>NC_142053.1:137194303-137508167 GCF_982192425.1 Myodes glareolus | reverse complement strand
TCTCATTACAATTCTATTATATGGTTTCAAAATTATACCAACTTTGCAGGCAAAAGAACTGAAGCTTGACAGAGGTTAAGTGGTTTGTTCAGACTCAGAAAACAATCAAGTAAGTGGCCTAGATTCTAACTCAATATTGTCAAAGTCCAGGTCACCATTGTCAGCCTCCAAGGTCTTGTTCATAATCACAACATTGTACTGTCTTTAAGTGTATAGGCTGCTCTGACAGCTAAGGAATCACCTTCAGAACTTGAAGTCTTAGATTCACTGTTTGGGGTGGCATTGGGGGCAGCATTTCCAGGTTTCATACAGCAGTCTTCTTCAGTCACCTTTTCAGTGCCTTTTCTACTTTAACAGATCAAGCTATCCATCTTTTAAGCACAACTTACATGAAGATTTTGATGACATCTTCCTTTTGTCTACATATGATTGGAAACCTTGTTATTGGCTATTATTTTTTTGTAATTGTGTGAAGACAAATGTTTTAGTAATGAGGAAGTGACATGGAAACAGAGGACACTACTGGAAACAGGGTAACAATATTCCAGGAATTTTCTACATCTGAAATTATTTCAAAGTAAAAAGGGTTTTGGATACAAAGTTTACTTAAAATAACGATTCCCTTTTATTATTGTTGTTGTTTGTTTGTTTTGTTTTTCGAGACAGGGTTTCTCTGTAGCTTTGGAGCCTGTCCTGGAACTAGCTCTGTAGATCAGGCTGGCCTCGAACTCTCAGAGATCTGTCTGCCTCTGCCTCCCGAGTGCTGGGATTAAAGGCGTAGGCGTGCACCATCTTAAAATAACTATTCTTTGGTTTAGCCACTGACTGTCTATATTATTAACTTGTTTCACTCTAGCTTTATTTCAAGCTATTTTTAATTTCTATTTAATATTTTTAAATTATAAAAAACAATTTGATGGTTCTAAATGTGAACTGTGAAATAAGGTACACCGACATAAATATGTTTTCTAGTCCTGTTCCCTTTGTATTTAATCATTTTCAGTAGCTTTAATTCTTTGTGTTTCAGATGATACAGTTTTGTTTCAGTAGTGTAAATATTGTATTGTAAACAGACACAAATATATTCCTCTTTCTTGATTGAAAAGAGACATGTTTCATGTACTACTTTGTATCTTCCTTTTTGAAGAAAAATAGTTATTCTGTCATTTGCTCCATAGCAGGATATATAGATTAGCCTTATTCCATTTGTAGCTCTAATTTGACATTCTTCAAAATCTCATTTGGTAATCATGTATTATCTGCTATGTGTACCATTTATCTGATAGGTTCTATCAGATGTAGTGTGTGGCCTTAGTATCTGCTCACCTGCATTCAACTTACAGAGTTGAAAAATATTTTTAAACATTTTTCTTTTTCCAATATACAGTAACTGGCTCCTTAGTGTTTCTTTTTATCAGTCTCCTTTTTACTGAAGACTTACTAGAACAGTTTATGGCACTTGTTTCTGCTATGTTTAATGTTGCTCATATATTATTTTTAAACCTAATAATTTAGAGTATATCCCAATCTTTAGAATATTTAAATAGTTGTTTATAAAATGTAAGCAAGAACTATGACAACAGGGTCAGCAAATTGCCTGACAGGTCAAACCGCCTGTCATGTAATCCTGAGCGCTTGAGTTTGAAACCCAGAATCCACATAAAGGTGAAAAGAGAGAATCAAGTCCACAAAGTTGTCCTCTGATACAGCATGCACACGTGTGTGCACATACACAGACACACACACACAGTTTTAAAGATGTTTACCAATGAATGTATGCTATTTCAAAATACTTTTCTGTCCATGTAAATTCAGAACATGTCATATAGTCTGACTTTGATATGTACACTGTCTTTTTGAGAGCTCAGCATCCATTTATTGACTGTTTTACTCCTATTATTTTTTAGTTTCTTATTTGGTCTTTGAATTTTGAGACATGGTCTCACTGTATCTTGGGCTAGCCTTGGAACTCATGATCCTCCAGCTTCAGCCTCCCAGGTGCAGGTATTACAGGATGAAAAGTGTATGCTACCATACCTGACAATCTTTTTTATATACAGTTATCTTTTTTCTTTTTTATTGATTTTTATTGAGTTCTACATTTTTCTTTGCTACCCTCCCTGCCCCTCTCCTCCCCTTCAACCCTCTCCCATGGTCCCCATGCTCCCAATTTACTCAGGAGATCTTGTCTTTTTCTACTTTCCATGCAGATTAGATCCATGTATGTCTCTCTTAGTGTCCTCTTTGTTGTCTAGGTTCTCTGGGATCATGAATTGTAGGCTGGTTTTCTTTGCTTTATGTCTAAAAGCCATTTATGACTGAGACATATCATATCTCTCTTTCTGGGTCTGGGTTACCCCACTCAATATTTTTTTCTAGCTCCATCCATTTGCCTGCAAATTTCAAGATGTCATCATTTTTTTCTGCTGTGTAGTACTTCATTGTGTAAATGTACTACATTTTTTTTATCCATTCTTTGGTCAAGGGGTATTTTGGTTGTTTCCAGGTTCTGGCTATGACAAAAGCAATCTACAGGTTCAATGCAATGCCCATCAAAATTTCAGAAAAAAAAATTTATAGACCTTAAAAGAACAGTACTCAACTTCATATGGAAAAGCAAAAAACCCAGGATAGCCATACTTAACAATCTTATAATTGCCTTTGTATTTGTTTGTTGTTTTGTTTTCTATTCTGAATATCACCTCTTTACTCTATTATTTCTTTGTTATGTCTTTTTTTTTATAAAAACACAAACTTTCCGTCAAAGACATAGGCAATAGATCTGTGGAAATATAGTACAGAATTATGAATAACTATAACCCTTTGTCAGACAGCTAGGCAAATGTGGTAGACATTGTCCTTCAGTTTCCATGTTAGGTCTGAAGACAGTATCTTCAAACTACTTCAGGATACTAACTCTGATTTTTCATCCTTAAGTTTGGTGTCTCTCCTTTATCTTGCTGAAACCTTGGTTTTCCTTTTCTTTGTTCTCCAGTCTTGGCTCTAAAGCCTATCTGAGGCATTGTTTGCCTGTCCTGGCTCTCCTGTCCATGACCTGCTATGCTAATCACTCTTGAACTCTGCATATGATTCCCTCTTTCCCTTCTGCCTCTACCTTTCTTCATATGCCTTCTTGGTTTCATGCTCTCTTTTCATTCAAGAGTAACCTTGGCCACAAAATACCAAAATATAGAGCTAGAGAGTATACAGTCTTCGTAGGGACAGACATTTCATAAGGTCTGAATATACTGCTGCATACATCATAATTTGCAACATGGTTAAATAGCTGGAAACAAAAAAAGGAGCACAATTCAAGACTATGTACATTGCAGAAATGAGATTTGGCAATCCAGCACCTATCACACTACTCAAAGCATTTCCTACAGAGAAAGCTTCTAAGAAAATAAATACTATACAAGAAGTAGCTTCACAAAGCTCCTTTTTTTATTTCAGGAAATTGATTCCATGTGCATGAAGTCAGCGTTTTCTCTCAGCAGGCACTGCAACTAATGACATTAATGAGACCCATGCCATATTAAAAAGAGAGAAAGAGAATAAAACAGGCAAAACTGATAATTTTAAAAGGAAATTATTTCCAGTGGTCTGTTTGAACATTGTAATTAACCAAGAAATAAAATGAGAAAAGGACCTTTTTAATTGTGGTTTTTAGCACTCCATTAAGAGTGGATCAAACTCTATGTGAATTAGGACACTATAAAATGAGTACTTACGTTTAAGTGGGAGAGCCATCCATATTTAGTACAGAGGTATGGATTTATTTCAGAGTATCTTATACTTAAGTGAGTATTGCTATCATTTTGATAATAATGCTTTTTAAATCTCTACTATTTTAACAAGAGGTTTTTAAAATGTTATATAGGAGAACAAACACTAATATTGGCTAATAAGTTTTATACAATAAATGAAATAGCTAAAAATACCTTTTTGTTGTTATACTCTTATAACCCCAGTATAGTATATCAAACCGAACTCTCTGAATGTGAATGACAATGGGGGCTGACTGAGAAGCCAATGATAATGGCACTAGGATTTGATTCTACTGTATGTGCTGACTTTTGGGGAGCCTAGTCTGTTTGTATGCACACCTTCCTAGACCTGGATGGAGTGGGGAGGGCCTTGGACTTCCCACAGGGCAGGGTACCCTGACTTCTCTTAGGACTGGAGAGGGAGGGGGAAAGAAATGGGAGGAGGGGAAGAGGTGGAAATTTTTAATAAATAAAAAAAGACCATAATAGAAAATATCCATGGCTGTTGGTATGTTAAACAAATGAATATATTCAATTACTTAAAATTTAAAAGAAAATTTTCATAGCAATTTTGGCATCTAATGAAATGATGATATGTTATTATTTTCTTTGTTTGTTTTTACAGTGAATTATACTGACTCATTTTTCACATATTGAATCATCCCTTCATCTCCAGAATGAATTCTAGTTGATCATATGGTCAGATATTTATGTGTTCTTGGATTTGATTTTTAAGTATTTCATTGAATATTTTTGGAATCATGTTCAAAAGGGGAATTGGTGTCGATTCTTTTCTTTGTTGAATCTATGTATGGTTTGTGTAAAAGCATAAATATGACATCATAAAATGAATTTGGCAATGTAAAAAAAATGAACAATATCTGGCCCTGTTTCTCTCTTTTGAATTTGTTTCAGTAACCCCTGAAATTTCTCAGTGATAAGCTTTACTATGGGCTCTTATAAAAATCATTATGCTTAGGAATCTTTATATCTAGAAACTCATTGTTTTTTGGTTCAGAGGCGGAAAAAATTCTTAGTTAACTAGATCCCTCCATTTTCTCGGTTCTTCCTTTCAATAGTTGCTGTTATTTAAATAACATGGCATATATTATTAGCCACCATCGCTAACCTTTTCTTTTCTTCTCTGTCTCTTGTTTCTTTGTTCTAGCTTTAGTTTTTCAACTTGATCTTCTAACTCATCTATTTGAATCTCCTATCTTTGCTCTAATTTATTATTTCCAAAGACTATTCTCTGACTATTTCACTTTTAAATTGTCAGTATTGTACAGTTTCATATAATTCTTACCTACTCTGTTAGTTTTTTTTTCACTGCTCCA
This sequence comes from Myodes glareolus, assembly GCF_982192425.1. Classification (NCBI taxonomy): domain Eukaryota; kingdom Metazoa; phylum Chordata; class Mammalia; order Rodentia; family Cricetidae; genus Myodes; species Myodes glareolus. The sequence continues at coordinate 137,503,063 of NC_142053.1, read as the reverse complement.
ACAAAGTATCTGAGCAAAAAAAAAAATATTTAAGGCAGGAAGATTTATTTGGGCACACAGTGCCAGAGGTTGTGGCAGGGAGGGCATAAGCAACTTACATTATGGTTGCCAGGAAACAGACACAATAGAGTGCTTATACTAGAGGGCTTTCTTCCCCTTCCCCTTTGTTTAACCTAGGAGTCTAGCCTATAGGAGGAAGATCCTTTTCCATAGTTAATTTCTAGAAATACCATCAAAGGAACAACCAGAAACATGCTTTACTAATCTAAATGTTTCTCAGTCTAATCAAGCTAACAAAGAAGATCAACAATCACAAGTCCACTCTTGTCAACTTGACACTCAAATATGTCACCTTAAATTGTAATATTTTACCCATTCCCCTCCCTCCTAAAAACCACATATCTAGTTCATATTGCAAAAGCATATTCATTCTGTCTCCAAGAGTTCTCTTAATCTTAAAATAAAAAGAACTGTTTAAAAGCCCAATTTCAAAATCTGAGACTCAATGTAAACTCTTAGCTGTGAGCCTCTATACAGTCAAGAAGACTTCAGATATTTCCAAACTACAGTGGCACAGAATACATGTTTGTACTACAAAGGGCAAACAGGAGAATAGCAAAAAAGAATGGAACAGAGATACTTCTGAAAATCCTCAGGGTAAGCAATAAACCTTGTAAAGCCATAGGTAGCTTCCAGAATAAAAGATGGTGTCACATGAGCCCCAGGGGGCTTGGGTAGCCCTGCCCCAATAACCTTAGCAATTGCAGCCCGCTTATCCACTGTCATGGCCTGGCTCTGTTCATTGCCTGTAGCTTTCCTCAGCAGATATTCTATGTTCCAGATATCTAATTTCCTAAGGTCTCCATTTCATCTTTGGCTTTACTCTTACAGCTTCCTACATTTCCATCTCAAGAGCTGCCTACAGAAACCTGACTCTGTCACACATTGCCTGGCTGTTGAAACCTTGTTTTGATGCCTCCAGGACCCTGCAATCCTTGTATTCTGCATGTCTGCAAAACCAGAATCCCATGGACTGTGTCAAAGTCTACAACAGTTCTAATAAGAGCTAGGACCCTTTGGCCCATGGCTGCAGTGGTCTGTGAGTGCTTGAATTGCTGAGTAATGGGAAATGCATTCTTAGGCTGCTCTGTGTAAGCAGAGAGGTCTGGACTTTTAAAATTACTTGTTATTTCAAAAAAGAAACTTAGCACTGTTGAGGCTCCAATGGTGGGGTCTGAGTAATTCTTGAGATTCTTTCAAGTTATCTTTCCTGGTGTCCCAAGGCAAAGTATCTGGCTTCCTCTTAATGACTTTCATCTTTTCAGCACTCACTCATTCCTTGGCCCCAACTTCACACACTTCCTTTCTGAGAAAATTGCAAGTTTTTCAGACATTCTGTTTCTCTTTTTCCTCATTATTTCATTATGAATTTGGCTAAAAGCCATCAGCAATACCCATTCTTCAGCTTGAATGCTGGGCTGCCCTGAAACTTCTTCCATCAGATTAGTCTCCCACTTCCTTTGGTTTTTCAAGACAGGCTTCTCTGTAGCTTTGGAGCCTTCCTGGAACTGTCTTTGTAGACCAGGCTGGCCTCAAATTCACAGAGATCCACCTGCCTCTGCCTCCCAAGTGCTGGGATAAAAGGCGTGCGCCACCACTGCCCAGCTTACTTTGTTCTTGATAATGGTTCCCTTCACTGCAAACAGGAGCTAAGACTCTATGTAAATTGCATTACCTGGTTTAAATAGCTCAACAGGATCACATAAAGACTTCTCCGCCCATTTTTTCTTGACCATTTACATCCTCCCAAATGATTAATTCCTTTCTTAGCAATTATGCCCACATTTTCATTCTCATACTGTTTGTCTTTTCTAAATGTTGCTGTCCTTAAAAATTCATTTTCCCTAGTCCTAATTTCTCTGGTTTTTTTTGAGCCTAAGAAGTAAATGTACATTAAGCTGCCTATTACCATCTAGAATGCACCTATATCAAAGAAATGAAAGACTTAAAAGAAAACCAGTCTAAAAACTGATTCGAGGGGCTAGAAAAATAGCTTAGTGGGCAAAAGAGCTTACAGAGATTAAATTACAGAGACTCTCCTGCCTACCTGCTGAGTGCTGGGATTAAAGGCGTGTGCCACTACTGCCTAGCGGGTCCATTGAGGTAAGGAGACTGTGACATAGTTCACATTATGACAACTAAGAAACAATGTATGTGGTCAATGACCACTTTGATTTTCATCCCTAATTCCATTTAGGTCCCCAACCTATAGGATTGTATGGGTGATAATCAGAAACAATCTCCCTTTCCTAATTAATCCTGTTTGGAAATACCCCACAGACACACGTTCACAGACAAGCCCAGAAGTGTGCTTTATTAATCCTCTAGAGAAGTGGTTCTCAACCTTCCTAGTGCTGCGACCCTTTAATACAGTTTCTTGTGTTATGGTGACCCCCCAACCATAAAATTATTTTTATTGCTATTTTATCATTGTCATTTTGCTACTGTTATGAATAGTAATGTAAGTATCCGATATACAGGATATCTGATATGCAACCCCTGTGAAGGGCTCGTTTGACAAATCCCAGGGGATCAGAACCCACAGGGTGAGAACCACTCTCTAAGTGCTTCTCAGTCCAATCAAGCTAACCATTATATTTGTCATGTTGTATTTGACGTTTCCTTTGTTTTACTTTTATGAGAAATGACTTCCTCAGAAAGTATTTTTTTTCTGTTTTTCTATTTCTTTTAGACTTTTGTTTTAGAGACTTTTCTCTTATATCTGATGACCCTTAGCCTCTCTCTCTCTCTCTCTCTCTCTCTCTCTCTCTCTCTCTCTCTCTCTCTCTCTTAAATAGTTTTCTAGAAATTCTGGATATAGGAGTAACTTAACTGTAAGTGAACAGAAAAGAGCTGTGCCATTTTTTGACATCCCCATAGTTATCTAGTATCTGTAGTTTTGGTTTGCTTTGGTCTAAGCTAGTCAGTTTAATAGAGAAGAATCTTTTGAGTGTCTGACTTGGGCTAGACGTGTTCCTTCTGGGAGGATGAGACACACAGGAACATCAACGCCTAATTACAGAAGTTCCACAAGACAACTTAACTAAATGAGGCTGAGGTTGTTTATTTTAACATGTTTGGCACATGAAATTTCTAGTTGGCTCTCCCATTTAAGTACAGCACTTCATGCTGATCTGAGCTATGCATCTGGGTCCAAAGTCTCCAGAAAATAAGGGAGCAGTAAATTATTTGGCCACGGACTGCACCTGTGTAAGTTCAACTGGACGCTTGCTTTCTGCTCTACAATGACTACTACCCTTGAAAATTCCTACTGCCTCCCATTTCTGAACTTCCTTCAGTGGTTTGATAAACATAACCAGCTTGTTTCTCACAGGCTTCCCTTGTTACAACCACTATATGTCAGTTCAGGTTCTATAAAGAAGCAGTTGTCAGGAAATACTTAGACACTTAAGACATTTATTTATTGGGAAGTGACCAATGAGTGCAACTGAGAAGGCTGAGAGAGCACTTACAGGTTTGTATGTCTGAATCTTTGGATATGTGACAGAAAAAATAAAGGAAGAACAGAATGGGAAATTTCCAGACAGTTTCAAGGGTGCTTTGAACCCTGTAGCATACTACTTGGAGTCCTTATGCCAAAGTTGGCCATTGTAGTCCCATATCTCACAAGGATAAACTTGCTTTCTATTCTCTTGTCCCTTTGTCAGTAGCTGTTTGTAGCATTGTAAGCATAATCTTAGTGAGAATGTAATGATGGATTCTGTTGCATGACTTTTACTGGGGAAACAAACAAACCACCCACTATTCACCCTCTCTAGGGCACTGACAATAGGTCACAGAAACCATTCCACTCAAGTCTAGCTTAAGGAGCAATGAGTTTATAGGAATGTGGATGAAGTGCTACTTAGAGGAGCATGAGTCACTTAAAAGCATCACTGAATAGCCACCCACAGCATAGGTGGGAACTAGTGGAAGCTGTCCCTGGAGCCCCTGCAGGTAGCAGGGCTGATCAAACAGTGCCCTCTTCCAAGAGTTGTTACTGCTCCTTGCAAAGGAGCTTATAAATCTTAGGGCTTTCAGAAGCTTCTTAACTTTTTAAGTTTTAGTTTACTTCCTGGGTTGTATGTTTCCTTTACTTCTTGATCTTATATGAGCTTCCCTCCTCTCCAGAACAGAGTGTTTCTGTTGAGAAGTAGTGTATAATAAATTCACTGTCCTATACCTTGTCAGTCCTTTACACTCCCTACTGCCATGGATGAGGGGCACATCATAATGGTAGCTACATTTGAAGTTCAGCTTTCTTTGACCCTCTAACTGACCACTTACTTTCTCCTACCTGAAATTTGTTTTACTTATCCGGTATACTACTGCCTCCTAACTTGTTCTATTAAGCTATTAACTTGTAATTCGTTTATTGAAATATTAGCTTGCTTTCAAGGAGTAGTGGAGATTGGCAGGAACTGGGGGATGGGTTTTATCAAAATATCTTAAATGCATGTCTAAAATTCTCATACAATAAATCAAGTCTATGAAGAATTTTTAGAAAGAAGTACTAGAGAAATATGTGTTTGAACCAGTTTAAATGAAAATACTAGTTCACTTATTCATAAAGTTAAAATATAATTTATTGAACAATATACATTCTATTTTGTTGTATTATATGGCTCTCTATTTACCTCTTCCTATAAAGCAATCCTTTGTGGGCTTGCTGGTGACTAACCTTAGTTATTTTGAATAATGGCAAGGTATAGAGAACTTACACCTCATTTTCCATTCCATGCAGATTCTCCTTATTGCTAGGAGCAGGGGCTTTGTTTTGTAAGGGAGTGTGTGTGAAGTGGTAGAGATATCCCGGCCTAAAGCCAGGGAGCATGAAATCTGCCAGCATTCATCATATCCTGAATGTACTTGAATAGATCTTTTACCCCAGGAAACTGAAGAAGATGGGAGTTGTAAGTCAGCTACCGAACGCATCTGTGCTGCTCTCTCACAACTCAGAGCTTCTCCTAAATCCTCTGAGTTTAGCTGCAGGTGAAGGGAGAGAACTGGCTGCTTCATTAGCTGTTTTGACCTGTTCACTATAGGCTTCCCACACTATGATAGCTACTGGTCACCTACTCCACCCTGAATAGCACCTTTACCTTGAGGTAATCAGAACTCCAGCTGCTGAGCCCCCTAAAACAGTTCTTTTTGCAAGACACACCAGGGAAGTAAGTGTGCTCCCTGTGCATTCTCTCCATGGTGGAGGCCTCCCATTGTTCTTAGCCAGTTTCTGTAGATTGTATTGAATAAATGCTACTCAATTTGTTGTTAGCCATTTGATCTGTCTCCAGAGACTTTAAATGATTGTATTTGTTGGTTCCAACCAGCTAAATGCAGTAAGACCCCTGTACCTGCAGGGTATACATCCAGGGACTCATCCAACCTTGAACTGAAAATATTTGGGCAGAATTGTGTGTTTACTGAGCAAGTATAGACTTTTATTCTTTGCCATTATTCTCTAATAATACAGTATAACAACTACACACACAGCATTTCCATTGCATTGGTATCATAAACAATCTAGAGAGGACTTAAGTATAAATTACATGCAAATACTACATTGTTTTACATACTGTACTTGAACAGCCACAGATTCTGGTGTGAGTGGAGCATTCTCGAAACCGTCTCCTTCAGATACCATGTCCCTCCAGGTGACAAGTTTTCCCTGAGTGCCTCAGACAGCTGCCCAAGAACTCCACCTAGTCACTGTGCTTTAATGATTCTGAATCTTAATTAAAGGTCATTTTCTAAATTCTACTCAGGTGATGAACTGAGAAAACAGATTTTTCAAAAGATACTGGAATTTAATTACTAAACTTTGAATAAACTTAATTTTAGTGAAGTTTGGGGTTTGGTTTTTTAAAATAATACAAAGAAATAGTTTACCTGTAAGTTTCCCATTCAGAGTTGATTAGTTCTAGATTTAAGCATAATGTCAGGGAATTAAGAACATAGATCCAGGAGTGGGGAGAGGGCTCAGTGGGTAAAGTTTGTTTTGTAAACATGAGGACCTGAGTTTGGATCCCCAGGCCCCACCTAAAAGTCAGATTATGGAATACACTGGTAACCACAGCACTTAGAGGGAAAGGGCAGAGCACTGGGTCTCCCTGCCTAGCCTGTCTAGCAGAACAGTGAGCTCTAGGCGCACTGAGAGACCCTCTCAAAAACTAAGATGGAAAGGCAATTGAGGAAGACTTTCCAATGTCATTTTCTCAACTCCACATGTCCTTACATGTGTGGTGCACCTGTACATAATGTGTATGGAACACACACCCTACACACACACACAGAGAGAGACGGAGAAAGATTCCCTGGGTTGAAATATTTGTCTACTGAATTGTTCTATGACTTTGTTTTATATAAGTATTGTCTTAAAGTTGTGAGGATTAAGTGGGTCAACTCATTTAAAATAGAACCTGACTCATAGTAACATATCCAGTAAAAGTTAGCTGGTGTTTATTGTTGTAACAGACAAGTTAAAGGCAAATCATCATCTCATTTGTGTATTATATCATCAAGACCAATAATGATAGGAATAAGAGGGGGTCCCCATGCTCAACCCTGAGGGCAATGAATTACTGGTAGTAGACTGCCAATTGACAGCCTCCTATTGTCACCATCCAGACTGTCAGTGAAGCAGCAGCAGGGAACACAGCAGAGAACTTTGGCTGAAGGAAAGATGACAGGAGGAGCCCCTGAGTGGATCAAAGTGAGGAATAGACTGCAGCCTGCAATAGACAGACTGCTGCGCTAACATTGTTCTCCCTGACTACAGCAATGAGGTGAACCTGGAGGAGAGTACAGACGTAGCCCAGGGTGCGAAGATGATGCGTCAAAATACAACTTTTGACATCTGAGTGTGCCTACCTCCGTAGTGGTGGGAAGCAGAGTTGACAACCTGATTGGCTACTTTTGGTGCATCAGTGTTTCCCTCCCACTCCAGGCTCGACAGCTGTTCTCTGATTGGTACCATTTTTTGCCTTATTTTTATGCACACATTCAGCCAACCAGGACCAAGTGGCTCAGTGTAACTGAGTGGATGAACATTAAAGAAACAGTCTTGTTGAAGGACTCTTCTGAGGAAAGAGAAAATGAAGACTACCTTCAAGACTTCTCAGAAGCAGACTGGGAAAAGAGAGAACTCCGTGAAGCAACCTAAAGAACTGAATCCACAACTTCAGAGGGACTCATTTATGCCTCAGTCTTCAATACTTTGGCAGCTAACAGGAACTCATTCCTTTGGCTTTCAAGACTCACTGCTTCAGAGACCCGTGACCCCAGACTTTGAGATCTATTGCTCCAAAGACCTGCAAGAGTCATAATACTTTTCATAGCTATAACACTCTTGGCTAATATCCCAAGCTACCAAGAGTTCAAATCTATTCCGTTCTTATCAACTTCACAGAGACCTGTTTTTCCAGTTTAAAGTTATTCAAGCTAATCCTGTGATTTAAAAAAAAAAAAACAAGTACCTCTCCTTTGTACACTTTTTGTTGTCAGCCTGCCTCATTCTTGGAAAGGACAAGACAAGAACCCAGTCGGTGACAGGAGAGTCTCCACTGACCACCTCCATCTTGTCTGAATACATAGATCTTAGTGATATTCTCCTTCCTTACTAAGTGTAGATGATTTTTGGTTCCCTCTAGTGGAGGAAAATCAGATGTACTCTCTTTTAAAAACCGTTTCTTTCAGAATTGTGATCTTAATCTAATTGTTCCTGAATGGTTAACCAGTGGTGAACAGATACACATATGTAAATACCTTAATTGTTAAATTTGTCATGAAACATTTGATCTAAGAAAAGCCTCACAGACATATGCTAATATTAAATAATGTAGTACATAACTACACAATGGCATAGAAATGCAGGCATACACTACTTTGCCTAAAGTTGGTGTATTCTGTGATGGTGGTGCCTGTAAGTTTTCTATTTGCAGTCATGGTAACAAATTTCCAGGGTAATTAATATTCATACGCTTTTGTTTCATATAAATTGTATGTCTTAATATTCTCTGAAAAGTCTAATCAATGTGACTATGACACTGAGAAGAGATTGCCTCAAAATTTGGATGGCTTTAGCATTATCTTCCTTAGAAAATATGGAATAACAGACTGCTGGATTGAGAATCAAAACCCTGTGCTCATCTTTCACTTGGGTTATAAATTAGCCATGTGAATTTGAGCATGGCACCTGCCTATCAGAGCCTCATTTTCTTTCTGAGTAAAATATGAACATAAAAGGGGTGTTATGATGATGGCTTACAGTTACATTCATTTTTAACATTCTGTATACTTTGATGAGGTGTACACTTCTGTGTGACAAAGATATGTAATAGATATAGGTTAAATGAGTTTCGTGTGTTGGTGCTGTCTTCCAGCAAGATCAGTAGAAAACTAAATCAGCGGCAGCAGACTACGTTGGTAATGCTGAGATTTTGAAGCATGGGCACGCAGCGAGGAGGGGTGACTGCCATGTCATCACGGCAGCATGTGCCTACTTCTGCTGAAGACTGCTAAGGACAATTGTGAGGCGAAGTGGATATGGTATTTTGGTGAATGAGTGGCTTTCACCAAGCTAAAGAAACATATGAAGTATTAAATGGGGAAGGAACATTTATTGCAATGCATTTCATAAAGATATTTTTTATCCAAGTATACCATGCACTTTGATCATATTCACCCTCCTCTACCCTTCAGTTTCCCCACAAGTCCTCCCCATTAGTCCCCTTCCTTTTCTATGGGAATCAGTGTGGAAGTTCAAAAAAAGGTGCATTTTAAAACACATAAGTATGGCTCAGAAAAGCTGGAGGGAAAGCAGCTGAAATAGAATGTTGTATGTGGAATTTTTTTAGAGAAAAGAAAAAAGCCTTTGGATTCCAATTTTATTGCTAAATGGGTGTGTGGACTCTAGTTAAGATGTTGGAGGTAAAATTAAAGCCATCCTGAAGCATTATAATATTTTAATGCACGGAACAGGGCACAATGAAGGGGTTTGGAGTAATATGATAATATCTGCTTTAAACTCTGATAGCACTTCAATGAGTAGAATGAAATAAGAAACTGAAGGCAAAGGAGCCCATTAGATGATCCTTGCTGTGATCCAGACAAGAGCTGGTGAATGCTGGAACTGGGTAGCTAGCAGTTTTGACAAGTGATGAAGAAATAAAATGGACAGGTTTTGGCAGCTGTGACTACAAAGTGGAAGAAAAGCAGTGGTTTGTGTAAAGAGGATTCCAAGAAGTGCGTAGATGAAAACGTACAATGTTGAACTATATACAGCGTGCCTTAGTTAATGGGTCATCTTTTTGTCTTCAGACTAGGTTCAAATGATTTTGGAAAAGTTGAGAAGGAATTGATTTCCACCAAAATGGTCAAAAAAAAAGAGAAACACATTCCATGCCATGTGTTGTGCAAAATGTTTTTCCATGGTTTATGGACTCTCTAGGACTCTCCCTTATCCTGGGGGAAGTTGCCTTACTCTTCCCATTCTACAGATGAGGAAAGTGAAACTTTAAGGGCAATACAGCTACCAGGTGTTGGACCTTTTGACTTTAAGTCTGTTATACTATCATAGCATAACCACCTTCCTGCAGAAAGGGTTAGTGCTTGAAAGGATATGTGCCAGATCTGTGGAATAGGGTGACCACCCTGGTTTGCTGTAACTATGGGTAACTTCTTAAGACACGGGCCTTTCAGTGCTATAGCCAGGAAAGTCCTAAGCAAATCAAAGAGGCTGGTATGAAATTTTATAAGAAATGAAATCATTATCTAGAATGGCCTAAACAATGTGTTCATTGCAATTGTTTACCATAATACTACATCATGAGTTAGTTCCTTTTGTTACAACTGAGTGACCACTGACTCTTAAAATGAAGAGGCATTGAGGTCAGCCTATCTGCCTTCCATTTGTCTGTTTTCACTAGAACAGAGCATACTGCCTTGCTGTGGTTCCACTCAGCTGTATGTGAATCAGATGTGAGAAGCCTCCGCCCCCAAACTCGATTGTTAGGGAAACTGATTTTATTCACTCCCAATTAGATGAATTGGCAAAAGAGCTATTCAAAATAAAAAAACACAAAGATTAAAGATTGGTTATAAATGTACTTTTTTTTCAGAGTAAGAAAATGTACATTCTGGCATTCTGCCTACAGAAAGCCATAGAGAAGAGCTTTAGTGTCATTATTTGGCAGACACTCTAAAATATATTTATTTCATTTTGGTAAACATTTATACACTAATTAGTACATAATTTATATTATTTTGATATGAAGATTGGAAACAGCAAGTTGGACTGCATAGGATGTCCCCAAGGGAACTTCTTACAATTTTTCAAAGAACGAGAAATACAGTTAAGAGTAGTTTTTTACATCTCACATAGCACAGTGCTGGATCTGACAGCAAACAGCTGAAATGATATGAGTTGTACTTTCTAAAACCTAAAGAATTCTTCTCAGAACTGATCATTGGAGTACAAAACAGAGCCTGAGTTTCCAGGTTCACATATTGCTCACAGAACAACCAGGAGGTGGTTAAACAATTACCTTCCTGACCCTGACCTCACTCATTGTGGCTTCTGTGCTTTCCTTAAATATCACTGCAGACTGTTTGGGGACAGAGCTTCGGGGGCAGAACACCTACTACTTAACCAGACTTTTAAATGATTTTTTACTCCAAATAAATTTTAAATTATATATCTAATTTGCTACTACATTTTGAGTACTAAACAAGATACTTCCTTATTTTTAGAAAAGATAAAATGAAAAATTTGTTACAAGGTCAGGATAGTATAACACATACCTAAAATTTATCAAAACACTGCGAAAATAGAGAACTTTCAGAAGACTCTTCCCTTACACCAGAGTTTCACTATGTATAAAACATCTTTTTGCCACTTTCCAGCAACTATTGGGTGATTCTACTTTGAACTAAAAATTTTCTAATGTTTTTCAAAGCTTTGTGACTGTTTTACAAAGTTAAAACTAAATGGTTAGTGGTGTGGGATGTCCTACTGTATATGTGTTGCTTTTATTGGTTAATAAATAAAGCTGTTTTGGCCAATGGCTTAGCAGAGTAAAGCCAGGCAGGAAGTCCAAACAGATTTAGATAGATAGATAGATAGATAGATAGATAGATAGATATAGATAGATATGAGAGACAGAGACAGAGAGAGAGAGAGAGAGAGAGAGAGAGAGAGAGAGAGAGAGAGAGAAGGCAGAGTTGAAGAGACACTATGTAGCTGAAGGAGAAAGTTGCCAGAACATTACTAGTAAGCCACAGCCTCATAGTGATACACAGATGAATAGAAATGGGTTAATTTAATTTAAGATGTAAGAGCTAGCTAAGAATATGCCTAAAACATTAGCCAAACAGTGTTGTAATCAATATAGTTTGTATGATTATTTGGGTCTGGGTGGACAGGAAACAAAAACACAGTCTGTGTTTACATGTTAGATATTTTGTGTTTTGTCAGTAGACTAACAAAATGAAACATACAAATAATTTGAAGGTTGTATGTATAAATCTGAAAGTGTTATCTCTATCCCTGATTTTAAAATATTTATTAAAACAACTATTTTATTCTTTCTATTAGTTAGACATTGGGTATGTTTGATATCAATTTGTTTCATACTTTTTTATTAATTTATTAGATTTTTTAAAAAAATACCAATCCAAGTTTCTACTCCCTCCCCTCCTCCCATTCCCTCCACATACCCTTCCACCCTACCCCCATCCAATCCTCAGAGAGGGTAAGTCACATTGCTTTGGGGAAGGTCCAAGGCCCTCCCTACTATATCTAGGCTGAACAAGATATTCATCCAAAGATATAATAGGATCTCCAAAAGCCAGTACATGGAGCAGGAATAAATCCTGGTGCTACTGCCTGTGGCCCCTCAGTCTTCCCAACCCATGCAACTGTCAACCACTTTCAGAGGGACTGTTCCTTTCCAGTTCGGCTGGAGCTGGTGTACTCCCATTAGCTCAGGTAGATTGTTTCAGTTGGTGAACCCCTCATGGTCTTGACCTCTTTACTCATATTCTCATTCCTCTTGCTCTTCAACTGGACTTTGGGAGCTCAGTCCAGTGCTCCGATGTAGGTCTCTGCCTCTGTTTCCATCAGTTGCTGGATGAAGGTTTTATGGTGATAGTTAAGATATTCATCAGTCTGACTACAAGGCAAGTCAAGATCAAACCCCCTCTCCTCTATTGCTTAGGTCTTAGATGAGGTCTTCCTTGTGGATTCCTGGGAATTTCTCTAGAACCAGGTTTCTGCTAACCCTATAATGGCTCCCTCAATCCTTATATCTCTTTCCTTGCTCTCATCTTTGTCCTTCCTCCATCTCCACTATCCCATTCATTCAAGTTCTCCTCAACCCTCCCCTTCTCTCTTCCTCTTTCCCTTCTACCCTCCTTTCTTCCCCCACCCCCATGCTCCCAATTTTATCAGGCGATCTTGTCTGTTTCCAATTTCCAGGTGGATCTATATATGTTTTTCTTTGGGTTCACCTTATTTCTTACCTCCACAGTGGTACAAATTCATGGGGCCCTCCCCCAACTCCCTAGACTTTTCTAGCCAGACAGCAGGGAGGTTCTTGCGGATAGGCTCCCCCAAAACCCAAACCCATCCACTGGACCCCCCAAGCTACTAGCCATACCCCACTTAAGAACTGAGAGCTTGCTATAAAACTGAGGGGACCAAGAGCTAGCTACAACTCTGAGGGGATTAAGAGAGAGAGCACCAAGAGAGCAAACCAGGAAAGAAGACCAAGAGAGCACAGGCTTATAGAGACATTGGAGGCTTTCTAAGACAGACATTGACAGTACAGAACAAACGAAGAAAAACTCCCAAAAACTCAGACAGCCACTGCAAGGATTGGACCAAGATGCAAAGACACTGCTGGCCTCATTTGAAGGAAGAAATGGATAGACGCTAATGCAAGAATTCCTCCAACAACCTAAAAAGCAACATGGTAACACCAGAACCCAGTGGTCACACAACAGGAAGACTTGATCATCCTAACCCAGAAGTAGAAAAAAACGACTTTAAACGTAACTTTATGAAAATGATGGAGACATTTTAAAGAGCAAATGAAAAACTCCCTTAAAGAAATGGAGGAGGAGACAAACAAAAATTGGAAGAAATGAATACATCTCTCAAAGAAAAAACAATCAAACAGGTGAAGGAAACAGTTCAAGACTTGAAGACTGAAATAGAGGTAATAAAGAAAACACAAACCGAAGGAATTCTGGATATGGAAAATCTGGATAAATGAACAGGAACTACAGAGACAAGTATAACCAGCAGAATAAAAGAGATAGAAGAAAGAATCTCAGGAGCTGAAGATACTATAGAGGAAGTAGACTCGTGGTCAAAGAAAACATTAAATCCAACAAATTCTTAACACAAAACATCCAGGAAATCTGGGACAGCATGAAAAGACCAAACCTAAGAATAATAGGGGTAGAAGAAGGAGAAGAATTACAACTCAAAGGCCCAGAAAATATATTCAACAAAATCATAGAAGAAAACTTTCCCAACCTAAAGAAGGATATTTCTATGAAGATACAAGAAGCTTACAGAACACCAAATAGACTGGATCAAAAAAAAATCCCCTCGCCATATAATAATCAAAACAAAACATACAGAATAAAGAAAGAATATTAAGAGCTGCAAAGGAAAAAGGCCAAGTAACATATAAAGGTAAACCTTTCAGAATTACACCTGACTTCTCAGTGGAAACCATGAAAGCCAGAAGGTCCTGGATAGATGTTCTGCAGACACTAAGAAACCATGGATGTAAGCCCAGACTACTGTACCCAGCAAAGCTTTTAAACACCATCGATGGAGAAAACAAGATATTCCATGACAAAAACAGATTTAAATAATGCATATCCACAAACCCAGCCCTACAGAAAGTACTAGAAGGAAAACCCAAACCCAAGGAAGCTAACTATAGCCACAAAAACAACAGGCATCTGATAACCCCCACCAGCATAACCCAAAGAAGGGAAACACACAAACACTACTACCGAAAAATAACTGGAATTAACAACCACTGGTCATTAATATTCCTTAATATCAGTGGATTCAATTCACCTATAAAAAGACACAGGCTAAGATAATGGATACAAAAACAGGTCCTAGCTTTCTTCTGTATACAAGAAACACACACCTCGACCTCAAAAACAAGACACTACCTCAGAGTAAAGGGTTGGGAAAATGGACCTAAGAAACAAGTGAGTGTGTCTGTCATAATATCTAACAAAATTGATTTCAAACTAAAATCAGTCAGAAGAGATGGAGATGGATACTTTATACTCATAACAGGAACAATTCATCAAGATGAAGTCTCAATCCTGAACGTCTATGCCCCTAATACAAGAATACCCGCATATGTAAAAGAAACATTAAAATTTAAATCGCACTTCAAACTCCACACACTAATAGATTTCATGCTTCTGTTTGAGACAGTCTCATTCTGTAGCACATGCCTAGCAGTCCTTCTGCCTCAGACTCACAATTGCTGGGATTCCAGTTGCAAACAGATTATGTACAACTCTGATACTATTCTATGAGGATTTTTATGACTAGATGTAGAAACCTATGTAATTAAAAGCCTCAGTAATTATTTCACTGTACCGTAGAGATTCCTGGTCTTAGTTATTTGCTTATTTAAATATTAAAATCAGTTACAAGTTGTTTTCTGTGGAAATTGTTGCCCTTACTGACAGTATTTTTTGCAGTGGCTCCATGAGGGAGAAAGGCTTGGTAGAGAGAAGTAGCAATGAAATCTGTCTTGGTATGTATTCTTTGGAAGATCCCCAGCAATAGCTAAATAAATAAAAATAGGAAGTAAATCTGCATAACATAATCAGGAAATAGTATGCACTAGTTATGTACATAATGTTTATTACTTTAACAATTTAGTTATTTTATTGTAATAATGTTTTTTCTTTTGCTGTTTAAACTTTATTAGAGATTTTATATACAATATAATAAACCCTAGTAATAAGTTTGTAGTTCACTGAACTTTAACAAATGTATACATTTTATCATTTTACAAAACACTTTCATTCCCCAATATGTATGATACTTTTTAAGACTTGAATATGGAAAACTAATTGAAGCATAAACTAGGGTTTCTCCAGTTTCCTTTTACAAAGTAAAGAATACCATGTTGAAATAGGCACCTGATTTATAAAATGCCCTGATCTTTCCCTCTTTGGTTTTTACCTCTGAAAAAGAAAAGCAAACAAAGAACTCTATCTATTAGAGACATTAGGAACATTGTAGTTAGTTATTATACGTAAATTATACTCTCAATAGTTGTTCATATATTTGAGAAAATAAAACACTGAAACTTGATTTGTTTTAGATTTCCATTCACTTTGCCTTCCCTTGTTAGCTGTCTGGTTAACATTTGTTTTCTTCATTGCATCTCCAAACAGACTTCCACCATATTCATGCTTGAGTGACTCCTTACATAAAAGACAGCTATATTTTTCTGAGACAAATAATTTGGCTTCTTTTAAATCTAGTTTTGACTCTTAACCACAGATGATTTTTAAGCAAATGCTTCTCTTTAAAGACACTTTCATATCTGTAGAAATTAATATTAATAAGGAACTTTTCTTTTTGTAGTTTTTCGAGACAGAGTTTCTCTGTGGCTTTGGAGCCTGTCCTGGAACTAGCTCTTGTCGACCAGGCTGGCCTCAAACTCACAGAGACCCGCCTGCCTCTGCCTCCCAAGTGCTGGGATTAAAGGAGTGCGCTACCACCTCCCGGCTAATAAGGAACTTTTCATTTGTCACCTGGAACAATTTTTAATGTCTACCTAGTAAGATCAATGATTTTTAGTACTTAAATATGGATTAGAAATGACCTGACATTTTTATAACTTAAATCCAAAGTAGTAAGTGATATTTTAGGCAGTTATTTATCAACTCATCATAATGAAGAAGTAAGAGATGTAGTTGTCACAGTAATTGGCTTTATTCTATAGCTGATTGGTATTTGTACATATATTATTGACTTTAGTTTAAATTTAATATTAAACAGGGCCTATTTTAATGTGTTAGTTTAATCTACCAGAACCAAAACTTGAAATATATTACCAAAATCTCATTAATTTTGAAATATCCAGTGCAGTTAATATTAATTTCCAATTAATGCACATTTGTCAAGTTATGAAATAAAACAAACCCTGTTAGTCCAGCATTTCCAATTTTCTTTCTTCATTCAAAGAACAAAAAATTTTAAGTTCTGAGATTAAAGGTTGGATAAGAACACAAAGAAATTAGAAAATGCACAGAACTCTACAGGTGTGTTAAAATCATAAAATTTCTAGAGATAATAATAAAAATGTGTAAAAGATCAAAGAAATGATGACTTTGCAGTTAGCCAAAATGTTTGTGTAAATCTGTCTGAGCCTCTGGCCATCACTGTGTGAGAAAGTCTTTCTTAGCCGGGCATTGGTGGTGCACACCTTTAATCCTAGTACTCAGAGAGCAGGGGCAGGTGGATCTCTGTGAGTTTGAGGCCAGCCTGGTTTACAAATTCCAGGACAGCCAGGGCTACAAAGAAACCCTGCCTCAAAATAACAACAGCAAATATGAAAAAGAAAGAAAGAAAAGGGCCTTTTTTGGCTTACAGAAAAATCGCCTTATTAAAACAAACCTGACCTGTACATTAGCCTTCAAAATGGTTACTATATAAAGGTGGAACTCAGCAGCAGAAAATGACTTTATTACTATAACTTCTCCAAGGTTCTGCTTATATTCCTTTCTTAAAAATATATGGTTATTAGTTTTATGATAGCAAGGAAATATGTTATCAATACTGATTTTCATTTACTTATTTGTTGTTAGCATTTGTTCAAATAAATACACTACTACTGACCTCAATTATTTATAGGACAACATTAGGATATTCTGTTTGAGTTTGGAGCTTGAATCAGCACTTAATGAATTTTGATTATTGAGTTTATGATGCAACCTAGAAGTGCATCATATTATTTAGAAGTGGATGAGGATATTTCTGTGTTTTGTCAGGAAGTCTGGTTCTGACTTCTGACCATCTATGGTGACATCACGCTACAGCAGGAAGAAGCTAGATGTGTAACAACCTTGCTAGCTGCCCAACCAAGCCTGTGCTACCGTACTAGCACTGTTTTTCAGTTGGATCTTGGTTCATATGTAAACTACACAGTCCTGGGAGCCATTGTGGTGTAATATCAAGAACACTGGGCTTTTGTCATTATTCTTGTCCTCTATATACTAGTTATATGATTTTTCAGGACATCATTGAACCCAGGACCTCAATTTTTCCTCTGTAAAATGAGGACACATGAGTGGTAACAATTATTCACTAAGTACTTGAAGAGGGAGTGCTTGAATATCACAAGTGATACTTAGTAAATCCTCAGATGTTTTATTGCATAGTCTAGTGTTAGGATCTATAAAGCCATTCTATACAAACTATGTACAGTGATGTTAACTATTCTTGTTTGGTAAATTAAGCAAAATAAAAATAATTCTAAATGACAAAACAAATAAAAGATTGGATTAACAATAATGGGAAAACCAGATTTAGTTATTCATTGATAAAATGTGGTTATTAAGATGAGTTATAGAGTTTCCTTTCATAGATGTAGTCTTGAGTTACACATAATTGAATTTAGATTCTTTTTTAATGACTGGCTACAAATGTATGCCTAAGAATTGCAAAAAAGAGGTTGGGGAATGGAGCTTATGGGTAGAATGCTCACCTGGCAGTACGTAGTCATTAATTTGGTGGGGGAAAGGATCACTGAAAAGGATAAGAATTAAAGCAAATCAAGCTGGTGAGATGATGATTCAGCAGGTCAAGTCACTTGCCATCAAATCTGATGACCTAAGAACTTTCCTGGAACCCCTAGTAGAGAAAGAGAACTGACTTCTACACATTGTGCTCTGACCTCCACATATGACTTTGTCACATATGTGCAGGTGAACACATAGTTAAATAAATAAATGGAGTAAAGAAGAAAGCAAATGAATTTATCTAGAGCTGTTCCATTCTCATTTGTAGCTGGTAATCATATGTTGCTGTTAAATAATTAAACTGTAGCAAAATTTTATATAGACTGTAAGCCTAAGACTCATAGCGGATCTCAAATAGCACAAAGCTATCATTTTATTCATTTTAAGTATGTGTTGAAATAATACTTTTCACCAGGCGGTGGTGATTGGAGGCCAGCCTGGTCTACAAGAGCTAGTTCCAGGACAGGCACCAAAAACTACAGAGAAACCCTGTCTCAAAAATCCAAAAAGAAAAAGTAAAGAAAAGAAATAATACTTTTCATATACCGGGTTGAATATGATATTATTAAAATAGCTGATCTAATCTTCACTGAATGTTCCTGGGCAAACTGACTTTTAAATGTAGACTTTTTAAGTTCATAAACTGAGATTCAGATTGCTTTTCCAAGGTTAAATGTTTTTGAAATTGCTCTTTCTTCAACCACATTTATAAATACCAAACCTACTTTTTACCCATTGTCAAATGAGCTTGCTGCAGAATTGTAGCACTAAATGGTACCCAATTTGTATGAAAGAACTCTACTAAGTGGAAGTAAAATGACTAATAAGGATATTTTCAGGAAAATTGTTTTTAAACTTATTACCGAAACAGCTTCCCTAGCTATTCCTTATTTAAGAGATTAATAAGGCAGTACTAGTTCCATACTCACTTTACTGCTGTCTAAAACCCCAAACTTCTTAGGAAATTAATAGTAGTTTTAAGCTGTATAGCATGTTGATTTAATTTAAATATGTTACTTATTTGAAGCATAAAATTCAATATCATTAGTGCCTATTTTAAAAGGAAGAGTAAGTGAATGGGATGGAGATGCATGATGTGAAAGACAGAAGGAATAATTAAAAAGGAGGGAAAAGGAAATGAATTGATTAAATATAGTTACATAGTTAAATGTCTGGGCACTAAATATAGAAATAGAGGATTGAAAGTATGTTTCAACTTTTTCCTAAGAAATTATAAAATAAAGTATGATGGGAAGAGAAGGAGGAAGGAGAGGCTGACAGTCACTGGTCAGTAAACAAGCAGTCACTCCAGGCAGAGGTGGCACCACTAAGCCATGTTCCTCACAGGTGTGTTTCATGCTAGTATCTGTGAGCAGTCAGACAGTCATACATCAAAGTATTACCATCTGCTTTCCAGTCCTTCCTCTGCCTCATGAAACAATATGTAGGCAGCAATAGTTTTTATTCACTGTGATGCCATAGATTTAACAGCAGTCAATAGGTGCATGTTTTCTTCCTAGGTCATATTCACATTTTAAAATGACCATTTTCAGCTTCCTATTTTTGGAGTCTGTAGTTAAACTGTACATAGAATGTATCTGTGTTTTTTGAGTTACTTAATTTAAAGTTTTATTTTGATATTTGTTCTTTAAAGTATGCTTTTCTACTTGCATTATTTACTTAATATTTGAATTGTGGAAAATAATTGTGTATCTTTTACATGGCTGTCCCTATTATTGCAAATTTATTTTTATATTGTCATTCTTATGCTATTCTATCAGCATTCTGATTTTAGGCTCCAAAATGTCATATCCAGTGACATTTACACCACTTTGTTACTGGAAAGCTGGGGCCCCAGAAATTCTGTCTTTGTTTGGAGTGGTGAAATTAAGACTGGACCAAGAGTTTGTTCAGCCGTTCGCCATGCCAAGCACAGGGTCTTCGGCAGACCTGTTTCTGCTGAAAGCTCTCAGTGTAGCAAAGGTGTCATGGTGAGCAGAGGGTGAGTGGGAATTGGAGTGTGTTGTAGTTACATGAAAGGGGCAAAGTGGAAAATGACCTGAGGAGCAGAAGCAAGAGCAGTCTTTACTGTGGCTGACACTAAGCATGTTTGCTTTATGGCTCCGGTGTGAGCACGGAGTTAAAATTGCCTTTCATCATAACAAACTGATAGGAAGGAGTCACTAATGTGGAAAACAGGTCTGAAGGGTGACTTCTGATACAGTGAGAAGCTAGGGAAAACATATAAAGAAGTTGTAAAACTCTCAGGCTTTCCCTGGAGGTTGGAAGCAGAACATTCTTGAGAGGAGGGAGCCATGCAAGCATCTGATTGATGTTGTGTGGCTCAGTTTGGCCCTCCAACACACTTAAGGACCGTCCTTATGGTGAGCACCTCCCTGTGCAAGCCCTGCAGCTGCTTCATTCCTGTCAACCGCTTTAAAGCACAAAGGCCTTTTTTCTGGGCCTCCAGTCTTTTGTGGTGAGCACTGCACACACACACACACACACACACACACACACACACACACACACACACACACCCTTTAACGTCTTCCGCCTCATTCTGTGCTCTACATGATTCTTTCCCATGTGGCTTCTTTAAGCAATCTTAGCACTGGCCTTTGAAGCCAATTAGTAGCTTCTGAAGGTACTGTATCACCTGTCACCATTCTCATTTTGAAAGCCATTTATAGAAGTTGATACTTGATATGCAGGTGACAGGGACAAAGGCAATCACACCCAGTTTCTGACTACAGATTCTGTGGACTTTTTATCAGTGCAGTGAGGTTCACAGCCACACATAGTGTTTCCTTCACAACCACAGTGTGCAAACAAACAAAACCTGCTTTGGCCCAGCCATCTCTTCCTCCTCCTCCTCCTCCTCCTCCTCCTCCTCCTCCTCCTCCTCCTCTTCCTCCTCCTCTTCCTCCTCCTCTTCCTCCTCCTCTTCCTCTTCTTCCTTCTTTTTTTTTCCCAAATTCTTCTAAACTGCGGTCACACTCATACCCATAACACAGCTTAATGGAAAGATTGCTGACTTTGGACTCAGGGTTCAAAACTCACTCCTATGGTAAGCTGTATAGCTGTGTGATCGTGAACATGTTTCCAAGCCTGAGTGAGCTTACTCATCAGTAATGTACCTACCTCACAGAATGCTTGGAGTGCTCAGCTCAGTGAGAGAAATGATAAATTTTAATCTAGCATTAAGTAACCGTCTCTTGTATACTAAGTTCAGCCTTGACCTGCCACATCCTTGCATAGTTTGGGTTCCAAGACCCTGCCTAGGGGATACAAGGGAATGAATGGTAGATACAAGAAAAGATGAGATAGGTGGATAGGTCTTGGATGGAGGAGTTGCAATACTCCCCCACCCCCAAACTCGGCATGATTATTAAATATAGATAAGTCAAAGAGGCAGGGCTTATGGTATACAGCTGAATCAAGGAGGCACATTTAGTAAATCATAGCAGGAGCTGTCTCTGGACAGTCACCAAACTGTAAACATGGGGGAAGGGAAAGAAAGCTACATTTACTGCATACACTGTCACATCCACACTTCAACCAGGAGGGAAGGCTTTGCCATTTCCCTATGCCTAAGCCAGGATGAGTGGTGCCATTTCCCATGGGTCTTAAGACATTGGGATCCTTGACATGGCTGTGCTGTGTCGGTAGCATACATTCACTTCAAGACTTCACTTGTTCCATATACTAACTGGCCTCTCTTTGGAATTTTACCAGTTCAGAATGTTCATGGCCTTTTCTCAGATTCCAACCTCCTTCACCTATATGGACTTTTATTTCCCCTGAATCGCTAACTTTCTTAATGTTTTATTGATCCCTCCTTTTCTGATGGTGTCTGTTCTGTACTGTCTTTCATTTATTTTGCCTGTAAGTGAGTAGGATTTGTAAAATTCTACCTGCAGCCATTACTCTTGTTGATAGGACTAAGTTGGTTTAAATAACCAGAAAAGAGATCATGTTATCTATTACATTGTGCAGTCTACCTTTGGTTCCTACTTTCTTGTCTCCCTTCTACATTCAATTATAAAAATACGACATTGTATTTTATACACCAGGTATAGCACTATTAGTAGTGGAATGCCCCTGCCCAAACTTAGTGTGAGGATGTTGAAATTAACTTTGTTTTCCAAATAGGGCCTATTTGTTGTTGTTATTGTTGTTGCTATGAGATATTGTCTCATGTAGCCCAGACTGACCTCAAACTCACCATCTAACAGTGGATAGCCTTGAACTCTTGATTCTGCTACCTCCACTTCCCAAGTGATAGGATTACAGGGATATGCCACCACACCAAGCAGTTACTACCTGCATTATCTGTTTGTTCTTCAGAATAACATTGCAAAGTACTTAAAGATCCTGTATTATTCAGCATATTTTATAGATGGTATTAAAAAAGTTTCCCAGGATAGGGGTGTAATTCAGCATCAGAATACCTACTTATAGAAGGCTCTGAATTCCCACCCCATCATTGCAAACCGTAATTAATTCTAACTTTGGCTCTGGGAATAGTGCCTTTTCTGTGTAAATCATACTATTTCTTTTTGTATTTTACAAAACTTCTATGATATGTCTGTAGATACTGCATTTTATTCTTACCTGAGTTAAGGAAAACTAAGACAAAGGTAAAATTCAAAACAGTAAATTTGAGTTACTTATTAGCAGGTCAAGAAAAAGTTATAAATTTGGAGGTAGAAAGGTGACTACAAGAGTTTGTGAGAAATATACATGTACTTATATTACTTTGGTATAAGGTATTTCTTTGCACTAAGAAGTGAAAACGCCTATTAGTAAGAGCTTCCACCCATATATAGATGGAAGCTGAGAAAAAGTATAAAAGGTTGTATTGTTTTAGTCTTGAAAGGGTAAGAAGCCAGGATTAATTTAAAATGGGGGATTTCATCTCTTTAGTCAGAGAAGTCTTCATGTTACCATAGATCACATCCATCCATTCATTCATCCTTCACTCTAATTGTCTTTTGTTCCTACCTAATGAAGTATGTTGTATGTTTATTTTGCAGATCTAAAGCGGGAAGCCAGTATCTGTCATATGCTGAAGCATCCACACATTGTAGAGTTGTTGGAGACATATAGTTCAGATGGAATGCTTTACATGGTTTTTGAATTGTGAGTGTATATTTTCTTGCTTGAGTAATGTTTTAAGTGATGCTGGTTGTAACAAAGCTAACCTTTCTCTTCAAGTTTAGCAATAATCATGGACTCGTCTGTTTCAAGAGACCTAAAGTCACAGGTGAAAAAGGATTTTCTTGTTTAAGGTTACAGTGGCAAAGGAAACAAAGGCTACGCACATCAGCTAGTCATATTTCAGCACATTTCAGAGAAGAGACTCCGAAATGAAGAGTTTAAAGGGATAACACACCCAAAGTACTCATTTTGCATCTTAGTGAAGAAGAGGGAGGATGTGAATGGAGGATTCCATGTAGGAAGTCTCCTTGGCAATTCAAAATGTGCAATAACATACTTAAGTTTCTCTTTTGATGTAATCATATTCCTATATAAAAGGAACTTCGCAAGTAACAGTATCTTGATTTTAATATACTAACTGCCTCACTTGTTTCTCACATAATTTTATTTAAAATGGAGCAGTATGAGCCAAGTACAACTAAATAGTCTATAGATGCCTAGATAAATGCCCAAAGAGATTATAGAAAGCTTTATGGGATGGCACTATACAGTATTTTGTCTTTAACCTTACTCTGTTCAAAATTAACCCATGACTTTGATTAGGAAAACAGAAAAAGGACAATATACTAGCTTCAATTGTCAAGATACCAAAATCAGATTGTGCATTGCTTCATTACACAAAATTTAGTGGCTCTTAAGCAACACTCATGAATTAACCTCACTCTGTGCATCAGGAATGAGGCCCAAATTAGCCAAATCCTCTGGCTCTACATCTCTCACAAGATGGCTCTGGACCTTGCCAATATCCTGGATGTTAGCAATCATGTACTGAGGGTCTCATTTCCTAAGAGCTATTGGCCTAAGGCATCCCTTGGTCCCATGTCACATGGACCTCTTCATAGACTAGTATGGCTACTGACTTTGACAGAGCAAGCAACAGGGTAGAGATCGGTCCTACAATTTGATCTCAAATGTTGCACATCTTCTCTTCTGCCATAATTTATAAGCTAGAAATGATTCATTAGATCCAACTCACATACCAGGACTTACATAGCAAGAAGTAGGAGTTTCTGGGAGGTTATTTCACAAGTTATCCCCCACAGAAGGCTAACTAATTCATTGCCTATCTGGATAGAAATTTGTATCCAAAGAGCTAAACAAAGAAAGTAAAATTGAAGACAAATTCAGCTACATAAGTGCAGGATCAGTGTGAATTTAATTATGACTATTTACTTGGAAAAGATGTAAAAGTTTTGATTAATTGCTTGCAACAGCTTAGAAATCCTAAGTGGAATCTTTGGCTACATAAATTAGAAAGTATATAGAATTCAAAACAAAGCCGTACTCCTACCCTTACATACTGTTCTTTCTTCCTGGAGTGTTCATAGTAAAGACACTGGCTTGGAGATGTGCTAGAATTGAGAACTAGGCCTGCTATAAGTTTTAAAAACTTTTATTGTGGAGCAAGAGACATGGCTCAGAGGTTAAGAGCACTGACTGCTTTTGGAGAGAACCTGGGTTAGATTCCCAGCACCCACATGATAGCTCACCACCATGCCACTCCAGTTGCAGAAGATCCATTGCCCTCTTCTGACCTCTGCATGCACCAGACATGTACATGGTATACAGACATATATGCAAGCAAAGCACCATACACATAAAAATTAAATTTTAAAGTATTTTATTATAAGAATATTACTTTCAGCACCTTGAATAGTCTTTTAAATATAAACACTTTAGGAAATGTCTACTCTGTGACCTACGTGGCAAAATAGATCCTTTCTGTCAAATTAGAGAGCCCAGTCAGACTTGCTTTCTGACAAAGAAAAAAATCTGGCTTCTTTTTATATAAAATTAAAATAGACATTCTGATGAGATTCATGTAACTATTGATAATCAAATTCTAAATTGATGAAGCTGTCCTGTGAACTCATTTTCTAGATAAAAGGTGGTACCTCCTTTCCTTCTCTGAGGCCTCAGCTTCTCTTTGAGGGCACCTTCCTCTGCAGGAGCATTGCATTTCCCAACTGCCTTTGAAGGTAGACAGGCTTTTGGGGCTAGGGGAACAGTTGATCTTTTGAGATGGCTGATTGTAGATCCCAAGATATGAAAGGGAAACTAACAGATCATAGCATTTGTTTTCAGGCAGACCGGGTGATAGCAAATGAAGAGATGGAAACTGATGGCTTTAAAACATCCCATGTCTGGAGCTCAGCAGTATGGCTCCAACAGATAAACGTTCTTGTTGTATTGTGTAGGCCTGATCACCTGAGTTAAATTCTCAAAACAGAATAGCCTGGAGTACACAGTGCAGCAGAAACAAGGGAAACCCTGCCCTCACAAAGTGGAAGGTGAGAACCAACTCTTGAAAGCTGTCCTCTGACTTCCACAAGCACTCTGTGGTGCTCACAAATGATAATCATAGGTAAGGTATTCTTAAATCTAGTTCACGTGTTCCTTGGAAAGATTTTGAGAATTTCTAGACATATGTGAATCCCAGATGGAGTGCCCTGGGATGGAAGAGCTCTTCAAGACATTGGAGTCATAGCTATCCAAGAATATATTGATTTTCCTATTCTAAGAGTCCACCATAGGGAGAACACAATCAGTCTCTTCAGTTCTTTGAGAGTATGTACTTCTTCACTGTGGCATTAAAGGCCACCACTAGAATCTACAAATGACAGATTTGACTGTTAAGTAAGGAAGGGTCTCTAATGATAAGATTTAGTCCAGGAATAAAGCTGCTGTCTTCCAGGGCATACTTCCCTCCTCATACTCAAGGAACTGGATCCACCCAGGAAGTCTGGAGGTAGGGTTTTGCTTTGAGACTAGAGAGGGCCTCTGACATCCCATTCAATTTTTAAGATTATAATTCTTTTTAAATCACTTTTCTGGTTTAATTTTATTCTTCACTCAAGAACTCCGTCTCTGCCCATATTTTATTCTGAGAAAACTAAAAGCAGTTTTAATCGTGTACTATAAAGTAACAAGCACAGAAAGCAAAATGTTAAAAATTATCTAACTTTTGGCAGTCATGTTGCTTGTCTGAAGGGGTCCTAACATACTGGTGTAGTCGAGAGAAGATGCTGTAAAATCTGGATTTTGACTTCTTAGTGTTGAGGTGATCTTTATGAGATTTTTGTGACTGATTTTGTATGATACTATTCTGATTAAAATAATCCAGTGACTGTGACTGAAGATGACATCTCACTGAAGATAAACATTCACCACTGGCCTAATCCTAATGTTAGCCTAAATTAATAGAACATGGTTATTTTCTTTTTTCACCTTTTATTTTGGAAAATTCCAAATAAAAAGGAGAGTAATATTGTGAAGGCTGGCACTGAGCTTCAACCATTTGTTGCTCCCTGTACAAGCTATCCTTTCCTGTTATCATTGGCCCCTGGAGATTGCTAAAGCATTGTCATTTCCCCTAGAAACACTCCTGTTTTAAATGATAATACGATTATCATGCCTGACAAAATCACCAATAATTACTTAATATCATATCATATTCACTTGACTTTCAGTTGTTCCTAATTGAACATGAGTTTTAAATGACAGCTATCTACATTTAGAACTTTTTTATGAACTCTAGGGATCTGAAAGTAGATTATAAATTCACAGTTAAATAAGAGTGATTCCTTTAAAAGGCCAAAGCCAAAATAGAAATATAAAACTCTTCTTTTCTATCATTATTTTATAAATGAACCTTCACAGCGATCTCTGCCCGGGTTTTGTACCTCTTGATCTCTTGATTTCAAACCACAAAACCAGAAACAGATTGCTCTAAGAATTGTGGTCCTATGTCTCAAAGAGTAATGCCAGTACATTTGTGTGTGCCTCCACCTACTGGCAAAAAGAGAGAATGCATCTACAGCTGCAGTGTGGATTAAGCTACTCTAGAATTTGTTCCATATTCCTGGCAATAAATGTAATTTCCCCTGGTATTCAAAGGCTCATTGCTCAAGTTAGGAGGGATCTGGATCATTTTCACAGTTTTATAATGTTACATCTAGACAGGGAAAGGGGAAACAAATGAAATTAGGCCAATTTGTTTTCTTGTTTCATGGCTTCTTGGAAGCGCTTATGAGGGGGGAAAGGCTAGACTGAACAACATATTTGAATTACCAGCACATTTTTAAATTGGGTATTCGTATCTGCCTTTGATGCAGTCTGTATGTAACCAATACTCTTTTTTTAAATTGCTCTTATGAAATTATATGGCATAATTATGCTGCCTGAGTATTAAAAAATCCTAGGAAATAGTAGGTATCCACATAATTACAAATAGTTTGTAAATATAAAGCATACTTAAATACAGATTCACAGAACCAGAGTTGAACCGGCAAAGATTTAAAGCAATAGATTTCAAAACTTAGGAAATCCTTTGCAAGCCAATCATAGTAGCACCCACCTTTAATCCCAGCACTCAAGAAGCCGAGAGGCAGAGGCAGACCAATCTATGAGTTGGTGGCCAGCCTGGTATACAGAGTGAGTTCCAGAACAGCCAAGGATACACAGAATAACCCTGTCTTGTTGACGGAGACTGCTCATTTTTTCTAGGCTCCCAGACCCAAAATAATCACACAGAAACTATATTATTTGCAGTGCTGCTTGGTCAATAGTTTAAGCATAGTTTTAGCTAGCTCTTACATCTTAAATTAACCCATTTCGATTATTTTATATTTTACCACAAGGCTCATGGTTTACTGGCAAAGTTCGGGCATGTCAGTCTCCTGAGGCAGCTACATGGCATCTCTCTGACACCTCTTCTTTTCTCCCAGCATTCAGTCTAGCTTTCCCACCTAGCTCTATTCTGCCCTATTACAGGCCAAAGCAGCTTTTTTAGTCATTAACCAATAAAAGCAACACATATACAGAAGGACTTCCTATACCATTTCCCCTTTTCTGTTCAAATAAAAAGGAAGGTTTTAACTTTAGCATAGTAAAATTACATATAATAAAACATGTATCAAACAAGAATTACAATTACAATATTAATGTCTACTTTATCTTTTATCATAACTAAGGAAAACTATAGTTATAGCTATCTTTTCTTTAAGTCCATCAAACACCCCAGAAAATATAATACTGCCTGAGTTAACAGGAAGTGCATTGTAAACAACTTTCAAAACTCTAGAATTTGACAGAGACATCTCACTGCCTGGACAGCCACCCAAAGTTCTTAACACTGGAGCATCCAATTTTTAACCTATAGGCCTATAGTATCTGACAGACTTTTCCATGAATCAGGAAATTTTCAAAGACAGTTCCACCTATACTGGCAGTTTGTCTGACAGTTTTATGAGGCAGGAACCCCAAAGGACAATCTCACCTTTAGGCAAGTTCAGCAGTCATTTTTCTGTGGGTCCTGCATGTCCAGTTCATACAGCGTACCAACAAGCAGTCCAGACAAGAGCAGTTTCTTGCCCAAATAGCTAACCAACACCATAAGGAGCCTCTTCAATGCCCATCATCCTCTTGAAGTAGATTGGTGTTGCCAAGAGCTGTTGTGTCTTATTGTTATGAAAAGTCCTTAGTTCTTAAAACATTTTAAATGTCATATTCTGTTAGTCTTTGAAAAGTCTGAAGAATAACTATCTACCTGAAATAAATCTTTGTACATCTAAAAAAAATAACTAACATGACTACACTTGATTATTATAGATGACTATTAACCTGTATTTTTAATTATACATTACAATTTTAAATGAGCTGCACAAGCACAATACCTTAATCAAGAGCAGAAATGTGTGTGTGTGTGTATAACAAAATTGACTTTAAAATTTGTATAAATAAACCAAGATTCATATCAATGCAAAGTAAACAATATTTGGGCATAGTTTTCTCCAAACTTCTTCTTGCTTTTTGTTGGACGAAGTAATTTTAGAGGATTATGGAGACCTTTGAGGGTATGGTCTTGTTCCATCGAACCACATTAGTCTTGAAGGCATTTACAGGTTCTTATCCTCTGTGGAAACAAGAGCAGAACCTCTTTTCGAAAGCAAGGAAGGAAGGGCAGGAGGGGAGAGAGACAGAGAATGCGAATAGATAAATCCCGAAAGAGGAGAGAGAAGGAGAGAGAGAATTCTCCACTGTGAATATGTTTTATTACCATTGGTTAATCAGGGCATAATATAGTCAGGCAGGAAATCCATACAGAGATATAGAAAAAAGATGGAGCCCAGGAGATGCCTTGTAGCCACCAAGAAGCAAGAGGTAACAAATCACAAGCCTTGTGGTAAAATATGAAATATAAAACCAAAGTCAGAGTCGTTTACAAGAGAAACTCCTATTCAGGGTATCTTAGTGAAGCACATATCTAGGTCCGTCCTTGGGGTCAGTTTGAACAGATGCAGGTCTTCATGGAACCAGGTGAGCAGAGTGGCCTTTAAAGCAAGCCTAATGCTGAGTGATTAGATTATCATCTTGCTACCACCTGCAGTCAGACTGTTAGACAAGTGTCTAGTACCATTGCTTTGGGATTATTCTTCAGTTTGAACCTGGTTGCAGTAATTTGCCAAACTTATTTTAAAAAACAGACTCAGTTTTGAAGATAAGGCTGAGTTGTGTTTCCCCTTCAAAAAAATTAAATATTTGTTTCTCAGTAGTACATTCAGGATTGTTTTTAGTAGTGTCTGGTACTTGAGTTAAGCTGTAAATCCTAAATTGGCTGGCTAAGGAATTTTAATTACCTTATTATAGTATGATTACATATACCACAGGGAGATTTTACAGTAATTAAATATGGATTTAAAACACATCTGACATGAAAACAATAGTTTTTTATCTTTTAAAATAACATTCTCAGTTTGTATTTTTGAAGCTTATAAAGGAGATAATTGGTTGGAACTGCTTTTTTTTACTTTAATTTTTGTCTGATATGGATGCATGGGGAAGGGAGTATTTGAAATTCGTTAAACTAAGTGGAACTAATTATTACTTGCCAGCAAAGTTGATAGGCATTTTAAGCTAAAAATGCCTTTGTCTCCTATCACACAACAAAAATCTAGCCTGTAGTGTCTTAATTTATTTCAAAATCTGTATGTATTTTAAATAGCCTTCTCTAGTATATCAGACTTTTATTCTTATGTATGAGGATACAAATTACTATCCGTGCAACACACTAACGTTTTTCAAACTCACTATATCAAAATGTTCGGCCGATCTTAGTTCTAAATGCTAGCTCATGGTTCCCAAGACTATTCTCAAGTTGATGGTTTGCTTAAAAGACTCAAAGGGTGCAGTGTGTGATGCCATCCACAGCTATGATTTATTGCAGCAAAAGGAAATGGTGCATAGGGCCCAGCTTCCAATGCTCTTCTCCAGCAATCAATTATGAAATGCTGCAAACCAGTGAATCTCATTAGAGACTTAGTGCCCAGAGGTTTTATTGAGGGCTGGCTGCATAGGTATCTTATGCCTGGCACTACTAGCTTCCAGGCCCCAGAACTGAAGGAGATTTTCAGCATTATCTGGTGTTTGCACAGTTTAGATGCAGGGAGCCGCTCTTTTCAGTTAGTGGGATAAGGACTGACTGGGGTTCAAGTCCTTGGATGCCTGCCATCAGAGCCAGCACTGGAAACAGGCCTGGCAGACCTTTCGCAGGATCTGCTGTGCTAATCCTGAGCAAACTAAAACAGAGAGAACTAGATGGCAGATTTCTGAGTTGATTAACTCGCTCCACAAACCAAATGTAATTGCTTATGAAGATAATTATAAGCTTTGGGTTTGGGATTGTTTTTAACTTTTAAGTGTAATTATGGTATCATTTTAATTTGTGGCAGAAAAAATTTAAGTGGCTAGATCTCTGAAACAAATTATTGATTGAGATTTCACGGTGTAGCATAAATTTTAAGCTTTGAAGTTGCATTTGAAAGTAAACTATATTCTGATAACAGAGAAACATATCTGAAGTTGTCACTCCAGTAATTTTTACACAGCATATTAAATCTGATCTTCATTTCCAATAAAATAATTTTAATTAATTATATGCCTATACTATAAATCAAGTCAATTTTTCTGGTATTTAAAAGTACAATTAATTTTTTTAATTATAAATAATATAATATATTTATAATATACCTACTTTGTAGCAATTGACAAATGATTGGAAATTATAATGCCACAAATAGTGCCACTCACAAAACTCAGCAGAGATTTTGAAACATTTCCTTTTATATACCTAATTGTGTTTCCTGGGTTTTTTTCTAGTTAATGGTCTTAAGCATTTCTTTTTGACATTGTTTTTTTAATAGTATTTTATGACTGCAATAAGGTACCTAGATGTGTGCATATGCATATCTAATTTGATAATGCCTGTATCTATTAGAACTAATGCTGTATTTAATATACCTTTTAATATAATATTTTATTATCATTTTATTGTTGTATATGTATAGGTGTTTGCCCTGAGTGAGTGTCTGTGCACCATGTACATGTCTGGTGCCTGTGGAGGCCATCAGATCCCCTGGAACTGGAGTTGCAGATAGTTGTGAGCTGCCTTGTCAGTTCTGGGACTCAAACCCCAGTCCTCTAGAATTGTTCTTAACTGCTGAACCATTTCCAGCTCCTAAGAAATATTAAATCCTTGAGAACTTCAGTAACCCCTTGAGTCCAGATTGTGCTGTCCATATATATTCAGAATGTGAGGCAATCCACTGCAGCATGGTCAATCTATCGGGGCCCTACTCTAAAAGAAAATTGAGTGTCCCCCTCCCAGCAACCTTCAACTGTCAGTAACTGTTCCTCAGCTAGGAATAGATGCTTATAAGTTCCTTCTGCCTCCATGCTGAATGTTGACTGACTTGATCCTAAACAAATTGTATGCAGGCAGCCACAGCTGCTGTAAGTTCATGATTCTTACCATGTCCAGAAGACACTGTTTAGCCCCAGTCCTCCCTGACCTTTGGCTCTTACAATCTTTCTGTCCCCTTTTCCACCATAGTTCCTGTCTTTTAGGTGGATGTATGATATTGATGTCCCATTTATGGCTAAGCACACCACAGGCACTTGACAATAAATATTCTTGTATACAATTACCTAAACAGAATTACTTAATAAACAGTATATGAGTTTTAACAAAATAATATCCATAGATTTAAGTTAATGCATGCATAATATTTAGAATAATGCATGCACGTAAACACACACTGTAAGGAATTACTGTAAAGGAACAGCCACAAAAATACAAGTCGAGAAATAAAAATAGTTACCAGCACTTTCATAGCCTTAATTCTAGATCTTTCTGATGATCACCCCCTTCTCTGTAAGAAATAACTTTAAATATGTATGTAATTTTGTGCTCCTATAGCTATATCTCCAAATAAGTGTCCTTGAATAATATAACTCAGTATCAATTGTTTTTATGAGTCATATATATTTTAGATCTATAAGACCCATCCAGGTTGCTTTGTGCATCTATTCCTTTTCATCACTATGTAGTATTGCAATGAACAAACTTTCACTATTCATTTTAAAGTTAATGAGTATTTGGGGCTTTCTAGATTTGGCTATTTTGAACAGTGTTTTCTAAACAGTCTTATACATGTACTATGGTGCACTTAATACACATTACTGAAGGTGTTTATGAGTTGTAGAAGTTTCTTAGTAGAATTTTTGGAGTTATTTATGTAATCTATCATATCATCAGCAAATAGAGTTTGACTTCTTTTCCAATTTGTATCCCCTTGATCTCCTTCTGGTGTCTTATTGCTCTAGCTAGGACCTCAAGAACTATTTCGAATAGATATGGAGAGAGTGGACAACCTTATACATATATACATTTTTTAGAGTAGCATTGGTGGACTTTTGAGTATGTTCAACTTCAGTTTTTCTAGAAAATAGAAATTCATTTTCTAAAGTATATGTATAAACCCATCACTGGATCCTGGGTCTCTTGGGTGATCTTTCCTGGAGCTGCCTTCATTTCAGCCTGTTGTTGGTTCTGTTGTTGGTCCTTACTACACAGCACCCCCTTTTTATACTCAGTAATCTATTCCTGGGTATATATCCCTTCTGATAACTTAGTGTTGCCAGAATTTTTTTTTTTTTTGTCAATTGGTATGTATTAGGATTCCGTAGTAGTTTTTCCTCATTGTTCTTCCTAATTGCCACTTGGAGTCCTCTCCCTTTTTTAATGAAAAGGAAGTTAGTAGTTTTAATATAATGTAATGTTATCATTTTGTGCCTTAAGTTCAAGAACCATTTACCAATCCTGAGAAAATATTTTCTCCTAGGTTTTATCATCAGTCTGGAATTGGTTTGAGATATGCAGTGAAATAGCAGCCCAATTTCATGTCTTTCGATATGGAAATTCAATTGTCACAGCACAGTTATTAAAGAGCCTGCTATGCAGTACAGCCTTTACTATCAATCAAGCATCTGTTTATGGGTGATTTTTTCCGGGCTCAGTTTGTACCCATTGGCTTGCTTGCCTGGGATTGTGCCAGGAGTGTGTTGTCTTATGAGTTCTGGAAACTTGTGGAGCAGGTCCTTCTACCTGTGTTCCTGTGTTATGTTTGGAAGACATACTTGTCTATGCATTTTCCAAAAACATTTTAGAATGTAGTTATCAGTGTGCACCAGGAAAAATGTAGAAGGGGTTTTAACATTAATGCTTATATTCAATATTTATAACAATTTGTGAATAATTCACCTGCTAACAATATTAATATTTAATCTTCTAATTCATTGATATCATATGTAGCTTCCCACTTAGCTCTTTGTAAGTTTCAGTGAACTTTGATGCTTTTCTAGGGAGACCATATGCATCTGTGTTAGATGTATTATTTTAAATCTAGCACATGTTAGATTACATCTATATAATTAATTATAATTTATCTATACTAATTAAGTTTTGTTGGATTTGTTCATATGTATTTGCTTTTAAGGGTGGGTGAGCCTTTCTCATTGTCCTCTCTTTCCCTTCGTCCTCATACTATCTCCATTTCCATTCAGCAGGCTTTCATTGCAGTCATTAATTAATAGGATCATTTGGACTTTCTTAATATATGATCACATTATCTGCTTATCATAATTTGTTTTATTCCATTCTAATTCTGTTTTTAAAATTACATTTATTTGTTTGTTTATTGGGGGCACACATATGAAGGTCAGTGGACAACTTTTGGCAGTTGGTTCTCTTCACTGTATGGGTTTCAGGTATCAAACTCAATTTGTCAGGTTCCTTGACAGGTGTGTTTACTCACTGAGCCATCTTACCAGCCAATAATTTTTTTTAATTTTTTTTTGCTTTTATTGTGATAGAAAAACACTGGCTATAATATGTTTAAATGGAAAATGAATTTCATCAAGTGATTTTGTCTTAGAGTTTTTATTGTTGTGAAGAGACACCATGACCACAGCAACTCTTATAAAAATGCATTTAATTAGGATGGCTGGCCTACAGTTTCAGAGGTTCAGTCCATTATCATCATGATGGGGAGCATGGTAGTATGCAGGCAGACATAGTGCTAGAGTAGTAGTTGTGAATCCTACATCTTGCAGGCAACAGGAAGTCAACTAAGACTAGGTAGTATGCTGAGCATAGAAAACCTCAAAGCCCACCCCTGCAGTGACACACTTCCTCCAACAAGGCCACACCCACTCCAACAAAGCCATACCTCCTAATAGTGCCACTCTTTATGAGATTACAGGGTCAAATTACATTCAAACTAACACATTCCACTCACTGACCCCCCTAAGCTTGTAACAATATCATAATGAACAATATATTTAATCCAACTTTAAAAGTCCCTATAGTCTGTCAATCTTGACAGTGTTTAAAAGTCCAAAGTCTCTCCTAAGATTCATGCAGTCTCTTAGCTGTAGTCCCCTATAAAAACAAAAGAAAAGAAAACAGAGCACATACTTCCAACATATAATGGCACTAGATATACATTACTATTCCAAAATGTAGGGAAGGGAGAATAGTGTAGAAATATTGGACCAAAGCAAGACCTGAAACCAGCTAGGCAAACTCCAAACTTTGCATCTCCATGTCTGCTATCAAAACACTATTAAGGTCTCCAACTCCCTTCAGCCTTGTTGCCTGCAATACACTTCTTTCTTTTGGACTAGTTCCTCTACCTGTTAGCAGTTTTCCTTGGCAGTTATCTCATATCTCTGGCATCTCTAATATCTTGGGTTCTCCAAGGCAATCCAGGCTTCAATTTCACAGCTTCACACAATGGCCTTACTACACTTCTAGCCAGGGACATCCCTGACACAAGCCTGGCCTCAGTGACTTTCTTTAGGCATGGAGGCAAATTCCATAAGCCATTTCTTCTATCCCTAAGTCTAAAGTCAGAACCTCATGGCAGAAGCTGCCAATTTCTGCTACTTACTAGGGCTAGAACATGACCCCCTCATTCAATTACATCTTCGCCAGCTTTCTGTCCTTCACTGCCTAAACTTGGCTGTCCTGAAACTTGCTCTATAGACCAGGCTAACCTCAAACTCAGAGTTTCACCAGCCTCTGCCTTCCCAGTGCTGGTATAAAAGTTGTGCCCCATGACAGCTGACTCTAAGTTTGTCTTTAATTCCTTTTCACAAATTGGAAACTTAGCTGGGTAGGATCTTGTCCTGAGGTCAGCACTTCTATATTCCATTTCTTAATCCATTTATCTCTTTGAACACAGGATTTAGCTCCATTCCACTTCCTGTTGCTCTTTTTTTCCTCAAAATTTACGTTTTATAATTTACCCTGTCAGCTTACTCTTTTTCATTATAAATCTTCATTTGAGCTACCACTAAAAACCACAGGACAGATTCTATACTAGTCTGTTTTGAGATTTCTTGCTGCCAACAGAATTAATCTAAAACGTTAATCTCAGGCAGACTCTTTGGACAAGGGCGAAAGGCAGCCACCTTCTTCACCAAAATATCACAAGAACTATCTGTAGGCAACATACTAAAATTTTTCTCCTCTGAAACCTTTTGATCTCCACAGTTCATCAAATCACATTCAGCACCACTGTCTTCCATGTTCCTACTAACATGGCCCATTAAACAGTACTTAAGGCATTTTACTTCTTTCCTAACCCAAAGTCCCAAAGTCCATATTACTCCGAACAAAACCTTGGTCAATCAATCAGAATACCCCAGTCCCTGGTACCAACTTCTGTCTTCAGGTTTTATTGTTGTGAAGAGATATCACAACCATGGCAACTCTTATAAAGAAAACATTTAATTGGAGTGACTGGCATAGATTTTCAGAGGTTCAGTCCATTATCATCATGGTGAGGAGCATCGTGGCATATAGGCAGACATGGTGCTGGAATAGTAGCTGAGAGCCTGCATCTTGCAGGATCAGGAAGTCTACTGAAACAGTGGGCAGTATCCTGAGCACAGGAAACCTCAAAGCCTGCCCCCACTGTGACACACTTCCTCCAACAAGGCCATACCCATTTCAACAAATCCACACCTCTTAATAGTGTTACTCCCTATGAGGTTATGGGGGCGAATCACATTCAAACTACCACAGCTTTGTTCCTAGTATTTTGAAACAGTCACTTACTATCAGTCTTTAGTCTGTTTATATATTCAATTGCATTGATTCTTGGGTTGATGCAGCATAATTGTGATGTATAAATAATCTTTATAATCATTTATGTTGCTTGATTTTGTTTAAACTTTCTATGTTTATAAGACAGTTTTGTTGTAATTTTCTTGTACTATCCACACCAGGTTTTTATGTCTATATTGCAGCAGTTTTATAAAATAATTGAAAGCTTTTATCTTCTATATATGATTCATAAAACTCATCTGAACAAATTTCTTATGAAAAGAGTTTCTGTTTCTGGTTCAATTCTTTAAATATTTGGATATCAGTATGACATGTTTAGCAATGGATCTTAAACAAGTTTTGGCATGAAGCTTTTTATGGTATTTCTTTGGGCTCTGTAGCCATATCTTTTTCATTCTCTCTCCTCTTCTCTCTCTCTCTCTCTCTCTCTCTCTCTCTCTCTCTCTCTCTCTCTCTCTCGGTGTGTGTGTGTCTGTCTGTCTGTCTCTGTGTGTGAGTGCTTGCAGAGGTCAAAAGACAACTTGGAGAAGTTGATTTTTTTCATCATATGGCTCCTGGGAATTGAACCCAGGTCATCAGGGTTGGCACAAGTGCCTTAGACATCTTGCCTTCCTATTTCATACCTTTTGATTTACATTTGTGGCCTTCTTGTGTGCTTTCTTTTGTTGCTGTTCGTTTTGTTTTCTTTTAATTAAATTTATTTTTATTATATCTTTTCTCTTTGAGGTTATAATTCTTGTCTACTCTTGCTGCT
Organism: Myodes glareolus; assembly: GCF_982192425.1. Classification (NCBI taxonomy): domain Eukaryota; kingdom Metazoa; phylum Chordata; class Mammalia; order Rodentia; family Cricetidae; genus Myodes; species Myodes glareolus. The sequence goes on along the minus strand of NC_142053.1, from coordinate 137,465,753 downwards.
TGTTGACATGTTTCTTCCCCTTTTTATTTATTTAGATCACTTTAATATTTTTTGTCTTTACATTTTCCTTCTATTAATTACAGAGTTTGAACACTCTCCTGTTATTTTATTGTATAACCTAGAAATTACAATACATATTCCCTGACCATCACATTCAAACATTTGTAAGCAATTATAGTACTGAAAAGTACAAGTTCTGTAGAATCCATTAATTTTATTTAATGTCTCCTTTAACGTATATTCCATATTTTATTTAGCTATTTACATAGATAAAATATGAGTTATATGCATTCACATTATTCCTAGCTTGTTTTGTTTTAGTCATTTAGATTTACCCCTACACTTGCCTGTCTTTATTCTTTATTCTTTGAGCGCAGCTATGGTTTTATTTGCATTTGTTCTCCTTGTGTCAGTCTCCTAAGTACAAACTCCTATTTTTATTAGTTTCAGAATTTTCTTATATCCCCTTTTGTCTTGGGGCTGTTTGCTGTATAGAGAATTCTGGACTGGCATTTTCTGTCTATTAGACATCATTCACTCTTTTTCAGCTTCCACTGATGCTGAGAATTCAGCTAATAATCTGACGTTTCTCTAAAGGTAGTAGTAGTTGTTTCTCAGGCTATTAAATTTTCCCCTCACCTTTTGCTTTTTTGTGATATATGTTAAGAATTGTGTCTCTGTGTTTTAAGCTTGCTTTGAGTTCTGTGTCTTAAATCAATGTGTTGATATTATTCATGACTGTGAAAACATCTCTGCAATTATATCTTCAAATACTGTCTCTGTCCCTTTCACTCATCATTTTTACAACCCAGTTAAGTATACTTAGAGATAAGCCTTATGATATTCTGTATGTATCCTGAATTCTTTCTTATATTTTGAATTATTCTTTGTTTTATAAATTTATTTATTTATTTATTTTACATCCCTCCCAGTCCCTCCCTCCCTCCTCCTCTGTTCCCACTACCTAATCCACTCCTCCTCCATTTCTGTTTAAAAAAGGACAGGTCTCCCATGAGTATCAACAAAACATGGCATACCAAATTGCAATAAGACTAAGTACCTCCTTATATATTAAGGTTGGGCAAGGTCACCCAGTATGAGGAGTAGGGTTCCAAAAGCCAATAAAAGAATCAGAGACTCTGTTCCCATAGTTAGGAGTCCCACAAGAAAACCAAGCTACACAACTGTCACATATATGCCAAGGGCGTAGGTCAGTCCTATGCAGGCTCCCAGGTTGTTAGTTCAGACTCAGTTTAGTTGATTCTGTGGGTTTTCTTGTGGTGTCCTTGACCCCTCTAGCTCCTAAATCTTTTCTCCTCCTCTTCTGCAGGATTCCCTAAGCTTCATCTAATGTTTAGCTATGGGTCTACATTTGTTTCCATCAGTTGGTAGATGAAGCCTCTCTGACGGCAATTAAGCTGAACACCAGTCTGGTCACAGGAGATGGTCTTAGCTGGAGTCATCTTTGTAGATTCTTGGGAGATTCCCTTGTGCCATGTTTTTACCTGATCCCAAATTGTGCCCCCACTTTAGTTCTTCAGTATGCTCCCCCTCCGTCCCACCCCTTGTTTTTTTCTGACCTCTTTTCTAGATCTATTTCTTTCTTCAGCACTGCTGAATTGCTGTCAATCTACCATCTAGATTTTTAATTACACTTTTAGTTTTGAGTTTTATAGTTTCTCATTCTTTTAAAGTATCTACTATATTGCTTTTTATTATTTTATATTTTTGCAAAAAATTCAAGATGGATTTTGTATTCTAGAAACATGGTAAGCTTCCTTACTTAATAATATTGTGTGCAAGGACTCCACATGGTTTTGTTTTTGTCTGTTCTCTTTTCTGGCTCTTTACCTGACAATCAGGTATTGTCAAATACCTGATTCGTTTTTATTTTCTGCTGCAAATTATATTGAAACTTATTAGCCTAATAATAAAAAAGAGAATAATAAAGAATAAAAGAAAATAATAATAAAAAGAGAATAAATAAAAAGAGAATTTTTCCCCTTCTGCTAGATACCTTCAGGCTCTATCAGTTTGAAACTGTCTTAAAGGTCAAGATTTAGATGTTTGGGGATACCTAGATATAAGGTCAGGGTTCAGATCTGTGGATTGATCTTACAACACACAGCTAGATCTTTATGTAGTTTCACATTACTTTCTGTAGATATTTATGTTTATATTCACACCTTTGGGATATGAGCAGATTCGTATTTATTTTATGCGTTTATGTTCAAGTGTGTGTGAGTGTGTATGGAGGCCAGAGGTCAATGCTCAGTGTCTTCCTTAGTTTCTCTCTACCTTATTTTTTGAGACAGAGCTTTCACTGTGCATGGAGCTTGCTGATTGACTAGACTGACTGGCCTATAAACCCTAAGGATTTACCTGTCTCTGTCCTGCCAGTTCTAGGATTACAGACACACAGTACTGTGCCTGGGTTTTAAGTAGGTGCTGGAGATACAAATTCAAGTCCTAATGCTTATGCAAGAAGTACTTAATGAACAGAGCTATCTCAGCCCCAGATTTTACATTTTGATAGGTCAAAATGATGTTTTGGGTTAAATGGCATTTATTTTGTCATTAGTTCTATAAAAATGCTTTAAAGCATGTTTAATAGTTTTTTCTCTTCCATTCCCTTTTTTTTGTTTTTAAATTTTGTATTAGATTTACTCATTTTATTTTGTGTGAATGCTTTCCCTTTATGTGTGTATGGATGCCACGTATATGCTTGATGCCTTTGAAGATCAGAAGGTGACACCTAGAACTGGGGTTACTGTTGGTTGTGAGACAACATATGGATGCTGGGAATTGAACCCAGGTCCTCTGCAAGAACAATAGGTGCTCTTAACCACTAAGCAGTCTTTCTAACCCTAAAGAATTCTTTATTTTCTAAGCATTTTTGCCCTTTTCATGTGTCTCCAAATGCTTCTCAAAAAATGCTTAATTTTATTGTAATATTTGATTATTTTGCTTGTTAATTTAAAAAAAGTCAGAAGGCTGAAATTCTGTCAAGGAAGAAGTTACAAACAAGCAAGGGGAAGGGCTAGAATGAACTCTATATTACCATTTAGAGGTAATTCATTTATTATATATACATACCCTCCCAAGCCTTCATTTCTAAATATGCTTCTGTAATAGGGGCTAGGACCTCTTGAAAAAAATGAGCTAAGTCAGAGAAATGCAAGCTAAGTCTAACGCATCTTAGAATGTCTGAAGGTACTGACATGTTCCAAAAGGTACATGCATGTCAAAGAGACACAGAAACCAACCTGAAAGTGTCCCAAGTAGCCAAACCTAGAGCAATGGAACAGCAAACTAAAGTAGTATTGTATATACCACAAAGTGTGTCAGAATGTGGGAGTACATAGAGCTTACAAAGAAGTAGACAAGGAAGAGAAAAGCAGTAGCAAAACTCTCAGGAATGCTGGGTACTCTGTGGGGACAGTCCTCTTCTCCTGAGCACCTTCTGATAAAAGGTGTTTTACCTTCTAAAAAAAAGGTGTTTTACCTCTGATATTCTTCTCTCCACCCCTCAAGAAAAGCACAGTCCTAATCTAGGGAAGAAGAAATAATCAGACAGTACCCAGTTGAGGGACATTATAAAATCATTGACCAGTCTTTTTTTTTTATTGTCTAGGTCATTAAAAGCAAGGAAAAACTAAGAAACTGTAACCTAAGGTATTAATCCTGAGAGAAATTGCTGATAGGTGTGCATGATTTCTCTGTATTTGCAACTTATATGTAGATATAAAAACTGATTTTTTTTATGGTGCTCCTTGAAGGAAGACTGGCACTTAATTTGCATGCATCCCCAGCCCTGAGTGCACAGCACTTTGTGCCATATTTTTTTAAAGTTGTCTTTAATGGAAACCTAATATATAAAATAAACCATGAGTTTACACCATTATGTCCTGATTAAGTTAGCAATTAAAATTTTCATTCATTAGATAATACAGTTATTATATCGATTGTTTTTTATAAGTCATATATATTTTAGATCTATAAGACACATCCAGGTTGCTTTGTGCATCTATTCCTTTTCATCACTATGTAGTACTGCAATGAACAAACTTTCACTATTCATTTTAAAATTAATGAGGATTTGGGGCTTTCTAGATTTGGCTATTTTGAACAGTGTTTTCTAAACAGTCTTATACATATACTGCGGTGCACTTAAGTACACATTCATATATACATTTTTAATTGTTTTTATTGAGCTGTATATTTTTCTCCATTCCCCTCCCTTCCTTTCACCTCCCCTTCAACCCTCTCTCATGGTCCCATGCTCCCAATTTACTCAGAAGATCTTCTCTTTTTCTACTTCCCGTGTAGATTAGATCCATGTATGTCTCTCTTAGGATCCTCTTTGTTGTCTAGGTTCTCTGGGATTGTGAATTGTAGGCTGGTTTTTCTTTGTTTATTGTCTAAAAACCACTTATGGGTAAGTGAATACATATTATATTACTTTCTGGGTCTGGGTTACCTCACTCAATATGATGTTTTCTAGATCTATCCATTTGCCCGCAAATTTCAAGATGTCCTTTTTTTTCTGTGTAGTACTCCATTGTGTAAATGTACCACATTTTCCTTATCTATTCTTTGGTCAAGGGGCATTTAGGTTGTTTCCAGGTTCTGGCTATGACAAGTTTTATACCTGTTGTTCCTGGGATCCAAGGTAACAGTAAGAAAGAAAGCCTCAAGAGACTTAGGTAAAATAGAATTAGCTAGATCAGTGACTGGGTCCTCCTTCAAGACCTATGGGAATGTGGCTCAACATAGGGCCCCAACACAAAATTATATGTAAAAGATAATTAGCTAATGTGTAACATTTTACAAAAGTTTTAACATTTGCAATTTTCTATAATTGTGGTTTTTGGTAAAAAATAACAGAATTTTTTAACTTTTAAAACCATCTCTAAATCATATTTTAAAGAAATTTTGATTTCTTACCATTTTAACACATGTACTTGCTTCGTCCCACTAGTTTAAATATATAATATATGTATGACTACTAAAAACAGGTTGGTATTTCATTGCACTTATTTTTTACCTTGGTTGTAGCCTTATACAGGTACACAAACAAAATGCCAAGGTTTAAAGTGATTTGAAATTTCTCTTTTTTATGGTTATGCCACAGTCTTGATATGGATAAGACTGGGTTTATTTGGGTTTTGTTTGTTGTGGGAAATGTTTTGTTTTGTTTTGTTGAGACAAGGTCTCACTATGTAGCTCTGATTGACTTGGAACTCTATGTAAACCAGGCTGACCTTAAATTCACAGAGATCTACCTGCCTCTGCCTCCCAAGTGTTGGGATTTAGGGCATGTGCCCCCATGCCCAGCCAGTTGTTTGGTTGAATTTTTTATTGAGATAATTGTAGATTCACATATAGGTGTAAGAAATAAAACAGATTCTGCCAGGTGTGGTGTGCACGCCTTTAATCCTATTACTCGGGAGACAGAGGCAGGCCTGTCTCTGAATTCAGGGCCAGTCTGGTTTATGTACAACAGAGTTTCAGGAAAGCTAGGGCTATTACACAGATAAACTCTGTTTCAGAAAAAAAAAGAAAAAAGAAAGAAGACAGATCCTTGTAGATTTGCCTAGTTTCATCAAAACTTAGCATTCTACAAAATTAGTATAATGTCACAGTAAGACCACTGACGCTGATGCAACCTAGCAGTCTTACTTTTTTTCTTCTGACTTAAAGTTTGTTTTTCAATTATTAAAACATTTACATGGCTACAAAGTCAAACTTCGGACTAGTCTTCAGTCAGAAAAATCTAGTTTTCATTTTTTCAGCCCACTTGCTTTCTTGCCCTAGTAGAGACCTAAATTTATTTTTTTCTACTATGCTTGATATAATACCTTGACTTTGTATTTTAAGAGAGTAAAAAACACTGAAGGGTTTCCTAGTAGAACGTAGACAATTTCATTCCTATTTATACCTGCTTAGTATCCTATTTGTGATAAAGAATAGTCTTTAAGCCTTTTCTCTGTTGGGAGATATTTGAATTATTTCCTATTTTTATTTTGTTACGTAAATAACATTATGCAGGCTTCATTTCACACTGTTGCTGATGTCAAATTTCTTCCATAAATCTTATACCACCAGCACTGAAGGAAAATGTAAGCTTTGATTTTACACTGTGATTAAAGACCTGAACTAAATTTCAGTCATATTAGCTGGTATATATTGACCTCATTATAAAACTGCTGTATTTACGTGTATATGTCTGGACAAGGATAGTTATAAATAAATGATGATGTCTTTTGTGGAACTCATCTGTGTCTGTGGATTTGACCAATCTGTTGTTAATTACAATGGATTTCTTATCACTATATGACCACTGAATCGAAGAAAATTGTAATACTTGCCATTGTTTACTTGAAATATTCACAGTATCATTGAATGTTAGTAAAAGATATAAAAATATACTCCTCTTCCTTTCTGCCACACTCTTAAAAGTATTGCTTGTCCTTAGTATATTCTTTATAGTTCTCAAGCACACCATTTAGGGATCAATGCAATTATAAGATCTTGATGGATCTTTTAAGACATAGCAAGGATTCAGGGTTTTACCCTAAAGATGTGATTCCATCACACGAAATATGTTCTTAGATTACCATTTTAAAAGAACTTTTTAGAAATAATGTGATTGTGAGATTAAGAGGAACACATTTGGATGTAGGGATAATTAGTTGACAATCCAAGTAATTAAATATGGACATTACTTAGAATGTAATTAGGAAAGAGAAGGAGCCAAAGCTAACTGTCCCTTTCTCTCTTGAGCACTTGGCATGTGATGCCTTTGACTAACTTGGACAGTCCTAGAAGTAGGTGATAAAGTACAATTTGAATATGGTGAACTTGAAGTCTATGTGAGACCTCCAGATGACAGTGTTAAACAGGAAGTTGAACACATGGATTAGGAACATAGAGCTCTTGGACAGATACTGAGATTTACAAGTGACCATTATAGAAGAGGCAATACTGAGATTTGAAAGGATACCCAGGAATTTTCCAAGTGGTAATGGTAAGTAGGGGTGAACTAGACAAACTAAGCAAAAATATAACAACATGGCTATCTCATGAAATTTAGGGCAGGTAAACATAATGAAGCTAGGTATGATAAAAATTGGGGCAGGGAAGATCACAGAACTCAAAAGATCCTACTTCCCTCTGGGAGATGAGGAGGGGCAGATTTGTATTAACTTTGCTCTAAAAAGACTAACTTTACCTGTTTTCATCCACTTGCCCCTCAACCAGGTTCCCTGGTTTCCAGATCTTCTTGACCTTGAAGCATAAGTATCTTGTTTGTTTGTTTGTATGTTTTGTTTTTGAGACAGGGTTTCTCTGTGTAATCTCTCTGGCTGTCTACTATAGATATAGACTTCCTTTGAAACCAGGACAAATCAAAATCCACTGTTGTTTCCATAGCAGGCAGGATGGATAAATTTACTAGACTGTCAGGAGCAGATTGACTACATTCATGTGAAAAGAAATAGGCATTACAGCCAGGAAAGCAAGCATGTATACTGACCAGAGATGGGAGTCAGAGTGTGTGCTTTGGGCATTTCTAATAATGGTAGAGCTAACTTTGAAGTAAAGTATAAAATAAGAACATGGCTGAAGATAAGTTTAGACATGTAATAATAAAACCATCAGTACAACTTCATACTGTACATTATACTTTTATTGTCTTTTAAGTCTTCTTGATAGCCAACTGGATTGAGTTGCAATGTCTATTTTTCAGATAAGAAAATAAAACTTACAAAGTTGTGGCTTGTTCAAGTTCACAACACTGTGTGCTGCAGCCAGTATTCTAACTTAGGCAGTTTGATTCTAGGGCTCCACTCATAATTTCTGTGCTGCATCTATGTTTCTTGATTCCATGTTACCAAGGTTTTTAATCCATATAATCAAGTACTTATATAATGCCTGCAGTGTGCCAAGTACTCTTCTAAGTACTACAGATTTAACAGTGAGCAACTCTAAGTCCATAAATACATGAATGTAATATTCTAATGGAAAAGATTACCGAGTATGTAATGCTAAAAGTGAATGGTGGATGTGTCATTTGGAGTGGAACCTGGTGGGAGGTAGAGAATGCTGAGCATTAAAGAGTACTACTTGCTTCAGATAGGATATTCATGAAAGCCCTGTCTCAGGAAGTGACTTTAATCAGACATAAAGCTTGACTGTATAGGCAATAGAGCACATTAGAATAATTTTCCAAAGTAGCAATATGATCAGATTTGTACATGAAAGAGACCTCTGAATTCAGTATGAAAAACAGTAGCAGACAGTTGAAACAAAAGTCAGTGAAAATTCCATGCAAAATACAATTTGGGGTTCAACTTCTTTATTGTAAGATGAATCAAAAGCTCCTTCAGGGAAGTTGGATTAGGAGCCATGCTCATGAGTAAAGTCAAAAGATGGATGGAGATTCTGAGCCTGCTGTAATGAGTGAGAAAGACTGTGACCAGTAGATATGAAGAAGTTGTTCAAGGCTTCAGAAGAAAAAGAAATCTTTACATAAGATTAGTATTCATATTATCCAGGAGGATAACTATATAAATTTTCTTCAGGTTCACCTTCTTATTTAGCTTCTCTAGGATCACAAATTATAGACTCAAAGACCTTTAACTATGGCTAGAATCCACTTATAAGTGAGTACATACCATATTCCTCTTTTCGGGTCTGGGTTACCTCACTCAGTAAAGCGTTTTCTATGTCCATCCATTTGCATGCAAAATTCAAGATGTCATTGTTTTTTACCGCTGAGTAAAACTCTAATGTGTATATGTTCCACACCTTTTTTAACCATTCTTCTATTGAGGGGCACCTAGGTTGTTTCCAGGTTCTAGCTATTACAAATAAAGCTGCTATGAACATAGTTGAAAAAAATGCTGGATCCTGGAGTAGGTTAATCCCGAATTTCCTGAGAAACTGCCACACTGATTTCCAAAGTGGCTGCACAAGTTTGCATTCCCACCAGCAATGGATGAGTGTTCCCCTTACTCAATATCCTCTCCAGCAAAGGCTATCATTGGTGTTTTTGATTTTAGCCATTCTGACAGGTGTTAGATGGTATCTCAGAGTTGTTTTGATTTGCATTTCCCTGATTGCTAAGGAGGTTGAGCATGACCTTAAGTGTCTTTTGGCCATTTGAATTTCTTCTGTTGAGAATTTTCTGTTCAGTTCAGTGCCCCATTTTTTAATTGGGTTAATTAGCATTTTAAAGTCTAGTTTCTTGAGTTCTTTATGTATTTTGGAGATCAGACCTTTGTCTGATGTGGGGTTGGTGAAGATCTTCTCCCCAATCAGTAGGTTGCCGTTTTGTCTTAATAACAGTGTCCTTTGCTTTACAGAAGCTTCTCAGTTTCAGGAGGTCCCATTTATTCACTGATTCTCTTATTGTCTGTGCTACTGGGGTTCTACTTAGGAAGTAGTCTCCTGTGCCTATATCTTGTAGACTACTTCCCACTTTCTCTTCTATCAGGTTCAAAGTGGACAGACTAATGTTGAGGTCTTTAATCCATTTGGACTTGATTTTTGTGCATGGTGATAGATATGGATCTACTTTCATTCTTCTACAGGTTGACATCCAGTTATGCCAGCACCATTTGTTAAAGATGCTTTCCTTCTTCCATTGTATACCTTTAGCTCCCTTGTCGAAAATTAGGTGTTCATAGGTTTGTGGGTTAATATCCGGGTCTTCTATTTGATTCCATAGGTCGACTTCTCTATTCTTATGCCAATACCAAGCTGTTTTCAATACTGTAGCTCTGTAATAGAGTTTGAAGTCAGGGATGGTAATGCCTCCAGAAGTTCCTTTATTGTATAAGATTGTTTTGGCTATCGTGGGTTTTTTGTTTTGTCATATAAACCTGATTATTGTTTTCTCAAGGTCTGTGAAGAAGTTTGATGGGATTTTGATGGGGATTGCATTGAACCTATAGATTGCTTTTGGTAGAATTGCCATTTTTACTATGTTGATTCTCCCAATCCGAGAGCAGGGGAGGTCTTTCCATTTTCTGGTATCCTCCTCAATTTCTTTCTTCAAAGACTTAAAGTTTTTGTCAAATAGGTCTTTCACTTACTTGGTTAGAGTTACCCCAAGATACTTTATGCTATTTGTGGCTATTGTGAAAGGTGATGTTTCTCTGATTTCCCTCTCTGTATCTTTGTTCTTTGTGTATAGGAGGGCAACTGATTTTTTTGGAGTTGATCTTGTATCCTGCCACATTACTAAAGGTGCTTATCAGCTGTAGGAGTTCTTTGGTAGAGTTTTTGGGGTCGCTTATGTACACTATCATATCATCTGCAAATAACGAAAGTTTGACTTCTTCCTTTCCAATTCGAATCCCCTTGATCTCCTCATGCTGTCTTATTGCTAGAACTTCAAGCACTCTATTGAAGAGGTATGGAGAAAATGGACAGCCTTGTATTGTTCCTGATTTTAGCGGGATGGCTTTGAGTTTCTCTCCATTTAATTTGATGTTTACTGTCGGCTTGCTGTATATTGCTTTTATTATATTTACGAATGAACCTTGTATCCCTAATCTCTCCAAGAGCTTTATCGTAAAGGGGTGTTGAATTTTGTCAAATGCTTTTTCTGCATCTAATTAAATGATCATATGGGTTTTTTTTTCCTTCAGTTTATTTATATGATGGATTACATTGATAGATTTGCGTATGTTGAACCAGTCCTGCATCTCTAGGATGAAGCCTACTTGATCATAATGGATAATTTTTTAATGTGTTTTTGGAATCTGTTTGCCAAAATTTTATTGAGAATTTTTGTGTTGGTGTTCATGAGTGAGATTGGTCTGTAATTCTCTTTCCTGGTTGAGTCTTTATGTGGTTTTGGAATCAGGGTGACTGTAGCTTCATAAAAAGAGTTTGGCAATGACTCTTCTGATTCTATTATGTGAATCACATTAAGGAGTATAGGTATCAGCTCTTCTTGGAAGTTCTGATAAAATTCTGCATTAAAACCATCATGTCTTGGGCTTTTTTTTTTTTGGTTGGGAGGTTTTTTATGACAGCTTCTATTTCCTCACGACTTATAGGTCTATTTAAATTGTTCACCTGGTCTTGATTTAATTTTGGTAAATGGTACTTACCTAAAAATAAGTCCATTTCTTTCATATTTTCCAATTTTGTGGCAAGAACCAGCTTTTTTCATTGATTTTTTTTTGGATTGTTTTCTGTGTTTCTATTTTGTTGGTTTCTGTCCTCAGTTTGATTATTTCCAGTCTTCTACTCCTCCTTGGTGAGTCTGCTTCTTTTTTCTCTAGAACTTTCAGTTGTGCTGTTAAGTCTCTAATGTGTGCTTTCTCTGTATTCTTTATGTCGGCACTTAGTGCTATGAACTTTCTTCTTAACGCTCATGGTGTCCCATAGGATTGAGTATGTTGTGTCTTTATTTTCGTTGAATTCAAGGAAGACTTTAATTTCTTTCTTTATTTCTTCCTTGACCCAGGGGAGGTTCACTAGTTGTCTGTTCAGTTTCCATGAGTTTGTGGGCTTTCTGGGGGTAGAATTATTGTTGAGTTCTAATGTTATTCCATGGTGATCCGATAGTACACAGGTGGTTACTACAATTTTTTTATATCTGTGGGTGTTTGCTTTGTTACCGATTATGTGATCAATTTTTGAGAAGGTTCTTTGAGATGCTGAGAAGACATCAATTTTTGAGATCAATTTTTGAGAAGGTATATTCTTTCCTGTTTGGGTGGAATGTTCTATAGATGTCTGTTAAGTCCATTTGATTCGTTACCTCCATTAATTCTCTTATTTTTCTGTTAGGTTTCTGTCTGATTGACCTGTCCATTGGTGAGAGAGGAGTGTTGAAGTCTCCTACTATTTGTGTGTGTGGTTTGATGTGTGCCTTGAGTTCTAGTAATGTTTCTTTTACATAAGTGAGTGCTTTTATATTAGGGGCATAGATATTCAGGATTGAGACTTCATCCTGATGAATTGTTCCTTTTATGATTATAAAATATCCATCTCCATCTCTTCTGATTGATTTTAGTTAGAATTCAATTTTGTTAGAAATTAGTATGACCACACCCACTTGTTTCTTAGGTCCATTTGCTTGAAAAACCTTTTCCCAACCCTTTACTCTGAGTAGGTGTCTGTCTTTGTGGTTGAGGTGTGTTTCTTGTAAACAGCAGAATGTTGGATCCTGTTTTCGTATACAATCTCTTAGCCTGTGCCTTTTTATAGGTGAATTGAGTCCATTGATATTAAGTGATATTAATGCCCGGTGGTTTTTAACTCCGGTTATATTTTCTTCTTTTTTGGTGGTAGAGTTTGTATGTTTTTCTTCTTTGAGTTCTCTGGTGAAGGGTCACTAGATGTCTGAGTTATTGTGGGCATTGTTGGATTCCTTGGGTTGTGATTTTCCTTCTATTACTTTCTGTAAGGCTGGATTTGTGGCTACATATTGTTTAAATTTGTTTTTATCCTGGAATATTTTGTTTTCTCCATTGATAGTGAACAAAAACTTGGCTGGGTATAGTAGTGTGGGCTTGCATCCATGGTCTCTTAGTTTCTGCAGTACCTCTATCCAGGACCTTCTGGCTTTCATGGTTTCCATAGAGAAGTCAGGTCTAAGTCTGATAGGTTTACCTTTATAAGTTACTTGACCTTTTTCCTTTGCAGCTCTTAATATTCTTTCTTTATTCTGTATGTTTTGTATTTTGATTATCATATGGTGAGGGGATTTTTTTTTTATCTAGCCTATTCGGTGTTCTGTATGCTTCTTTAACCTTCATAGGTATATCTTTCTTTAGTTTGGGAAAGTTTTCTTCTATAATTTTGTTGAATATATTTTCTGGACCTTTGAGCTGTAATTCTTCTCTTTCTTCTACCCCTATTATTCTTAGGTTTGGTCTTTTTATTGTGTCCCAGATTTCCTGGATATTTTGTGATGAGAATTTGTTGGATTTGCTGTTTTCTTTGATCAGTGCTTTTATTTTCTCTATGGTATCTTCAGCATCTGAGATTCTTTCTCTATCTCTTGTATTCTGTTGGTTTTTCTTGTCTCTGTCATCTCTGTTCGTTTACCTAGATTATCCATATCCAGCCAGCCCTCGGTTTGTGTTTTCTTCATTGCCTCCATTTCAGTTTTCAAGTCTTGAACTGTTTCCATTATCTCTTTGATTGTTTTTTCTTGGTTTCCTAAGGTATCTTTTCATTTCTTCAATCTTTTTGTTATTCCTCTCATCCATTTCTTTAAGGGTGTTTTTCACCTCCTTTTTAAGGGACTCTATCACTTTCATAATGCCAATTTTTTTCTACTTCTTCTAGATTAGGGTCAAGTCTTCCTGTTGTATGTTCGCTGGGTTCTGGTATTATCATGTTGTTTTTCAGACATGTTGGAGGAATTCTTGCATTGGTGCCTGCCCATCTCTTCCTTCAAATGCTCTCTGATGGATCTTCTGGTACAGGATCAGGGCCCTTGCTGGCCAGGGACCTAGCAGACAAAAGCAAGCCTAGCTTGCTGCCTGCAGGCTTAGTGAAGCAAAGGAACTCCTGCCTGGTTGCACTCACCACCCCATCCCAGCCCCAAAACAGGCTGAGCTGGGGGGTCTTATGGCCCCGAAGAAGGGAAGGGGTGCCTGGGTGCAAGCTGGGATGGGATAGGAAGAGAGAGGCAGTAGCCAGGGAGTGAAGCCCCTGCAGAATAACCAGAAAGATTAGGGGGTTGAGGAATGTCTGTGCTTTGTTTCTGGGGCTTCTGCCGCCTGCCTGTCAGGAACACACTCACCCCTCCAATGGATCTTCTGGTACAGGATCAGGAACCCTTGCTGGCCAGGGACCTTGCAGACAAAAGGCCTAGCTTACTACCTGCAGGCTTAGTGAAACAAAGGAACTATAATAATACTCAAAGGATCAGTTTAGTTAACTACTGGTATTTATTTGTCCATGTAAACAGTTTGGTTGCTGTTTGCAATTTAGCCATGATGTTATTTGAACATTCAAGGGCTCATATTTCTTTTTGCTCCATAATGCTCAAAAATTAGAATTAGTTTACAGGCATATAAGATGTCCTCCTCAAGACATAGAAGTGGTTTAATTTTGTTCTTTCCAAATTAGAACAGTTCAGTCTTAAGCAGATACCAATAATTGTACCTGGTTTTGTTTATATTTGTTTATAAGTGCCAATATTAACATTTCATTTTAGTTAAGAGATTCCCAGAAGAATTAAACCAGCTGGTTTGATTTCAGTGTGCAAGTGATAGAAAGAAAAACAGAAAACCAATAATTAACTGCATGATTATTTAAGACTAACCGTGCATACTCACCCATGTCGGATAGAAGAGACCTGGGGAGATAGTGCCTACCTTAGGAACCATGGAAAAAGCCAGTGTGGTGGCACATGTCTGTAAGCACAATGCTCAAGAGATGGAGACAGATGGATCTTTTGAACTCACTGGCCAACCAGTGTAGCTGAATCTATGAGCTCCAAGTTGAATGACAGACTGTGTCTCAAAAAACTGGGTGAAAAGCCATCAAGAATGACATTGAATATTGATCTCTGGCTTCCATACATGCATGTGCTCACACACATACCACAAACACAATTTAGATGAGATTGGAAGCAAATTGGTGTGTTGATTGTGATTGATTGATTTGATTTGAGGTGGCCAGGGTTCTCTCCTAGCTTTCACCTACAAAGGTGTACAAGATTAGATCAGACCTCTAAGAAACTTGAAAAGAAATGCATTTAAACTAGATGAGCTGATGCACACTAGGTGAAGAGTTGCATGTAAGGTATATTTACACGATTATGTTTTAGAACTAATGATGGTTTTTTTTAAAAAAAAAAGCAGTTTAGGGGGAGAGGGCTGGGTAGAAAAGAAAGTCCCGAGGACCTTGGATTTTAGACTACCATGTGCAAGTATAATCAAACCACTTGGTGTTGTAGTTGAAATCTATAGCTGGAAATAATGGTGTCTTTGAACCATGACTTACCTAATGAGTTCCAGGCCACTCTGGGCTGAAGAGTGAGACCTTGTCTCAAAAAAGAAAATCTGTGATATGACTATTGTTGGGGAGATAGGTCTTCAGCTGTGGGGATTCGTGAAAACACTGAGCACACAGTTGCATTGCTATCTGATACAAGAACTGTGGTTCCAATCTACTACCTTTTTTGACTAGGAAGTTCACAGAACTTTAGGGAGGTTTGGGACCATGAACAGCTAATATTCCAGAAGACTGTTGCTGCTACTATTTTAAGATGCTCTGCATCCTCTTGAAGCAATTTTGGTTTGATTTGGTTTTGGGTTTTTTTTATCCACTAGGAGGCACCATTATCAAACATAGTTCTAGTGAGGATTTGTAAGGAACAAAAGAATTACAAGTACTTTTAAAAATCTGTTTGCAATTTGTCAAGGCACCTAGAACACGTTTAATGGCATTCTTTTTTTTTCTTTAAGACAGTGTTGCACTATGTGGCCCTGGCCAGGCTGATCTTAAATTCAGAGACCCACTTGTCTCCTGAGTTCAAGGATTAGACTTTTACACTACCACACTCAGCCTTGTAGAACATGTTTAGCAATTTGTAAGTTTGATGGACAAGTAAATATTCCTGATCCAAAAATCCAGAATACCTCCAAATCCTAAATTTTTTGAGTGACAAAATAAAGGCACAAGTGGAAAATTCTGTAACTCACCTCATGTGACAGATGGCAGTAAAAACGTGGGTGCATGAAAATTTTTATAGAATTACATTCAGGATATTTATGCCCTTTAAATATAAAGCATAAATAAATTTTGTGTTTAAACTAGAGTCCTATCCAAAAATGTGTGTGTGTGTGCATGTGTGAACATGTGCATGATCCACTATTTAAAAATTAAAAAGACTTTTGAAATCCAAAACACTTCTGATCTTGAGTACTTTGGATAAGTAAGGCATTGCCTCTACAGCTTTTAAATTCTTAGACACAGGATAACATAGGCTTCCTTTGAACACTCTCTGTGCCCAGAACATGCTAGGGGTGGCCTGAACTAAGGGAGGCTGCTTATGAGATGTGTTGGACTTGTACAGCCTTCTTTCCATGATCTTCCCCTTCCTTTAGTGTTCTGTCTGCTTGTGTCTACTTACCCTCACTTGCTGCCCTTTTTGGTACATTCATTCCTTCCATGATTTATGACAAGAGGCTTCTTCAGATACTTCCTGTTCTTCACCACCCACTCAGAGGGGGTTTTCTTTTTAGGTTCTACCAAACATTCAGAACCATAAAGCTATGAGAGGCCACATTGGGCAGTAGATGTACCAGAGCTCCAGGTGGGCAGTATTGGCATTCCCTTTCTGTAGGAGTTCATTGAACAGTACATGTGATAAAGTTCAGAAAATTAAAGAGAATTTGTAATAGTGTAGAGAAAACTAGCAATTCAGAAATCCCACCCTACCCCTAAACACAAATAGGAATATTACAGACAAAATTGAGTTTGTATAACTAATCAGGAAAAGCCAACAAGAAATAGAATATTGATTAACAAACCTTTGGTTAGATTTTAAAACTTCGAAGGACTAAGGTTCACAAAGGAAACCATCAATAGATTTTTAAAACTGAAAAAAAGTTAATTTGATCCAGTATTAATATGAAAAAGTTATATTCAATTGAGCATATCATTCACGCCAGTAAAACACACTGGGAAAAAACAATTTAAAAAGAAAGGGAAGATATAAAGCGTCACATACAACTAAGTGAGGACAAAAATAGATGGTTTTCACCAAAAGAAATACAACTGGGAAATAGACACTTGGGGCTATATTTAAATTATTTTAATGTTCTTGACAGTGTATCATAATTGCTTTATTAAGCCATTGAATTCCCATCCCAGTGAGTGAGTGAGTGAATGAGTCCTTTCTCCAATGACATGATGGTGTTTTTTCATTGACAATCCTAAGTACTTCACTGGTACCTGCCTAGGTTCCCACTGAAAGAATATCATTGTGGCCTCTTTGCAGTATCCATAGAAAGGGAGAACTTATCTCAGATTATAGCCTCACACATTCCCTTATCCACCACAAACCTACCTCACATGCTGACTCACTTGCTGGGACTCCATCCAGGCTTGGTTTTTGCTTGTTTAGTAGAAGAAATTCCTTGAGACACTGACCTTCCTCTAAACTATGTTCTTGCACTATTTTGTTCTTTCGTTCATCTTTTCCCTACCTCTTTTCTTCAGAACCCATCTCAGAGGCTGCCTCCTAGATGCAGTTTTATATTGAAGATAAAAAGAGCTGCTTTGTCCTCAAAGTTGCCTACAGTTGAATTATATGGACCAGTCAGGCCTATAAAATAAATAGCAACTGTCAGTACAGGTCCAAATGGTCTTAGGCCCAGATTCTTAAAGCTCACATGTTCAGTAGAGAGAAGAGTCGGGAGCTGTGATAGACAGGAAGGTCCATAGGAAGCTGATGAAGAGCTTCAGTGCAGACACATATAAATAAGCAGAGGATATTCTACACAGAAGCATAACAAGAGCCAAAGAATAAGGAAGAGATACCAGTTATGTAGCATTTGTGAGGATATCAAATCAATCCCACAAACAAAGCTGTAAATTTGAGGAAAGTTAAACAAAATTAAGAAGATTCTTTTTAGTCAAAAAATTAGTTTGTACATGCAAGGATTAGAGGATTTATCATCAAGAGTACTAGACAGGCATGGTGGCATATACCTATGATCTTAGCACTTTAAAAAACCGAGTCAGAGGGAGCCCCCTGAGTTCTAGGCCAGCCTGAACTACAAAGTAAGACCTTGGTCTTAAAAGATCAATACACACAGAGAGAGGCTTATTAAATGTAGATGGTTAGAGGACTCATTTAAACGATATCAACAATAATAGCATCTACATATATCATTTAGAGTGAGGATGGGGAACTCTGCATTCTGAAGATACACACACACACACACACACACACACACACACACACACACTCTTGAGTACAGTGATCTAGACCATGGGACCCCCATAGTTGGCATGAAAATTGATGATGCACAGAATTAGGATGTTTTACTCTTTGAAGCCTAACCAGTTCTAGGGGTAGTACATGGACCTTAAAATCACACTGCCAAAGTTTGAATCCTGACCTTATCAGAGGTCAAAGCCAGTCAGGGCTATGTAGTAAGATACTGCCTTGAAAAGTTAAAGAGAAAAAAGCATCATGTGACCTTTCACTTACCCTATGCTGTTTCTCAGTTTTCTGCTAAATAAAATGGGGATGCTTGTTCTACCTTACCTAATAGACTTCTTGTAACCAGTGAATAAACTAGTGCATGTAAAAACACCAAGAAAATGCCTATCACATAACTATGCACTCAATACTAACTTAATTTTTTTATTACAGCAAAATAAGATCATTGTCACAAATTAATGGATTCAAACTGTTTTGTAAGGGCTACTTTAGTGCTGTTCTGAAGGAACCTTTTCACATTTTAGAAAGATTAGAAGTGATCTCGTGATAAATGCCTGTTTGCTTATAAAAAAAAAAAGGAAGGAAGCAAAATATTTAAAATGTCATTCTCTCCACTCTTTAGTACTCCTTCACTATTCAGCAACTTAGACACCTGTACATATACATATATATATATATAATATATATATATTATATAATATATATTACATATATCTACTTATTGTCTTGCCATGTTATGAACATCTTTATGTAAATAATAGAGAACATCATTTAATATGATGTGAGCTTGCCAGTTTATATAGACATTCTTCTAGTACTGGAATTTCAGTTGCTTCTAGTTTCTTCTTATTAATAACTATGATAAACCATTCTCATTAAAAACTGGGAGATATCCCTAAGTCTTCCCTTTAGAATAAAATTAACTGAGTCAAGGAACACGTGTATATTTTAAAGAGTTTGACAAGCTCTATAAAGCTCTTTCTCAGAAAGGTTATATTGATTATTGATATATTTTCCATGAACAATAAATTTGCTGACTAAACAAAAGTTTCTCCAAGGCCAAGTTATCTCCCCCCCTCTCTCTGTGTGTGTGTGTGTGTGTGTGTGTGTGTGTGTGTGTGTGTGTGTGTGTGATTGTAACATG
The DNA here is from genome assembly GCF_982192425.1 of Myodes glareolus. Taxonomy (NCBI): domain Eukaryota; kingdom Metazoa; phylum Chordata; class Mammalia; order Rodentia; family Cricetidae; genus Myodes; species Myodes glareolus. The sequence continues at coordinate 137,446,671 of NC_142053.1, read as the reverse complement.
GATTGCCTTCTTACGGTGGAAGATTAGAACTATGCCCCAACTTATTAAATTTTAGTGCTGGAACTCAACTATATATACCACGTTGGCCTAGGACTGATAGTAATCCTGTCTGCCTCTGCTTCTAGAATATTGGGACTAGTGGTGTACAGTAACACACCTAGGCCAATACCCCAATCTTTCATAAATTTTGATACCTACTATTTATTATCAATGTTAGAAATATTTTCTATTTATCATTACGAGTTTCTCCTTGATTGATGAGTTACTGCACATACTTTCTTCAACTAACGAGTTTTTAGGGGAATTTTATTGTTGTTTTATCAATTTACTTCAGTCATAACTGCATTATTACCAGGAAACATACCCTGAATGCTTACTTTTGCTGAAATCTCTATGCTTAACTTTTACATACCTAGTAACTAATAATAAACATTTAAGGGTTTCTATGCTGCCAGTATGTCACAATAGAGTGCACTCTATATCACAATTTTCAAAACACAGCTGCTTAGCCTATTGCAGACCCTTAAGACATCTGCCAAACAAGAATTGACTCTCCCGTCTTAGACCATCCAGGTGCAGAAGCATCAGGACCCTATCACTTCATAGTTCCCCGAAAGTCTTCTCCTACACATCTGCCTCCTTTGTATGACTCACTTTGTGCAAGCCACCACCACCCTACCTCACCACCGCCACTGCCCAGAACACAAGCAGCTCTTCTTGCTCATGTTTTTGAGCTTTGATCTATTTCTCTATTTTCAACTCGCTGTGCTGCTCTTTGAAGATGTAAAATATTTTTTCTAATTTCATCTAGGTTTTCTGGTTGTTTTGTCATCTTAAGGGAAAATGCTCATCAGAGAAATTTGTCTGTCCTTTTTAACAGTGTTCCTCAAAGAGTCATTTTGCATACAAATGCCAATCTACCATCTTTGGTGTGCTTTGAGACTGGTATAGAAACTGACTGGAAATGTGTACAAATTGCTGTAACAATTTGGCATGACTCTGAAATCATAATGTATGATGCCATGCTTTCAGCTCAAAATCATCCTTAGACCACAGTGGCAGAACTGGGAGTGGCATAGTCTCATCCTTTTCAATATACACGCAATCATACCTTGTGACCTATTTTGTTTGATACATTCACTTTGGATCATTTTATTAATATATGAATAATTCTTGATTCATATAGACAGAAAGAAGGAGCAGTTAAAGTCATTTTCATAATTCCACTACTTTTCATGATTTATAGTAAATTTCCCCTAGTTTCTCTCCAGTACAGAAGACCTCCACATCCTTTTCCAAACAGAATTTCTTCTCCCTTTCATTTCACTCTCATAGGAGACAACTAGGTAAATGTAAAACATGCCCTTTGAAGATTCGTGAACTGCTGAATAAGTACCCCAAGAAGGGAAACCAAAGAGAAAAGCAGTAAAAGAAGCTTTCTTACTATTTTGGAAGTATTATACTTTCAAATAATGTATCAAAGGAAACAAATCATCAGTTTTGTCTAAAACATTCAAGGTTATTATTATATCAGGATTGTATACTACGAATATGTATAGATTAAATTTATGGTGAATAAAATTTGCGTAAATAACAATATTTTTAGTTTTTACTTCAGTATCTCATGAAGCTTAAAATTAGCACATTGCTTTTACTTAATATCAGTTAATGTTATAAATAATCAGATGTCTTTCCAAACAATCCTTCCTAAAATATGTTTAGATATTTAAAAGTTACGCCTGTGATTTTGTTCAGTGCTTCTGATTATGAATCTCTGAATAAAAAACAATATAATGTTCAAAAGACCTCATTTATTATTAACTAAAATACCAGAGCTAGGGACGCAGCTCAGTATTGGAGTGCTTGACTAGCTTGTGTGAGGCTTTGCGTTCTATCCTCAACACTACAGTAAAGAAGAAAGGGAGGGAGGGAGGGAAAAGCGAGAGCTAGCTATATAGAAATACAATACCTGTAGAAGAAACTAATAATCACTATTTGGGATCAATATTTAAAAAGCTTAAAACTGTAACTTAATGATATGAAAAGAAGTAAGAGATACATCATTCAGAGATAAAAATATTAGAAAATATTAAATTCTGGAAGCTAGTATATAAATTCCATCTTAACTAAAACATAAAGCTATGTTACAGTTTCAAAAAATTGTTTTAATCTTTAACTGGGAGGAAAAGTTCATAAGATAAAAATGCCTATGTGTGTATGTGCATGTGTGAAGATTGCCATTGGAGGTAGTAGTATTTTAGATAAGACCAGAAAGAAACAGATTGATCAGTGCTGGTAGCCAGAGCCCTGGTCAGTAACTCCTAGTTGTTTTTCAGAATCATTCCCTTCTTAGACCTTTCATCACTTTGCCACCTCCTCACCATCATCTCCTTTTCCCCTCTCCTGCCCCAGATCCATCTGAAAAGTCTTCCTTTAGAACTCAGGACAGATCAGTTTTTTATTACTATATCATGCCATCCATTTGGCTTTCTCCTTTACCTAACTTCTTGAATGGCACTTACCCTTGAATTTCAATGAAAAGGGAAAGTGCCTAAATAAAAGAAATTCTTCATTATGAGATTTCATTTTTTTTGTTCTCGTAGATCAACTAACCAACTTAAACTGCAGCCATTTTTCACCCCACAGTGAAAAGAAATAAAATGCTCAGCTTTTCTGGTAATCAAGGAAATGTGAATTAAAGGAAGCATAAAGAGCTGGTTTCTTCCTCTCTGGAAAAGATGAGAACGAGTAGTCATTGTGGCACAGGAAAGGGTATTCAGATTCTCCAGTACCTGTGTGAATTGTTAAAATGTGCCTGGCAATATGGATACCAAAGCATTGTCGTAAATACCTTGACCTAGCAACTCCCACCTAGGAATTCTCTCCTAGCACATGATCAGAGTTGTTCTCGGGCCTTAAGTACATGGGGGAATGAAAAAAAAACACAATTTTTTGTAATAAACTTTTTGAAGAATCTGACTTGACATTTAAGTATGGCATGTAAACGCCTTATATAAATATGGTAATGTTTCATTTACATAAAACACCACTGAGATCCAAATGACATAATCAACTGTTCATTGAAGTTCTTTGTGCTCGGTCATCTGCCAAGTATTGGATTGAAGTGTGTTGAAAGTATACACTGGTTTTTAGGACTTTATACTCTTTTTGGGGTGTGTAGGGTGTGATGGTATACACTTGTTCTTTGCATACCCAATAGGTGTAGCTGTAGTCATTGGGGAAAGCAGTGGACACAACCAGACTGATTTGAGTCCTGTCCCCATCACTCTATTCAATAACTAGATTTACTTGAGAACCAAAATACCATCTTTAAGTATGAAAGGAGATCTGATAGACTGCTTCCCATGAAATCTCATAATACTACTGTGTGGGTGCCTTGACTTTCCGTTCCAGGAATTTCTGTTTCTCAATATTTTACCTGCAATAATTGTATTAAAAATTGACCTAAAGAATTTTAAAATACTTTAGAAGAATTATGAAATTATTAGCTGTTAATATTTGAGTAATTTTAATATAAGTAATCTTGCATGAGTTTCATATATGTATCTGTATGTGTGTGCTTAGGTTGCATAAAGCCTAAAAGTTATGATGTAGACTGTAGTTTGTTAGCAACTAAAAGCTGGCAATCACTAAGGGAGATTTCTTTGTAGAAGGGAATAGAATGGAAATTTGAAAGAAGGTATGTTTTAAATACAAGAGCATATACCAGGAAGAGGAAATGGCATATTAAGAAAGTATTAAGATCTGCCTATGTACAATTTGATTTCCTTAAAAATGTCATTGGGCAGATTAGATCAAAGTATTCTTAATTCAGGGGTGAGAAATTGAGAATTACTTTAATCTTAGGGCAAGGTAGTAACAGGATATTACCATCACATCAGTGTGTTAGAATGTGTCTGTACTAATTGATTTGGTTAATGGAAGGTATAATAAATTTGTATTGGCTTAATTTTTCCTTTCACAGAATGTAACTTAAATTTCCCATTTATTGATGATAACTATTACAAAATATTGTTTAAAAAACCTTTGTATTCTTAAAACACTACATTACTTGACATAGGGTATTTGGTAATTTAATTCAAAAATTATACCCACCACCTCTAGAGTTGCTCTTTTCTGAGACTTATTACTATAATACTTCTGTTGTTTGATATTTCTGTTAGCTTCATCTCCCTAAAAGTTCCTTTTTCTGTGTGCTTTTCATGTAAAGGATGGAAGATTTAAATAATTCACAATCATCAGTAGTCAGTCAACACCCAACAGCGATATGTTCACTTAGAACGTTGTCTTGGAAATTTCTCTTTTATAATTTTCTTTTTCACATTTCTCTGCAGTATGGATGGAGCAGATCTGTGTTTTGAAATCGTAAAGCGAGCTGATGCTGGTTTTGTGTACAGTGAAGCTGTAGCCAGGTATGTAATCTGCATATACTCCCCAGAAGTAAAGTGGAAGTACTTTTCCACTTTCAATCCAATCCAATTTCAGAATTGATCATGAAATTATAAGAAGTAACCAGCTCTCCTGTCTGCAAGCACATTGCTGGGGCCTCTGCAGGTAACCTTAGCTGCTTCAATATGTATGGCAGAAGCTCACAGTACCTGGAAATATGCAATGAATGACAAAGCCTATATCTACCAGCATGGTTTTGCTTTTGCACACAAATGTTTCTATTTTACCCATTCCTGGTGTCTTTCTACAAAGATTAGTTTGGTAGCCCAGGAACCACGTAGAATTAAGCTTGAAGGTTTGGCAAATTGTACTTCATTAGCTCTTCATTTTGCTTTTCAGTGATTTTCAGATTATTATGTGGCCAGTTAATATAAGGAAAGCACAGAAGAACAAGAGGAGCAAAATTCTGCTGAATCTGTTGCTTCAGGTCTCTCAGCCAAAGCAATGACTGTTATATTAAGTGGAGCAGTAGTCATAAAAACCTAATGACTCAAAAGAGAAGTAAATATGAAAAATGATAATAACCATGCATGCACTGCACCACTAGCTTATAGATTTAAAGCAATGCAGCTTTCTGCTTTGGTTGCGTTCAGTCTCAGCATATTATGCATTGGCAGGTTACTGATTTGATACATGATCTAGAGCATCCCTCCTCAGTCACTGGCCACACTATGGTGAAAGGTTAATATTCACAAACCTACAAGGATTTAGTAAACTGTTTTATCATTTGAAAAACAGTTACATCGAGTGATTATAACGTTCCTATCACTTGTTTTTTAACTATAGCATCCTAGAAGGACATAGTTAGAAACAGCTGTATAACTACCTTAATACAGCTTGTAGCCCTGTGTGGATTGGCTACGGAACAAGAGGCCCCAGTGTAGAGGATGAAGTGAATGTGAACAAGAATATACTCAGTGTGACATAGTTGCTGCTTTTGTGCTCCTGGAACTGGGAAAAAGAAGCAAAAGAAGACTTACTATGTTAGCTATACTATTTGCTTGTATCACTGACATATAATAGAATGAAAACTAAATATCCTCCTGTGTGCCATGATCTCTAACGCATGTTCCAGGTGTTTTCAAGTCCCTCTCTTCTATTTGTGAGCTTATGTCACAATTTTTAAATTGTCATCGTTGGTTGTGCTTCCAAAGTAAAAAGTGTAACTCCAGTGTTATCTTGATTTTTCTTGTGACATTGTTGTGAAATACCTTATTAAAGTAAATGGAACTATCAAGAGTTTTGTACACACACACACACACACACACACACAAACACACACACACATTTCTTAAAGAATTCAAGGAAATTTTTATAATTTTTTATCACTAAGCATTGACCTGGACCTAGGACTTCTTGCATGCTGGTCAAGTGCTCTACCCCATACCCTCTAGTGGCCTTTGTACAGTTATTAAAAACAACATAAAGTAAGAAAAATCAAAATTTTAGAATTTTCATTCTTTGAACTCCCTCAGTAAAGGGAGGTGATTTTTTTTTTCCTTTTTGAAGTATAGTAACACTGGAGCACCCAGCATACATGGTGGCCACTACTTTTCCTCTCATTTCTAGTTTTTGGTAACTCTTTTTGGTTTTCCTTTAACTTCAATCCTGGCTTTACGGTTGGTCTGTGTCTTGATATAGACATGTAGAGGTGATGTCATGCAATTAAATGACTTCTGGGCTCTCTTAATCTTCAGACTTATAGAAAAAGTAGATGTTTGTATATATGTCAAGATAAAAGCTTAATGATTTTTTTAACCCACTTATATTTGCTGTTAAATGGTGGTTTTATGAAAGGATCTCTTCAGAATGGAACAGAAAAGAACAGCAGTGGGACCAGTAAGTGACATTGCTCAGAAATGTTTGGACACAACTTATTAAAGTCTCTTCTTCCCTAACAATGAAAAGGGAAGCAGGGAGACTCAGGTGGCATCATTAGCTGTGTTCCCTCATATGCCAGATCAATAACAGGGTGTAGAAAGTCATCTCATGGTGTGTAGTGTTTGCAAAGTGACTTTTGACTTTCCTTTCTTCTCTCTAGTTCTGTGATTCACTATGAGGAAATTCAGCTGTATGGGTATTCTAGTGAGTACCTGCAAGACTTAAAGACTCAAATAATCAAATGGCTAAAGCTGTTTTTCTGTAACTGGCTGAATTTCAAGAAGAGTAGCAAGATATGGCACAAAGCACACATCTGTGTAGTGCTTATTTAGTACAGGACAACACAGCCCAGTTAGTGACAGCCTCTGTCCTTTCGGTGCTAATGAGTTGTAGAATAGGCTAGCATCGGGCTACCGACTCCAACTCTTAAAATCACAGTGATTTCTTCCCTAGTGCCAAGCTTTGCTAACTGATTTGAAGGATGAAGACAATCAAAACCCCTCTGAAGCAGGGAGAGACCTGAACTATCAAGGGTTCCCCACACCACTTCTTCCCACGTTAGCTAACAATGCATCTCTGGTCTAGAATAAATTCTCTTCCTAGGGCTAGTGGATTCCACACGCTTCAGAGAGCATTTCATTATGAAACATCTTTGTTTTATACCTGAGAATGTTAATTGGCTTATATTACCTTGTCTGTGAAGCTGTTCACACCTCAAATATTCCTGGTTCAATTTACCATAGATAATCTTTAGCTAGGAACATATCAGAGATCAGATCTCTTCTGCCCGGCAGATATTTAGACTTTTAAACCCAATGTTGATCACAGGAGTAAGCTGAATCATCTCTTTTTACCCACCATCTAAATATCTCCTTCTAGATCAGTGGTTCTCAACCTACATAATGCTGCAACCCATTGATACAACTCCTCATGTTGTGGTGACCCCCCCAACCATAAAATTAATTTCATTGCTACTTCATAACTGTAATTTTGCAGCTGTTATGAATCATAGTGTAAATATTTTGTGAAGATAGAGGTTTACCAAAGGGGTCATAACCCACAGATTGAGAACCATTGTTTTAAAGGAAGTAAATGAGCTGTTGAACAGTTCTTTTTGTATAGAATTATCATTTTTTTCTCATTCTTCAGGAATGTATTTCTGAGGTTTCCTGAAAATATGGACTGTGGTAATGCAAGAAATAAAGCTTTTTTTGGTTGAAACTTGAGTCAGCAACTCTCTGCCATGTGCAGCCTTAGAGGACGGTGACTAAGAAGTTTAAGGTTATTAGTTTAGATATGCAATCATTTGTAGAGGAAAAAATCCTCCTCTCCCCTTATATGACTTAGAGATTCTGCTATATATACTTATCTAAATCAAATAATAAGTTATCCTCTTTTCTAGCAGCTGGGCATTAAATCCAGAACTTTGTACATGTTAAGCAAACCCTCTGCCACTGAGCTTCATCTAGCCAAATAATGAAGTGTGGTGATAGTCACATTTTAAAATGCTTATTCGTTGAGTTTTCTTAGGCTTTTAAAGCTAGAAGATAAGAATTTTATTTAGGCTGAAAATAATTTAGGTGGCTATTTTAGTATTATGTATCTAAAATAATCTGCTCTCATGAGTACATGTCCACTCTGCCTAATTTAAATCCTCCATTTTGACATCTGGATTGGCATTTAAGACTGACTAAATAATAACTATAATAATAGTGACTTTACTGCAGGTTTCAAGCCACTTTGACATTTGCTGTTAGGCACAGCTTCTCCAAGGTCTGCTTTGAATGAGTAAAAGTCCCCAGTGGTAAGTTAAGTCCCCCTGACTTAAACCAAACTTAATTGTAGGCTACATTGGCCCGGACAAAGCCATTTATGACTCTTCTCACTGGAGCATCGCAGTAAGAACTTCTTAGGACCCAGGTATTGAGAGATACAGGAAAAAAGGCTGGTTTACTTTTAAGTTTGGGTTGTTTTCTCCTCTACTCTTATTTTTTAAGGGGAAACTTGTAATCTATTAAAATACATAAAATAACCTGTATGTTTAGTAGAGGGATATGTCTATGAGCATGATAGACCGTAGTGTATCAAAGGAAATTTGATAGAAATCTTTCAGTTATAAAGCAGAAAAACTTTTTGTTTTAATGTTACACACACCTGTAAGGTCTTTTGTGAATGCTCTAATTTAAATTGTTTAGTTTTATTTTAGTGTCATAGATATACTACCGGAAATCACAATCAAGTTTAATAAACACTATACAATAAAGTGTTGAAATAGAGTACTTCTGTACAGTGCCCGCTTGAGACGAAAGGGAGGGAATCTCTGTGTTGCCTTAGTTTGACTTCCCCATTCCGTACTTTATGATGGTATAAAACGGATGTGTAGTCAGTAGAAACTACACTTCAGGTTTCCTGGTTTAGTGATATGCAGTGTGATATAGCTAATGTTAGTGTTTTGAGCATACTTAAGGCAAACTAAGCTTAGATTCTAATGTTTGGTAATAAGTTAGGGGTGCATTTTCAACTTACCATATTTTCAGCTTCAGAGATCTCATCCAGATATAAACCCATAACTACAGGAACTTGTCATACTCTGTTACTAGTTGACCATGTTAAAACTTTTTTAAAAAACATTACTTCCTCCTCTGTTCTTTACCTGTACCCAGTGGAAGCCTCTGCAGACCCCAGCTGTTTAGAAATAGCTTTGCTTTGTTCAAGAGTACCCTCAACTTAAGCCTGATTATGTTACAAAGAGAAATCCCATAGAGAGCTTCTGTAGCGTCTCCTTATGGCTAAATAGACACAAGGCCGAGAGCTGCTTTGAGTGGCTGACTGAAGGCCATGACTCCTTTAGTTGGAATCATTCTGATAGCTCCGAGCAGTTTCCTTCATAGCAATCCAGTTGGGCTAAATAGAGTTAACCAAGATATTGGAGGGTTTTTTTTTTATATTTTAGGCTTGCCTCTTTAGTGTGTTTATTGCTGTTTATTGATTATGTGGCATTCTTTTGACTTAGCTCAGAAGAACATTCTGTTTCTTGAAGGACATAGTTTGTCAACTTTTTTATTAAGTCTCACTGTCTTATTCAGTCAAATGAAAGATGTTTGTGACTAGCTGATATAAAGATGGGGATTATAAAGTAGAGACATTATGTATGAACTTTTACACTGCAAGTTTTTACAGTTTTGGATTTCTCTTGTTTTTTCCAGCCATTACATGAGACAGATACTGGAAGCTCTGCGCTACTGTCATGATAATAATATAATTCACAGGGATGTGAAGGTAAGACAGTAAGTAAGGGAAATAAAACCATTTTCAGAAAATTAACCATATGCTTAAATTTATCATTTATTTTTCTATAACTTTTCTGCAACCATATTTCTGTCTTTCAAGTAAAGCTGGAGTATTGTAAACTGAAAGAAAAATAATAGGAGACGAAAATAGTGCCAAAGTAGCAGATACCCCAAACCAACAACTAGTTATTAGATTAGAGCCAAGGGAGAAAGTTGCCTTGGAATCTGAATCATCTTCATGGTCTTTGCCAACTTCACCACCATTACTTTGCGGCATCATTGTTATTTGTGGGGTAGTAAAATCAATTTCAAAAAAGAAAGGAATGCTGAAATAAGCCAATTCATTACCTTCTGACTTCTTAGAAGCACACCTATCAGCACAAAATAATCAAAAACAGTACCTAAGGCTAGAAGAGACTTAGGGTAGGTTATGAATCATAGCAAAGAAGATAGAACTAGTGAGACTTCCTCTCACTAGAAGTCTGTATTAACATGATAAAATATTAAAATAGAATCGAAACTCTAGTAGTATAAACTAGCCTGAGTATCTTGATGAACAGGGGGACTGGGTCAACTGTCACTGTGGATGTCATCTTATTATAACATTTCATGTTAAAGTGGCGCATGGCTGTAAGCTGTATAAAAAGGACAACTACTATATATCTTGATAGGACCCAAGTAGCTACCATATATCCTAAAAATAAAACATAGTTTACTTCAGTAACTGTTTGCATATGTGGGGACTCTGTAGTCCAGCCCTGTGGTAGTTTGCATGACATTTTTCAAATGCCATGCTGTAAAGCTTTGACCCTACAGTGTTCACAGCACTCTAATTGCCATCCAGTATGTACCTTGTTCTTTGAGCACCAAGTTACTGGAGTACAAGGAGTCCAAGATAAGTAAAACATCCTTGAATTACAATGATATCAAAATAGGCAGTATTGTTCTGGTTAGGTCTTTGTTTGAAATGCGTTGTAAAGTCTAAATAGAGGGTTACCTCTAGCCAGAATGTTTCTATGACCTTCGAAAAATTTCCCATTAATCATAATGCTGATGTTACAAGTATCTTTCTTTCTCTGTTCATCTAATTGCAGAAGAAATTGGCAATAGTAAGAGTTCTCATTTGGCTTAATATTAAAAATCATAGTAGCCTTTTCTTGTTGTTATTTCTGACTTATGATATTTCTGATGTTGACTTCATGGAGTTTGCTCAGTATGGTGCCTCAGGAGCAAAAGTTTCTTATAATTGCAGGTCCCTCATGTCCTATTTGAGGAAGATCATGCTTCTTTATCCTCAGATATCTTAAATGCCAGCAGTAAAACAGAAGGCTGGTACCCTTGGAATACTACAGCCAAGGATAGTCTTTGAGCCAGGACTGAGAAGAGCTCTGCAGCTTAGGGACTTGAGCCCAGGGAGCAAGGGAATGATCAAGGAAGTGCTGAACATTGCTATTGCCACTGCTCTTTCCTCTCTACCTCCTGCTGCTGCTCAGGCTCACCCCTTCCCTTCTGCTTGGTGCTATCATGCAGCTAGTTTTGAAACACAGCAGGAAGTCACGGTTCTAGATAGAATGCACTTTGTACTCTTAGAATATCAGTGAGATTGTTATTCTCTCTTCCTGTTCCATCTTTGTATTGAATTAATGAGAGTCTCAGTCCCTGTCATCAGTGTCACAAAACACAGAATCAGGCCATAAAGGAGCTCAGTGGGCTTTCTCACTCATCCCCAGTACCTTCTAACACTTTTAACTACTAGAGAGTCTCTGAGATCTCTCTAGCCCTAGGCTATGCTTTCACACTTAGCTGTGTTGTCCCTGGCCTATCTAACCTTCAGCATGCACAGGTGATTCCTTCCTTCTAGGCATATTTTTAAAGGCCTTACTCTTTGGTGTATTTTAAATGGTTACGGAAATTAGATAGAAGTTAGTAGTGAAAATTCTTGTTGCTAAAAGTTGAGTGCCCTCGTGAGCAAGTCCAAAACCATCTAATTAAATGTAAGAACAGCAAATGAAAACCACTGTAAAATATACAAAATAACCATTAGTGCAAATTAGTTGTGCAATATCTTATTATTCATTCTTTTCAACTGTGGCGATCTGATATCGCTACTGTCATTATGAAAACTTGACACTAAACAGCCCAATAGATACATAATACTTTTTTTTAGTCTCCGATTATGCAAAGAGTAAAAATTGTAGAAAATTGTCTTAGTATTCTATTGCTGTGATAAAATACTATGGCCAAGGCAACTCTTAAAAAATGAAGCATTTAATTAGGAGCTTGCTTACAGTCTCAGAGGGTCAATCCATGATCATTATAGCAGGAAGTAGACAGGCATGGTGCTGGAGCAATAGCTAAGAGCTTTAGATCCTGGTGCATAGGCAGCAGGCAGAGAGAGAAAAACGGCCTGGCATGGGCTTTTAAATCCTCAAAGCCCACCCCCAATGACACACCTCCTCAAACAAGGCCACACTACTTAATCCTTCTCAAATCGTTCACCAACTGGGGACCAAGCATTCAAACATGTGAACCTATTGGGGGCAGGGTGGGTTCTAATTCAAATCACTACAAAAGTAAACAGGAAAAATTGTCAGTAGAGTGTTGCAGTATGTGGTTCTTTTACATTTAATGAATACAAAAAGTGAATATATACAGACTAAAATTTTTCTCGTTATATATACATATAAGACAAATATTTTACTCTCTAAAATACATACAAGAAAAAATAGTCTGAAAACTTAAAATTTGTAAAACACCGTATTAGTTATATAACAACATTGTGTGTGAAACTGTTTGCTCAACAATTTTATTTTTATGTGAATTCTGTCCTTGACAGAATAAATATTTGTAAACATTATATTGCAAGTTATGATTATGTATAATACTTAAAATCAGATTTTGATGGACCATGGTATTTGATATAATGGGAAGCAAACCAAACAAAACATGAAAGTAGTTATATTTGACTTCATTTCCTAGTTTAGCATCTGTTTACATATTCCATAAATATCTGATTCACATGAAGTGCAAGCCCTGAAAGTATGATGGTGTCAGAGAAAAGACTAAGGAACACATCTTATTACATAATGCTGGAGTCCGACCACATGTCAACACTAAGTAACTTTGAACAACAACTGACATCATTTGCTCCCTGTACAGTTTGGTTAGAGATAGACTCTAACTGCTCACCTCTGTCACCCAGACTTGGCCAAGGCCATGGGGCCAGCGCACAGAGGCTTCAGTCAGTCTTCTGACATCTCAGCTCAGGTAGCTAAAACTAGAGAGCTGACTAGGTCTTCTTCCTTCTCTCATAGTCAACACTTCCCACACTCTTTTCATGTGGCCCCGTCTCCAGAAGGACAGTGGCTCGCTTCTTCAAAGGAATGGAAGTTGCCAGGCCTGTAGATGCCTAGATCCCAGTTTTGGCTCTGTGTTGCACCTTCAGCGTTTGATTGATCATATCAATTATAAAAGGTCATGGAATTAGTATGAGTTCCAGGGAAAGAAATATAATTGTCTTTTGTGGGGTCTGTTTTGTTTGTTTCTCTTGGTTGCTTTGGTTTGGTTTTGTTAGGTTTTGGGTTTTAGAGACAAGGCCTAATGATTGCTCTAACTGGTCTTGAACTTGCTGTGTAGTTGAGGTTGACCTCCTGACTACTACCCCAAGTGCTGAAATTACAGAAATGTAATCCCATCATGTCTAGTTAGCCACATCTTTTTATTTTTTGAAGTATACAAGGGTAAAAGAAGTTTGGGGTGTGATCTTTATAGACAGGCAAACCAATTTTTAGAGAGGGTGGCAAGTATCATTAAGAGACAGCATCAGAGGGTTTCCTGAAGGCAATCTTGAATGATAGAGTAGTTGTATGAGGACAAGGGAATATTTCACAGAGAAGGAACAGTGTGTGCAAAGGCTTGAAAGTAGTTTTATACTGGGTTATATTAAATTAGTTTCTTTTTCTGAGGAACATGCCATGTAATTTTTAGGAAGCACTTAAAAACCTACTAAAGTAGGAAATAGAGAAGTAATTCTCAGACTGCAAATTAAGAAATCACTAGGCAAAAAGCCCCATATTTCAGTTGTCAGGGAGACTCAGCAGAGGACTTGCAGTGTGTTGGCCTTTATACTCAGGTACCATTATGTTGATGGTGCCTGAAATATGGGCATTTTGTATGATTGAATGGAATAGTCAGTTTACTTCATTGACATTGTTGAATTGGGTATATTTTCTTAAGATATTCATTCAAGGGATACTTTTCGAGCACCTACTGTCCTAGGACCTGGAGCTACACCAGTGTACAAGACAGTCTCAGCCCTCGTGGGGCTGACATTATAATACAGGGAGATAGATAGCAAGTCATTGTGCTGAAAGAAGTAAACTGGCAGTTCAGAAACTGAGAGGCACTCAGGAGACAGAGGCAGGCAGATCTCTGTGAGTTTGAAGCCAGCCAGATCTATAGAGTGAGTTCCAGGACAGCCAGGGCTATGCAGAGAAACCCTGTCTCAGAGAGAGAGAGAGAGAGAGAGAGAGAGAGAGAGAGAGAGAGAGAGAGAGAGAGAGAGAGAGAGAGAGAGAAGAAGAAGAAGAAGAAGAAGAAGAGAAGAGAAGAGAAGAGAAGAGAAGAGAAGAGAAGAGAAGAGAAGAGAAGAGAAGAGAAGAGAAGAGAAGAGAAGAGAAGAAGGAAGGGAGGGGATAAGCGGAAGAGGGGATGCAGAAGAAGGAGCTACAGGATTAAATAGAGTTGTCAAAGCAGACACACTGAGATGACATGGCACCCAAGCAGAGACTTGAAGAAACTAGAGGAAGTATGCTGAGCCGATACCTAAGAGTAAAGGCATGAACACAAGTGTCCTGCTTGGACAAGCAGCATAGAAGTCACTAAGACCCAGGCAGAGTGATCAAAAATCAGAATAGAGACTGGAGATGATTGTGCTCGGCTTAGAGCAGAGTAGGAGCATTGCAGGTGGCCAAAAAGAAAAGAAAAACAGAAAGAGCACTTAGTTGCAGCTGTGCTTTGAAGGCTGTGTCAAGAGAATTTCCTAATACTTTAGTAACTTAACTAAACTTAGTGAGATTCAAGTGCTTGTTCTAGTGAGTGACCCTGCTTGCTTGTCATTGTAAAGCCTTCATGCCTGTTAGATCTCAGGACATCCATATAGCCAGAAATCCTTCAGCTGTGCCCTCACATGCAATACCAATATATTTCACACAAGTAATGGTTTAAATTTTAGCTTGGTTTATTATGTTATTATTTTTACCACTAAAGCAGCCTATCGAGGATTTTTTTTTGCATCCAAGTCAGTGATTTGTCTCTGTGTGTGTGGGGGGGGGGGGTGTATATTTTGATTTCTACAGTTAAAATGTTTTGTTTGTTTACATCCTTTTTAGTTAATGAAGAAAATAAAGACCACGGCAATTCTTTACTTACATGAGAGAACTTTAGACTCTCTCTCTCTCCCTCCGTCTCTCCTTTCTTCCCTCCCTCCCTCCGTCCCTCCCTTTCCTCCTCTCCCTCCCCCTTTTCTTTCTCCTTCCTCATCCCTGCCTTACCTGATTATCTAAAAGCGGTAGATTTTATATTGATTAATCATACTTTTTCCTATACTTAGTGAGTGTTTCCTTTGGAAATCATAATTAAGTTGAAAAGAGGTATTTTGGTTAGATTTGAGCATTTAGTACCACATAACCATAGTGGAAGCTGCTTGCTTTGGAGAAGCAGTTTCTCAAGAAGTTGTATTTTTATTTTTTTTTTAATTTAAGAAGCCATGTCATGATAATGAAGGATATCCCAGCAGTCATGCATAAGATTGGGAATTTCACACTTAGTGTGGGAAGCGGTCTAGGATATTGTAGTATGCTTAAGAAGTACCCTGGCCTTTGTTCATTAAAGACCAGTAACATCTCCAGCCCTCCAGACTACGGCAACCAGAAATGTCTCCTGAGGTATAAAACAGCCCCTGTTAAGACCCACTGTTGTAGTATTATATTGTTTGTGGTTTGCCTCCTTGTGGGCACTGAGGCTTACATATTCTGTTTTTTCTTTTGTTTTGTTTTGTTTTTGTTTTTTTCTCTTGCCATCTTCTTCTCTTTAATTCTTTATCTTGTGAAAGGTCAGGCAAATTTCCATTGTGATTCAGTGATATTGCCCCCTTTAGTCTTCTTACCCCTAAATTCAAAATACTTCGGAGGGAAATCAGACCATTGTCAAGGTCAGTGCAGTTCCTGGCTACTTGGTTGACTCTGGGAGAGCTGGCCCACTTCTCTCAGCTCCCCTGAATCCCAAAGCATTGCCTGGTTTGCAGAGACATGGTATTCCTCAGCCCTCTGTATCTCTCACGCTGGTACATCTTCAGGAATTGAAGTCGAAGAAAAGCAGGTGTTGAGCATGCAGACTGTTTACCACGCACAACCACTCTCCATTCTGAGCAGGGCCTGGCCCAGGAGGTTTGGGAGCTCGGTTTTTAGTTCTCAAAACTGCTAGCCTCAGTTGCACATACACTCAGCCTATGGCCTCCTGCCTCAGTGTTTCTGCCTGCGCTTCCTCGGTGGTTTCCTTTGCAGCCTGTGTCAGCACGTCTGACTGCTCTTTGGTCCCCTTCTGCTCTCAGTTCTCCTTTCACCTGCTGAGTGCCTGACTTTATTAGAAATGTGCATTCTTCACATTTACAATAACCAGGGCTTGCTGTAGCAGTGCTGACTTCTTGAAATATCCCTTCCTCTTGTGCTCACTCGCTAACATTTCCTTTACACCAGCTACCACAACTCCAAAAGCCCCTGTGTTGTATTCTCTTTTAAAGAATTGATTCTTATTCAAACCAGTTTACTTTTTTAATTGAATATAGATTTTTTTCATACAATATATTCTGATTACAGTTTCCCCCTCCCAATTCCTCCCAGTTTCTCTCTACCCCCCCTCCCATAAGATCCACTCCCTTTCTGTCTTTATTTTAAGAAGCATACTGATAATTAGTACTTGAGCATTACTCTTCTTTATTTTCTTTTTTATTGATTTTTATTGAGCTCTACATTTTTCTCTGCTCTCCTCCCTGCCTTTCCTCTCCCCTTCAACCCTCCCACAAGGTCCCCATGATGAGCATCACTCTTATAAGGTCCTTGGGCATCTTGTACACATTTCACTGGATTATAAGCTCTTAATCATTGGGATTTTAAAAAAGTCCCACAGGTCTTTAAAGGATGAATATTTCTTTTGCTTATTAGAAGTAGCTTCTTCCATTACTCCTTACCTGAGCCCAGGGAGTCATGTGTCATATAGCCAATCAGGTTTTAACACTAATTATAAAACTTTTCTATCTGCAGTAACTTTTTGAAATGGTATCAGTGGGGTAGGGGCTATCACATGGCAATCCCAACTTTAGGCTACATGACCGAAATGCTCAGCAAATTATCAATGTTCCCTTTGTGGTTTACCTGCAGGCTTTCCTTTCACCCACTTATCCAGCATAGCTCCCATCCTGACAGACTGCAAGATCAGGAAGACCTCACCAAATCAGAACCATGTTCCATCTTCCTCTCCTACCCAAAAAGGGCTGACTTGCTTCAGATTAAATAGTGTATAATGAATTCTGTTTGTCCAGATTTAATGCTTTGAATTGCTAGTTTATAATTTCACAGTTGCCTTAAGGAGACTGTGTATGAGGAGGGAAGGAGAGGAAAATCGTGCCTGCTTTCTATAGTTAAAATATTGCTTAAGATTTCTAAAATACAAATGTTAAAATTAGGGTAGATTTAGAAAGTGATACTTTATATAAAATATTTTTCTATGATATTAAATAACCAATTCTTCAATTTCTAAGAAAAATTCAGTACAATAGTTACCTGTTTAGGAAATCATGTAAAGACTAACGTGTTGAGAATAAACGCAACATTTAATTTATTACAGCTTCCATTTCTATCAAAATGAGCAATTTGATAAGAAATCATGTACCTTTTATCATATCAGTTTTAAATATAAGTAATTCTGCTTTGGTAATATCATTTATCTGTAACATAGTGCATAGAGCTGTAAAGCGACTTTTTTTAAAAAACAAGGTCTCACTATGTAGCCTTAGATGGCCTGAAACTCACAGAGATCTGCCTGTTTCTGCCTCCCAAGTGCTGGGATTAAAGCACCACTATGCTTGGCCTGTAAAGTGATTTTTCAAATTATTTTATGCGTTTGGGTGTTTTGCCTGCATGTATGTCTGTGTACCATGTAAATTTGGTGTTCTTGGAGGGCATTGGATTTCCTGGGACCAGAGTTACAGTCGTGAGCCACAATATGTGTGCTGGGAATCAAACTCGGGTCCTCTGGAAGAGTAGCCAGTACTCTTAACAGATGAGTCATTTCTCCAGCCCTGGGAAGTGATTTTTTAAATAATGACTTTTTAAAGTTTTATATATGTTTTAAACTCTTACTGCAGTGAGTTATTAATGTGATATAGTTTCCATAAAAATTATGATCATTTCAGTTGCTCTTAGTCTAATGAGTTTGGAGTTTAAAACTCATGTAAGGTTGTACCTGTGGAGACATCTGAGCATCTCAGGCAGTCTCCCAGTCAATTTTGAGTTACTCTGTGATTTGCATATCTACTACATTAGATACCTCAGTTTTCAAACTGCACACAAGAAAGTCACCAGGAATTTCCAATTCTTCTTTGTCTCTGCAAGTTACTGAACCAAAAATTCAATCAGTACTATTAAAGAATGGGTACACAGGCTGGGGAGATAAGTCAGTTGGTGAAGTGCTTGCCACACAAGCACAAGACCTTGAGTTCAGTCCCCAGAACCCAAATAAAAAGATAGGTTTAGTGACACATAATCCCAGTGTTGGGGAGACAGGCACATCCCTGGCACTTGCTGACCAGTGAGCCTCATGTAATCTGCAAGCCCCAGGTCCCAGTGAGAGACCCTCTCTCAAAATTAACATGGGTGACTACTTCTGAGGAATAAGACCTGAATTTAACAGTTGCCACACCCAAGCACATGCCCCAACACACACACACACACACACACACACACACACACACACACACACACACACAAACACATACACATACACAGAATAGATATACACTGTTAATACCTGATGCCAGAATGTGTTAGAACTTTGGATATTTTCATTTCTCAGTTAAAGAATGAAATAAAAATAACAAGAATTTACTGGGTATGTTTCTGTATTGGGTTTTGATAAAAATTACACAAAATGTCTGGTAATTTGAGCACATAGCTCTTAGAAAATCTGTTCTACACTTCTAGTTCAGGAACAAAACCAGCCTTGAAATTAAAGATTTGTAGTATCACATGAACTTAATGTAAACTTGTTTTAACACCGAAGTGATTCCCATATGGGTGAGAGGAAAATGAGTCTTTAAGCAGTGTCTAACAGGGATAAGATTTTACTCAACTCTTTTCTTTGGTTTTTTTTTGTGAGAAAAGAATGGAAGTAGAAAAAGAAGATATATTATAGCTCCAGTGGAGCTTATGATAATTTGGGGAACACAGTTTTTATTTTTGCTTTTTAATCATAATGTATATAATACAGAATATAATTACTATTTTTCTTACTGGCAAGATTACATGGAAGAAATGATCGCTAAGAAATAATTACTTCTTAAATATACTTATATACTGGAGGGATTGAGATGACCTCTTAACTATGCGTCAGGATTTTCTCATCAGTAGTACATTAACATGTTTATTGTCATAATTATTAAAATTCTACTCATGAAGCATATACACAGAGGACTTAACACACAGCAAGTACTGGCTACTAGCTCACAATAGTAACAATATCTGATTTAATAATAATGATATGAATCAGATCATATTTTCTGTTCCACAATTTAAAAAATTAACATGTAAAGAGGGTAAGTCATTTGCCGAAGATTGTCCAGCTAAATAAGAGATGGGGCCAGTACTGAACCCAGATAATTTAAATCCACAGGCTAATCTTTTATATGACAAGATTACACTTCTTTACCATTCATTCATTTAGTTTACAAAAATTAAAGAACATAACTATATGGCAGGTACTGTCATTAATAATAACATTATATTGGAAATATATTAAAATAGCATGAAGATTGGCATATAATTATATATTATATTGCTTTTTATTTTGACAAGGTATAATTCAGATGTTTAAGCATATTTGTAAATGAAATCTGTTTATTAAATATTAGAATCATTGAATGTTGGCTTTCACAGTAAAACAAGCCAGGTAATACTAAATTGACTTTACAATGCACTATTCATGCAGTTAGATAGGATGTAAATGAAGATATTTCTTACTGGTTGACTTTTCCAGTCCTTCCGTTTCTAATTCTTTTTTTAAAGTTGTCAACAAGATAAAATTTAACCATAGATGGGTTAATGTGTTAGGTTAGAAAGGAAGCAAACCCATAAGCCTTTTGCTTTTTTATCCTTCAAGTCATAAAATATTGTGTATTGGACAGAAGATCCGCAGTTGACTGAAAACAGGAAAAAGTTTGTTTGATTTCATATACAGTAGAATTTTTTTGATGTACTCAACTTGCTTCTGAAAGTCTCTGCCATCTCAACTTTCAGTATAAGTAGAACTCTAAGTCCAATTTTATGCCTATATTTGTTCATAAAACTAAAAAAATTCCTTGGTGCCCATTGTCAACCAAGCTGTTACGTGTTCATCATTTAATTTAAAGTCACTAATAGAGTCACATGAATGCTTTTCTATTTTGTGGTGGTTTCCATGCAAAAGTCAACCATATGTGATGAATTAAGATTTTGGAAGGAGGTTATATAGTGTCTTCTTGAATGTTTTATCTAATAAAAGAAATATAATGGGATCTGTACTACTTCTGGCTGATGCAAGACAAGTGAGGATATTTTTTGCTTCTATTAAATAATTCAGCTGCTGACAGTCTCCTCTCTTGTGCAGAACATAAAAAATGGGTTTAAAAATACTATATGGAAGAAAGCAAACAACTAAGAGGACCTGAATGATCAAAAGATGTTTTTTCACAGATCTGTAGGTCAAATCTCTCTCTGTAATGGAGGTACAGGTCCTTACTCTTCTCAGATGGTTGACAAAAGAATAATATGATGTCACTACTACTAAAAATGAGAATCCAATAAATGTGGTTCCAATGAGACCCGCAGTCTGAGAGATGCTGGCTCCCAATTCCGTCTGCCGATTGTAGCACTGTCCTTCTCCTTCTTCTGTAGCCTCTACAACTGAGTAGTATAGGATAATGGGAATAATTATGACCAGCACAACTCTCCATATGTAAGTACACATTTTTCTGGCAAAGTTGGGCTGGCGAAATCTTTTTAATAAGTGACCATAGAACATTCTCTCGTAGCATGAGGTGGCCTCTTGCAAGGATTCCTTTTTCATTAAGGTAGCATAACGGCTTATGGCAATCCAGCTTAAAATTAAGAGGCTGACAAACATGCTTACATGCATAGATAGGGTTCCCAAAAAATTGACCAGTCTGCATTGTACAGATTGATATTTCCAATAGAAACCCTTCAAGAAATAGGTACCCATAAAAGGCATGGAAGTGCACACAAGTAAGTTTGCAGTCACAAGGTTTGCCAGGTAGACATGTGTTGATGTTTTCTTACCTATTTTTGTTAAAAATACCCATTGAGCAAGTGAGTTTCCAAAGAGACCAACAACACACAAAAACATGTAAGTGATGGGTAAAACTGTGGTAGAAACCATGGAGGGCTGGATGCATGTCGAGTTGTTACTCATTTATACCAGATTTTCTTGAATTTTGTCACAGGAGCTAGAACAGAATTACATATACTTAATATTAAAACTATATATGGTATTTAAGTTAAGTCTTTGTTTTTAAGCTTTTGGGTAAAAACAGCAGAATGTATTGGATGGAGCTGGAAAATGCAGATGGTTGGTATCTTACCTTTTCTAGTTGTCACAGTGGACCAGTTGAAATAAAAGTAACAGTATTTAAAGTGATGGGTAATGCCTTCGTCTAAAAAATCAAAATTTGATACAAATAGTTAAAAAATGCCTGAGATTTATCATTTCTATGTTAGAGGAATTTAGTCCTTAGATTATAAAGCAATATGTAAATCATGATAGGTTTTGCCTAGAAATCGAAATGCACATATAAATTAATACATGCTGATCAGAGGGCAGTGCTAGAAATGTAATCACATTAGCAGACATGTGAAACTCATCACTTTATATGATAACTTAAAATTAATAAATAGTTTTTATGTTATAGCTCGTATTTTTCAAAGTAAGTAAAAGCTAGTTTTTAATTACAACATTGATTATATGTAGTTTCCGAGTATATTTTTGGCTAGATTAAAAGACTTTTCTATAATACCATTAGAAGGGTCTTTTTCATAATCCAGAAGTAAACCCAAAATTCCAAATGAACAAAACTCAGACAAGGTCCTGAATTAAACAGGAAGAAAATATTAAGACCAAGGTCTCCAGAACCCATGATCATTATGAAGTCATCAGTAGTCTCTCATGCCAAATAGTGCTAAACTCTTATATTTAAGTAAATTAAATTTTGTGTCAAAACTATACTTGCTATGCTTGGTAGCTAGATACCCTAATGTATCCTCCTCTGTAATCTAGTATCTGTGTTTTTTTAGAATTTGTTTGTTTATTTAGAGGACATAGTGTTTTTAATCCAATGTAAATGCAACTGTGGTTTTTACTTTTAAAAAAACTTTTATTTTATATGCTTGGGTGTTTTACGTGCATGTATGTCCAGGCACTGGGTGTATGTAATGCCTGCAGAGGCCCGAAAAGAATGTTGGCTCCCCTGGGACTGGAGTTATAGGTAGATATGGTTGTGAGCTACTGTGGCTATTGAGACTCACTCAAATTTGGGTTCTCTGGAAGAGCAACCAGTGCTCTTATTACTAAGTCATCTCTCTAGCCCTGGTTTTTACTTTTTTATTTTGTTTTGTTTTTCAAGGCAGAGTTTTTCTGTATAGCCTTGACTGTCCCAGAACTCCCTCTGTAGACCAGGTTGACCTTGAATTTATAAAGATCCACCTGCCTCTGCCTCCCTAGTTCTGAGATTAAAGGTGTGCACCACTATCACAGTCCAACTGGTTTTTACTTTTTTATATCTTACTTTTAAATCTTTCTTGCTGCAGAGGTATATGAAAGAAACTGAGGGATCATATACAAACTCATTTATTTTTCTCTTTATTTACTGTTTTCAGATGAGAGTAACAGAAAAGTTACTGGATTCTAGTCAAATAAGAATCATGATTTCTGTCTTCCAAAGTTGCAATTATCAAAGCAGTTTTTCCTTTTAAGGAATGTGCTTTCTCTTTAGAATGAACCATTTCTCTGTCTTCACCATTAACTTGTGGTCGCCGTACTCTGCTCTTTTAGAACATACAGCAGGGTCTCTCTTTTTTTTTTAATTCCCGTCACTCTTTTGATGATAAACATGAAAAGATTTTTCCATACTCTGACCTCTGCCTCTTGGTATTATTGTATTCTCTATTCCTCTTCAGAATTGTAGTCTTATTATTTTCTGTATCTTAGATTTCTTTAAAATTATATGCCAGATTTTATAAAAATGAGGATTATTTCCTAATACATTAGCATTTTTGAAAGACTTAGAGACTGTGCAGTTTGTCTGCATTCAAATACTGAGACCCTGAATTAGGTCTAGCATTGTCTTCATTTTATTTTTTTACAATTTTTACTTAGAAATTGCACCATATGTTTCAGAGTGCCTTTCCAGCTGTTGAACTGCAATGTGCTGCAGTTATAGTTTTAAGATGCAACCCTAATCTGTAACATTGCTGATTTCAAAATCAGACAAATAGAGATTTAAGTGAACCAGTTCATTTATTAAGTAAAATCCTTCTGTTCAAAGGAGAATTTGATTGTACAGAAGGGCCAAAGCTTCTTTTAATGGATGAAGCATCTTATATGAAAAGCAGTAGCTCCTGCTGCAGAGACAATGCACTGCACGCTAAAAAGCAGCAAAGGGAATGGTGCTACCATGAATATCTTTAGCAAATATTCCCTAACGAAAGGAGGGCAAGAGAATATCAAGAAGGATCAATGATGTTGAGTCTCTACAGAAACAAATAACACTTCTTCAGTTTCCCAAATTTGTGTCCCCTTGAGTAATAGCCTTGGATTCTTCTAAACCTACTGGAAAAACAGTTTGTAAAATTTGTAAAATACAACTAAACTTGAGAAGTCAAATAAAAGTGAGCACTTACAGAATTGCTTCCAAGAAAATGTCTGCAAGTGTGCATCCCTTGACAAGGTGTCTGTCTACACGCTGGCTCTCTGCTAATGTGACAAGTGAAGTGAGAAGATGTCTACAACTCTAGCAGTTACTCATGGCTAGTTAGATACTTACTATGCTGACTACCTCACTTAATGATCAGTTTTCACAATTCAAACAGTTGACTCCTTTCAGACATTTTAGTTAATCGTTAAGCTAAAACTGAACAGAGAATCACCCTTACCTGTATGAGAAGCTTATGCTGACTAATATTATACTGTTCAGGTTAGTGATGCAAATTTCAGACTCACAATTCTCCGATCTTCACTCTTCCAGTATCCTTAACCAGTATGAATAGTCTTGCATGACAGCAACTACAATGGGGAGAAAAAGGAAATTAGAGTATTGAAGAAATTCAATAGTTATGGAAAATGTAGCAACTACCTCTTCCCTCAAAACAAAAAACAAAAAAAAAACATTGCTTATTTCTCTATTTCTTTAGTGGGAGGAAGTTAGTGGGCAATCCACCTATAAACATATTTAGTATACTTCCTTATGATTATTTTCTGAAGTAGTTAGCTTTACTATTGTGATTGGCTAAAGTTACATTCAAAGACTTAATCCCACATAACTAATTATTTCTCTGTGAGCATGACAGAAGGAGCTGTTCTCCAGTAACTCAGTAAAATACCGATATAAATTTGTCTTTAAGCTTAATTCCAAAATTGTCTGTGGATGGCTTCTTTGCAATCTATCTTTTCCAAGACTAGAGGAAAACAAAACGTCAAGTTTTCTTACTTTTGCCAGCTTGATCGAATCCAGCATCACTCTGCTGGATTAAACCGCATAGTCATCAGTGATCATGAGGCTGTTTTGAGGTTTAAAAGGCTGATGCCCAGAGATACTCACTGTGTACACAGACTATTCCCAGGGACAGGAACCCAGTTTGGTTCCTAAAACCAACTCTTTCTCCACTTCAAATTGGAATGTGCTACCTTCATTTGGAGTTGAAGTAGTAGTGAGTACATCAGTTAGAGCATTTTATGATGGATTTGGGGATCCTTGGAAGTAGCAAATGTGTTTCAGAACAAGTTAGTAGTCATAACAAATTATGAAAATAAGCTTACATGCAAGATTGTTTAGTCAGTCTGTGAGTGAACCACTAAATGAAGGGTAAATACACATAGCCAGAGCTATGTATAAGAGCTATGTACATTTAGCACTGTACCACTGAGCTACCTACATCCCTAGCCCAGTTTTGCCACTTCTTGTTT
Source organism: Myodes glareolus (assembly GCF_982192425.1). Lineage (NCBI taxonomy): Eukaryota > Metazoa > Chordata > Mammalia > Rodentia > Cricetidae > Myodes > Myodes glareolus. The sequence continues at coordinate 137,421,526 of NC_142053.1, read as the reverse complement.
TCAGACCCAGTTCCACCCCATCTGCTTACCATTCATCCAGTATGTAGAAGATGAAAAATCGGGTTTATTCCAAGATTGATCCTGAGAAGCTGGAGAGGGCTATCATTAGCAAAACTCTACCTCAGAGAACTGAGTTACAAGAAAGGGCTTTTATAGGGAGGGAAAGTCTGCCTTGTGTAGTGGTACAATGGGCAGAAAGCTCTGTGCCCATTTCCCTTCACCTTCTGGGCTAGTTACAAACATACTAGTTTTCTACAAGTTAACCTTCACAACAATTTGTATGCTCTAAGTTGATTGATGCAGAGAATTAAAAGAACAAGGAGGGCTACACATTCTGATGTTATCTGAAAGTCACCAGAAGTTTGGGATCTATAAATATAAAAATTGTTTGGCAATTACCATCTTCATCATTTTGCTATACTTTTCTTCAGCATGTAGAGTAACAAAAGGCAGAAAAGGCAAAGGTAACTGCCAGCAAGGGAAGGAGGGATGGGCCCATAGCTTTCTCCCCATTGTCCCACTGCAAAACCAGCCTCCCCCTGCCTTTATAAAAGCCATTTCTCTTTTGGCAGTTCTGGGAATAGAACTCAGAGTTTTGCATATCCAGCAAGCCCCTTGAATTCCCCAAGATGGACAACACCTTAAAAAGTGACCATTGTTGCATTCTTAACTGTTTTGTATTTTAGTGGTCTGTATTTTTCTTGAACAGTGCAGTTCACACAGATATTTATTGGAGTTTCTGTCACGGTTCTAGTGGCATGTGGAGGTCAAAGAAATAGGATGACTAACCACAAACTGGAGTTTCTTAAAATTCAATGAAGATGTGATGTATTATGCAAACTTCACATGCTCTGAATTAGAGAATGGAAGAAACAGTAAATCAAAATGGTTCCAGAAAAACCTTGTGAAAATAACTGAAAGGAGAGAACAGAGACTGTGTGAGGAATAGTGGTGGGAACGAGGCTCAGAGGAGTAACAGGGGCGCCTAACGTGACACTACTAGTAAAATGGTGGAAAATTTCTAAGAAGTAGAAAATATTTCCAGTAGTAGAAAAAATTAACATCAGGTGATAATACACTAGCAAAAATGTTACTTTTCAGGGAGACAGTTCAAGAATATTAACCAAGTTGTAAGTTCTCTAGGAAATAAAAAGTGCTCCTTTGTTACAAGGAGGTTTTATAATTTTTTGTTTGTTTGTTTTGGTTCTTTCTGTTCCCATCATTCACCTCTTCAAAATTCTGCTTTATTTGTCCATGTGTAAATGTTCTTATGTGATTACTACTTCTAGCATCTGATCAAAGTGTTCTTCTCTGATCCTTATGATCTGCCTCTTGGAAATGTTATCTTCCCCAAGTTCAGCTTCTGCCTTGAGCTGAATTTTCTTGGTGCATGTATCAGGTGCAGTTTTTAAATCTGGTTTCAGGATTCCTTTGGAGTACTTCAGTAAGAGTGGTCCAGAAAGTGGCCATGTTCCCATTCAGTTTTGCAACCCATGGTGAGCTGTTTTTACTGACTATGTGAACTTGGGGAGCAGGAGGGTGCTCAAGGTCACACGTACCAGTACCCATCAAAGCCAAAAGCCAGAGGACATGAGATAACTTAGTCATACTTGAACTTACGTGTTTCAAATGGGAAGTTATTTTTGCCTCTTCATGCTAGTATCTAATCTGGCTGTAACTGGCCTTTTAAATTGTCCATCTGACCAATCAGAAGCTCAGGGCATTAAGAGGGAAACTGATATACAAGACAAGAACGCGTCTTATTTTGTGCACATTTAGAACATTACATACTAAAGATCATGAGTTCTCTCAAAGAGGGCCATGGTAGTAAGCATTGTTCAGTTCAATGCTTACCCAAGGCAGTTAGCTCTAGAAGTGAAGTGCAATCCTGTTACTCAAAGATGTGGTTTGTTCAAGCTCACTCAACCTCCTGTTCTCTTCAGGATGTGGTGTCTGGCCACAGCCCTGTTTCCAGTTCTACTGCTCTCAGGCTTTCATGTCTATTACAAGAAGCCGTAATCATGGGAGACCCATCTGTACCTAGAGTTCAAGCCCCTTCTCCAATAGCTCTAACAGAGTAGGCTACCCATCCTAATATGCCAATTCAAGAAACAAATGAAAAATTGCAAAGAGCAGGAAAAGGAGAGTTAATCACATGCGCACATCGAAAACAGAAACAGATAAGTGTCATTTGGTTTTTTTCGAGACAGGGTTTCTCTGTAGCTTTGGAGCCTGTCCTGGAACTAGCTCTTGTAGACCAGGCTGGCCTCGAACTCACAGAAATTCGCCTGTCTCTGCCTCCCGAGTGCTGGGATTAAAGGCTTGTGCCACCACATCCCAGCCAGCTATGGATTTTAAATAGAGGACAAATTGAGGCAAGAAGTCAAGAGCTATGCATAATTGTCAGCCTTTGTCAAGGTGTAGCCAATACTTTGTGTGAATCACCTTGTGATCAACAAATTGTTGACTCAGTTCTGGTTCAGTAAGGTGGGCTGTAGAAGTTCTTACTGTTGGAGGGGACAGGGTGCTTCTCAGGAGATGGTTGCTCATACTGTAATCCTTGTTGTAGATAACTGTCCTAATCTGGGGGACAGACTCCAAAGGACTACTGGTTTAGGATAATGACTGGAGAACTTTAGGCACCTTTTAGGTGCCTGGAGCAGGAATTGGTAAAAAAAAAAAAAATACCAAGAGACCTCCTTTAGTCTTGTCTTGAAGGGCAATGGAATAAGTTAGTTATTGTGGATTTTTTCATAGGCATTCCTTGGGTGATTAAAACATAACAAGAAAGGGAAAGTAGAAGGGATAGACGTAAAATGAAGGCAGAGGTGCCAGACTTATATGGGGGCCTAAATGAGAAGGTAATGATTTTTAGGAAGATCAGGAGTTTTTTCTTTTTTCCATGTATGGGTGTGTGCACGTGTTCCAGTGTATGCAGGTGCATGTATATATGCATGTGAAAGCCAAAGGACAAGTGCAGATTCTAGCCTCAGAAACAACATCCACCTCCATTGAGGACAGGCTCTCTCATTGACATGAAACTCTCACCAATGAGGCTGGACTGGCTGGTCACAAAGATCCTGTCTCTGCCTTCCCATCACAGGATTAAAAGCACTCTACAAGACCCAGCCTTTTTTTATTTTTTTTTATTTTTTTGGAGGGGGTCTCTGGATATCAAACTCATGTCCTTATGTTTGCATCAAGCACTTTTAACGACCTGAGCCTTCTCCCCAGCCTTCTAGCAAAAGCAGTTTCTAAGTGTCTGCTAAACATTGTTTATTAGTGCCCCAAAAAGGTGCTCTTCTTACTTTTCAGAGCTGGATTCTTACCAAGCAGCATGAGTATTTGTTTCAGTAACTACTAAAAAACAGTAGAAAATTCTAATCAAAATTTAGACATTTCTAAATATCACGGATGCCCTTGATTTCAATCCCAGCACCAAAAGCAGCAAAGGAGAGTTGTGAAGTACCTAATGAGAAAACAGTGAGTCTGGTAACCCAGCGTCTGCTGCTAACCCAGCGTCTGCTGCTAACCCAGCGTCTGCCAGCCTTCAGCGTGGGCTTTCGGCTTTTCATATAGACCTAGTTATGGGGTCTTCCTTCATGTACCTCTTAGTGTCTGTGTTTAGTTTCTCACACTGAAAGCCCCAAATATTGAAGTAATATGTTTTACATAAACTGCTCTTAGAAAAATTGCTAATAGCCAGGCATGATGGCACAGGTCTTTAATCCTAGCACACAGGAGACAGAAGCAAGTGGATCTCTGTGACTTCAAGGCCAACTGGCTTTACATAGAAAGTTCCAGGTCAACCAGTGCTATGTAATGAGACACTGTCCTGGGAGTGAGGATCAGAAAAAGAGAATTTGATAATAAATGACAATCCCTTAACTACATTTTTTATAATTATGCATATACATACATAGAAGTTTTAGGATATTGTGGAGATAAATGCCATTATTCTACTTTCTATATGGTAGATACAGGCTCATAGATAGCATATTATCTATGGTAACACAACTAATATAAGGCCTTGATTTGACCTCAAGTATTAAATGCTACTTTATCCTGACTCACATCAAATAGGATAGCACTCACAGAATCTGCGTTGTTCTTATGTATTTATTTAAAAGACATTTTATACAATATATTTTTATCATATTTTCCCCTCCCCAAAATCCTCCCTTTCCACCCAATTTTATGTTCTCCCTCTCTTTGTGTCTGTCTGTCTATCTCTCAAAAAATCAAATCCAAAACAATGGTGTGTATGTGTGCATGTGTGATAAATAACAAAACAAAAAACATATACGCACAACGTGGAGTCTGTTTTGTGGTTATTGCTTTTGATAAGGTGGCCGAATAAGTATCTCCTTTGACCAAAACCAGTTCTTACTTATGTACCCATTGCCAACTTTCCATGTAATCTGAGGGTCATGCTTTGAGATTCTGAATTTAATGTTACCCCTTTACCCAGTGGGTGTTAGCAATCATTGATGATTCCTGTTAAACTAGGGGTCTCTTCGATTGGCACTTGCATTGTGATAAATTTTGGTGTGTGGAAACAGGTTAGAGTTGAAATAATAATTTCAAGTCATCATTCCAAACAAGTCTTTTTTTTTTTTTCAAAATTTTTTAAACAGCTCTATTCATGGCACTGTTTCTAATATTTTCTTGTTGCCTTTTCTTTCAGGGAAAAGCAACCTGAAATGTAATGCTTTCATAAAACTAAAGCATTGATGCTTGGAAATAATAGATGTTCTTGATTTCCGCATCTCCAGAAATAAATACCTAATAGGAAACAATTGAAGAGAAAAACCTGCATTAAATTTTAAACAGGACAGCTCTCTAAGCTGCACGCTTCTTTAAATCTTTGGCCGCCAGAGGGCAGTGTATCACCAGTGTCAAACCCTTTGCTAGCACAAGCTGAACCTGCCTACATTGCAGTCATTTCCAACTGGAAACTAAGCAAATAGAAAAATGTGGGGTTCGTCCTCTTAAGCCCTAACAAATCTATAAATGTCATTATTCTAGTGGATTAAAACCACTTTAAATATGATAAAATCAAAATAATTTTAAAACAATCATTTCTGTCCTTATGATGAAAGCCATGAGTAGGCTAGATCATTTCAGGATTCTTTGGTTTGCTTTTGTTTTGTCTTGTTCTAATGACTATCATAAGAGTTGCCTCTGTGAAATGTTCATAACTATAATTATTCTGGAGGTTAAAGTCTGACAGGATGGTGTGATGGCACAAGCACCCAGGAGGCAGAGGTAGATGGATCTCTGTGAGTCCGGGCTGTCAGCTACAAAAGAGACCTTCCTCCCCCAAAGAAAAGAAAAAGAAAATCTAACATTTTAGCATGGGACAGTTTTGTGGCCATCTTCTAGTATTTAACTTTTAAAATAAAATTATGGTAACTGATGGATATAGTTTGAAAAGTCAGATAATACTAAAATGCTTATAATGAAAATAATTAGTAAATATATTTTAAAGTAGATTTTATCTTCTGAAGAAAGTATTAGAAGAGATACCCTTTATCCTCAACTGTCCTCACTTTCCTCCTGTAGCCTATCAGCTGGCCTGAGCCTTCCTCCTAAAGATGCCTCACCATTCATCTCTCTGCATCAGGCGCACACATGTTGTTTTAGCCTTGAGAAAATGTGGTTTGCCAATGAATCTTCAGTCCTCCTGCCACTTCCCATCCTGCTTGGGGCTATCACATAACTACACTATTCCCTCCGCCCACCTGACAGACAAAAGAACTGGGAAGTAAAATCGCTCCAAGAACTCAATTTTTCCTAAAGAAATGTATTATATCCATTATCGCCTTTTTAGAAATTCGTTCTGATACATTCTTTTCTTTTTCATCTACCACATTCCTTTTGATATGCTTTCAGATTTGATGTGCTCACTAGACTTTTGTTTTTTTTCCTCTACGTAGAGTAAACTAGCTCCTTCCTTAGGGATTAATAAGGTATTTGTACCTTTGATTCACTGTTTCCTCGGCAACATTCCTCAGAGCAAAGAAGATTGTGCTTCGTAAAGGACCTGCCATGTCCCAGGCAGGTCTTGGAGCTGTCAAACTGCTTTGGTTCCTCCTCTTATTGAAAGCTACATTAAATGTGCCATGGATCTGGACCATTTCCTTTGTAATTTTTATCCAGTATTAATAGCCTTCCCTTTCTTTTGCTTCCAGAACATTAATCTGGCTTTGCAGTAAAACTAGAAGAAAAGCCTATTCCTGCTAGCTTGTAGTAGTTTGTTCAACCCTGGGAGTGGGTAAATCGATGGAAAGACAATCATTCCAGAAGGGTGGAGGAGCTTCCACTGTACTAGCTGTCCTTGTCACCATCACTCAAGGTTTCACTGCTTTGAGGATTATAAATCTCAAATCATTGGACCAGGATACTCACATATGTTTACTTAGTCTTTGCTCCCTAATTGCCACAGCTACTTGGAACCTTGTAATTGTTACCCACAAGAGCTGACCCCATGTGTCCTGTGTTTTTCAAGCCTCACTGGCCACAAAGGGGAACTGAATATGAGCATGCATGCAAACCTATCAGTTCCCTTTGCAGCCAGCTGAATGTGTTTGTTTAAAGGATATAGAGGAAACGGTGTTTTTCTTCTGAGTACAGACTGAATTTCCCCATCCAGATGAGCATTTCTGCTTCTGGCAGATGGAGAGGGGGTGTGGAAAAGAAGAGGGCATGCAATTATGAGAAAAGAGGCTTAAAAGAGAAAGTAGAGACACAGAGACAAAACTGAACTGAGGAAGAGAAAGAGGTGCTCTCAGTACAGGAAAGGAAAACAGCAGAAGGGAGTGGCGCACTGCTAAGAAAGTCTCCATTCATAGGGCACCAGAAAGGGCAGGAAGGAACTGGCGCAGAGGAACTGTCTGTAACACCTATGCCAACAGTATTAGCCAAAGGCGTAAAGAACTTTTGATCTAGAAATTTACTGTTGGGCAATGTTTGAAAATAGAGCACAAACTGGCCATGGTGATGTGCGCTTGTAGTCCCTGAACTTGGGAGACTCGGTCAGTAGAGTAGTGTGTTGGAGGCCAGTGTGGCTACATGGAGAGACCCTGTCTCCAAAAGAATAGATCAAGTAACAGCAGGGGGATTAGGACTGCTACTCTCACTCGAGTCTGTCACTGAGGCAGGGGTTTAGAGAAGGCGCCCTGCCACCATTTCCCGTTGCAGCGTGATGAGTAGTTCAGCCACCCAGGTTACACAGAAAAGCCCAGACCCAGATAAATACTAGTGTGTCCTCTGGCACCTTTCCAGACGCCCTCACGTTCTTTGTCTGCTTGCTGAGTTTCAGTATGGTCTGGCTAGAATAACGCAGAATAGATCTGCTTTCCTATCCCAGTCACCACTGTTAGGAATGTAAGCTACAATTCGGTTCCCCTTGTCGCTTTCTTCCAGAGTTGGCCCAGAGCAGCTTTCATTGTATACTTCTCTAGATCCCGTGTTTACACTCAGCTCCTGGTCACTGCTCTTTGTGTATTTCTGCCTTTTCCCTAGCATTTGGCTATTTGGGTAACATACTGAATAGTTTCTGCTTGGTGGGTACATTTATTAACTCATTCAGCCCTCTTAACATCTCTCTAAGTGAGGTACTGCCATTACTCATGTTTTGTTTGTTTGTTTTTTCTGGAGGAAGAAGAGCTTGTCCAAGGCAATTCGTGAATGATGGCGCAAACATTTGAACTCAGGCAATCTCTAGCCTGTCTATTATGCAACCTCTCTGTTCATTATTTACTGTAATGTTATTAAGCTCTAAGTTGGATTCCTCCTCCCCAAGATTCTCCCCATGGTCATATCAATGAGGTCATAGATCTGACTCCATATCCATTTACCAACACTAATGCCCTGGACTGTGGAAATAGGCAGAACTGACTTTCCCCAGCACATCTTCCCCTTCACTTTCTTTCATTCCTTAGCAAAGTACTAATTCTTTTCTTTAATTAACATGTGACATATTAATATATTAAATCAGAAGATCTGATCTAAGAGAGTATTTCTTAAATGTGTTCTTATATATTCATACGTGAGCATTTGGGTTTTGTAGTTTTAACACTCAGAAAACATTTCTATTTTTATGTCCTCAGGGTCCCCTCTTTTGACACCTCTGTACTATTTATAAGTAAACAACTAAGCTATCAAAAATATGATTTCACCTACAAAGTGTAGAACCCTTGAGAAATTATATTAAAAGACTAGTGGCTACCTAGATTTATTGATGAGTTGGGTTTTTTTCTTGCTACAATTGCCTGACAGAAAAAGTAATTGACCTAAGTATAAGCACATGCAAGTGGAAGTTATTTGTAATCATTTAAACAAGAAAAGATTAGTATTTAGAATACATAAAGAACTACTTCAACAATTTTTATTATTAATTAATTTTTTCCCAACCTGATCACAGTTTCCCTTCCTTCTCTCTTCCCAGTTCTTCCCCACAATCTCACCTCCACTCTTTTTCCATTCTCTTCAGAAAAGGACAGGCCTCCTAGCCATGGCTTATCAAATTGCAGTAGGACTAGGCACTTCCTCTCCTATTAAGGCTGGAGTAGGCAAGCCAGTAGGAGGAAAGGGTCCTGAGAGCAGGTCACAGGTCAGAGACAGTCTCCCTCTCTTTGGAGTCCTGCAAGAAGACAGTTACACAGCTGTAACATATGTGCAAGGAGACTAGGCCAGTCTCATGCAAGTTCTCTGGTTGTTGGTTCAGTCTTGTGAGTCCCCATGAGCTCAGGTTAGTTGATTCTGTGGGTTTTCTTAGGATGTCCTTGGCTCCTCTGACTCCCATAGTTCTTCCTCCCTATCTTCCACAGAATTTCCTAAGGTCTGCCTGATGTTTGCCTGTGGGTCTCAGCATCTATTTCCATCAGTTGCTGGATGAAGCTTCTCTGATGATAATTGAGTTAGGAAGTTAAGCAACTAGGGAGGAGGGGGAGGTACAACTATGAGCAGACCATTTACTTGAGAAAGCCTACATGTGGGAAGTGTTATGGGAGATGATGCTCCATTGCCCTAGTGATCAGGAAAGTGGGCACTGAAGCCACAAGGAGATACCATCTTATACCTATCTGATTGACAAACAGTAGGTGATAAAATCAAGTGTTAGCAAGGATGTGGGCATCTAGGAGCTTATTTCCTCCCACTTACGAGATTTAGTGTACAAGTAGTAAAATTGCTTTGGAAAATAAGTTATCAGAGCTGGGACATGCTGAAGACCTGTGTAGTCTTACACCCAAGCATTGCTGCTTGTAGATGTCAACTCTAAGGACCCTGAAATGAAGCTTCTCTTCATTTCACCATGGCTCCTACTGACAGAAAAACTGGACACCACCTAAGTGCCCATTGGTAGGGGAAATGTATCCTAAAACACTTCATCTGTGGTAAACACATAGATAGTCATAGCCTTAGTGGGGGAAAGTTATAAAATGATAAAAATAGGGGCTGGAGAGATGGCTCCCTGGTTAAGAACACTGGCTGCTCCTCCAGAGGATCCAGGTTCAATTCCCAAAGCCCACATGGCAGCTCACACCTGTCTGTAACTCCAGTTCCAGAGAATCTGACACCCTCACACAAACATACATGCAAGTAAAACACCAATGCACATAAAATAAAAATAAAAATAATAACAATAAAGAAACTATAGAATTTAAAATAATAAAATGGTAAAATAGTATTTATAACACATGTAAACTTTTAAAACAAAAAGTGTATCTTGTTATGCATGTAAGTATTATAAAAGTTCAAAAATATACATTGAAAAGATATGTATTAACTTTAAAAAGACTGTGGGAGATACTGTGAGGTAAACTTTAATATATCTAACTTTGAATTTTGTGTATAGGCATTAGAGAATTATTGTTATTATCACTACCTTCTATATTTAGGCAAGCTCTCAGTGCATCACCCCAGCTGACCCTGAACTCACTGTGAAGCCTAAGCTGACCCTGAATTTGCAATCTCTTGCCTCAATATGCTGAGTGGCTAGGGCTACAGGCATGCACCAACATGCCCAATAAGAATTTTAAGACCAAAACATTAGCATCTGTTAATTTTGAGTCATAAGTACTTAATTGTCTCTTGTAGTATGGATATCCCCCCTTTAAAATATGTTTCTGTTTTTTTTAAAAAAAATACTTAGTCAGATATAACAATACATACCTGTAAAATTCTGACCTGACTAGACAGTAAGATCACAAGTTCAAGGACAGCCTTACTAAATATTGAAGCTGAACGCATGAAAGAGGGGTGATGCGAGTCAAATAATCCCAACCTGACTCAAATGCTGTGTTCTAAGACCTTTCTTTATTAATGGGGAAAACTCACGGAACAGGAACGGAGGTCCAACCTCAAGGTGTAGAGCATAGGAAGAAGAGAGAGAATTGGGCGGGCCAGCAGCTTTTTGGGAATCCAAAAGTCACGCCCCAACCTGATCCAGCCTCCCAAAGGCCATTGGCTAAAGGAGGTTCCCCATCACCTCCCCCTTTTGTCTAAATAAGAGAGTTCCAAACCCAATACAAAACTATATACAATAAGAACAGATATCATGTATAAAATTAGAATTAGAGCCAGCATAAACAATATTAAGCAAGGAGCTTATGTAAAATGTTTTAATAATCATTCTATGCTAAAGAGTCTAAGTCTTACGTTAGAAATGGTTTGGCTATTTCATAAGAGGAAGGTAACTATGACTATCAAATCTTCAACCCCATCGAAGGCCTGAGAAGAGAGATAATATTACTTCAGTAGGCAGGAAGTACAATCAAGCAGTTTCCAAAATGTGCAGTAGATGACAAAGACAACTGGCTACCTGGGCAATCACCCAAAGTCTCATTTGAAATGTTGAGGCAACCAACTTTGGCTAAGGCCTAGACCATTTTTAGAGGCAGGAAAATTTTTTAAAACCATTTTACCCTGTCTTGGCAAGATTTGGCAGTCTTTCTTCTTATATCCTGTTTGTCTAGTCCAGACATTGTATACTTTGTCAGTGGTCAGGGCATGGGCAGTTCCTTGCCCAAAGGCCAGTTGTGTCAAGAAGAAAACAAGCTCCCAGTGGAATGTCTTTGGTGTTCAACATTCTCTCAGTAATAGATCGGTGCTGCCAGGAGCAGTTGTATCTCATGTCAACAGAACCCTAAGTTATTTAAGAATGCCATGTTCTACAATTCTCTGAAGTGGTTGAAGATTACCTATCTATGCAGAATATAGTTTCTATGTATTTATTTTCTAAAAACCTAATTAGTCTAACTATGACAAGCATGAAAGACTATTGGCCTATAATATTTAATATCTATATAACTTAAAGACTAAGACTTTATATCGGAATATTAAATAGTCTTTAAACAACTGTGCAGTAAATGAGGACAATGACCTCAAAGTGTAAGCAGTGTATAAGTATCTTGATCAGAGGTAGAAATATATAATACAATATGATGAATATATCCTAAAAGTATATCAACATACAAAATGTCTTAAATAGAGTTCGAGACATACATGCATACAATCTGACAAAATAACTCTGTATAGGTGTACAAATATTATAAAAAGAAATAGGAGCATATTCAATATAACTAACTTGTATCAATATAGAAGACTCTATACCAATGTAAATTATAAATAATAGCTCACAAGTATTCACTCTATTACGCACTATTATTATTATTAGTGTGAGTAAGTTCACAGGAATCTACCTATTATCCCATTCTATTTTCCCTGTTTTTTTTAACAGGCGATCTCTGGGCCTGCATAATTTTGACCCTTAATCCCTGCATACATGCAACACACAAATATATAAAGACTTGGCAATTACCATGGTACTTAGGTAGAGTGAAATGACAAGGAAAAACATTGTCTTAGCAAAGACAGTGTCTGTGGAATGAAAGCTGATGAGTTTGCATTCCCGCAGGTAAATATAGCTGCCACTTGCACAGCACAATACAGTGCTATGGTGCACAGTTTTACATGGAGTGCCATTCAGTTTCTTGTAAACATGAAGGCTTAATAAATAGTGAAGGAAATAAGAGACAAAGTGGGAATTTAGGACAAATCTCATATCTCATTTCCAGATCTGTGCCCATTGTTCCCACCACCTTAGCAGCTCACCAAGTCTTCATCTGCAAACCCAGACAGAGCTCAGTGGTACTGCAGTGTCCATTCAGCCACATAGACATTTATCTATAGAGATTTCTATCGTTATTAATTAATTAATCATCCACAGATGATCTAGTCATCTATGCTTTTTAATGTTTATGGTTTCTTTATTTACAACTAACTTTGTATTCCACTTATAATTGCTTTAGCATGATACAAAGTACGGCCATAAATTGACCTTTTATTTTAAATTTTCACACACTATTTATTAAGCCATTTCTTCCTTCTGGAAGCTTTTTGTGTTGGGGATTTTTATTTGCAGTGATAATCTCTCAGAAAGGGATGTATGACAATCACCTTGGAAGCATTTCAAAACCATGCACACCTTAGCTAACAAAGCTTTGGGTCTCCCTCAGATTAGTTCCTACCCTATTCTGAGAACCATTCACATGTCATGCACTCCCCTCATATCATCAAAGTTGCCCTCTGTGTCGCCTCCCTTGCTTTTCCTAGTGAGGAAAAGATCATATTCAGTATCAGCTAAGTAAGTTTCTGTTATCAGATTAGGTATCCCTTATCTGAAATGTTTAGGGCCATAAGTGTTTTAGAGCTTGAGGTTTTTCTGATCTGGGAATATCTGCATAGAGTTTACTAATTGATCATCCCTACACTACAATCCCAGTATCTGAAACTTAAAAACATTTCAGATTTTGGAGCATTTTGACTTTAAGGATTTTAAAATTAGGTATGTTCAGTGTGTTTTAGATACCTAAAAAATAATTGTGCAACATCCATATTGTCTGTTGAGAAAATTCTGTTTTATGTTTTATGAGTAATTTTTCAGTAGGCTTTGGTTGAAATTGTTGTAATTTGATTAGTTCTATTTTTGTATGAGCAGGATTAATGTTTTTTAAGTTAAAAATCAAGGTTCATGTGTAATTGTCTTTTCCTAAGATTGTAGAAATAGATACCATCAAATAGCCTGGTTCTGTGCAGAATATTTTCTCAAAACTAGTAGCAATTGTGGTGTCACTCAAGGAACAGCAATTCGTGTTGTCCTTATATGGCACTGCACATGTGAGATATTATTTAGAAGCTTGTTCTGGTTGCAGATCTTTTGCAGGGTGAAGATATGCATATACTTCTGAATTTCCTTTTTCTGTGTGTATTTAGAAATAACCTTTGTGTTGACAGATAAGACGGTGTTTCCTACATACATACATACACCAATGCTCAGAAAGAAAAATAGATTATATGTAATAAATAACCCTAAATTTAGCGTATTTTTAAAAACTCTAGAACTATTCTCAAGATTCAGGTTATTTTAAGGAATGTTTATAGTGAAATATCGATCAGTAAATAGCCCATTATGATATTGCAGGTGGATAGACTTTAATCAAATTTTACTTTATTGCAAATAACATAAGTTAATTCAGTAAACTTTTACAAATAGTTTATAAAGATTGTGTCACTTAGTATAAATAATGAGATAGTTTCCAGAACTATGGGTATTTTCTTAAAATTAGAGTAACAGGTGTGTGTAGTATAATGTGTGTGCTGGCGTGCATGCATGCCTGCGTGCATATGTATGTGTGTATGACGAATATAGTTGTTCATGCATATGTGTTCTGGTATGTGCACTGCTATGCAGAAGCCAGAAGAGGACATTAGATGTCTGCTTTATCTATCTTCAAGCCAGCTGGCCATCAAACTCTCAGGATCTGCCTGCCTCTGCACTTACAGTCCCCAAGGTACTCAGGTTACAGCTCTTACCCACTGTCTTAATGTTGGTTATCATTGCTGTGATGAAACACCATGACCAAAGCTACTTAGGGAGGAAAGGGTTTGTTTGGTTTATGCCCATATCACTGCTCATCATTAAAGGAAGTCAGGACAGGAACCTAGAGGAGGGAGCCAAAATAGAGGCCATGGAGGGGTTTCTGTCTACTGGCTTTCTCCTAATGGCTTGCTCAACCTGCTTTTTAATAGACCCCAGGACCACTTGCCCAAGAGTGGCACCAACCCACAATGGGCTGGGTCTTCCCCCATCAATCACTATTTAAGTAAATGCCCTACAGATTTGCCCACAGCCCCATTTTCTTAGACATTTTCTCAATTGAGTCTCCCTCCTCTCTGATGACTCTAACTTATGTCAAGTTGACATAAACTAGCCAATATACCCACTGAGCCATATCTCCAACTCTTGATAGCATTTAAACTGTGTTTATTAATAGGACATTAAAAGGTATGGAATGCTTACTATTGATGGGATCCAATTTTTCATTATTTAAAATTATACAAACAAGTAGTAAATTTCATTTAGATAGTATTTGATACCATTGTCAGGACAACAATTAAAATTGCTTTAACACTTTTTCTGAGCCTCTAATTGTACTGAAAACTTCAGTTTCTATCCTCAGATGTTATTTGTATTTTCAAATATACTTTTGCTTAACCTATTCTTTATTCAAGCTGTTTGTGCACTTTCTGAAATATCATGCTCACTAAAACTGAGTGCTAACTATATACAAGCAAATCTATTTGAAATAAAATTCAGCCCAATCAAAAATCTTTATGCTTTTTTCTCATTCGAGTTATTTTTATTTTTTGCAGTTTCTTAAAATGTTATCATTTCTCCTTTCCTCTAACCCTTCTCATATCTCTACTTCTCTCCCTTCTATTCATTTAATTTTTATTGTTACATATATGTATAAGTGTATAAATACAACATACTGTGTCTGCTTAGTGTTGCTTATATGTATATGAATTCAGGCTTAATCACTTGGTATTAGATAACCAATTAGGGCACCCCCCTGAGGAAGACTAGTTAGCCACTCTTGGCAGTCATTAGCTGTCTGTACTGTTCATCTGGGGATTTGGCCCCATGACATTTCCCTCATCCATGTTGTCATGTCAACTGGTATTGTCATTGTTCAAGTCTTGCTAAAGCAACCATATTGTTGAGCTTTCTTAGATATAACGTCTGTGTCCTATCTAGAAATACTATTTTGCAGCAGATCCTGGTCCTGTGGTTCTTAAAATATTTCACTTCCCTCTTCCACAAGGTTCCCTGAGCCTTAAGGTGTGGGGATTGTAAGGTATGTAGATGTATTGGTTGAGACTGAGTGGCCCATGATCAATTAATTGAGCTCTGCATTTTGACAAGATGATGCTTTTTGTAATGGTCTCTCTCTGCTCTGGGAATAAGGGTTATTTAGAATGCCACTGGATGCCACTGGACCTGACCTGAAAGCTTTCTCTATGAGGACTAGCTCTTATAGTACCAGAAAGTACTTTATAAGCTGCCAAGAGAGGGATGCAACCAGTATCCTACCCAGCTGATACCTGTGAGCCACAATAATGACCAACATGGCAAGATACCTCTAAAGGTGTAATAATGACACATATTTTGGTAGTAACTTTCTAATTTAACTTAAGGCCTGATGGACAGGAGGGAAATAATTTTTGGTGCTGTAACCCTAGCCAATTGTCCAAGGCTAGTGAGATCACTTGTTTTACAGGAGAGCCTACTGCTACTTTATTTAAACTAGTGTAACTCCTCTAACTGCATTCTAATGAATGCTTTTTGACATTGATTTCCCAGCCAGTGGCCTAACTTGAGTTTTAAGAAGTAGTCTAGGCTTGCTATGTTGGCACACACCTTTAATGCCAGCACTCAGGAGGCAGAGGTAGGAGGATCTCTGTGAGTTCAGGGCCAGTTTTGTCTACAGAGTGAGTTCTAGGACAGCCAGGGCTACATAGTAAGTCTCTGTCTCAAGAAAGTAGTAGTGGTAATACTAGTAGTCATTGTTGTCGTCATCATGGTGCCAAAATAGCTGTGTTGGAAAAGTCTTAGACTGCAGAAACATTCTGACTTTAAAAAGAAAATCACATTCTGTGATAGAAACATATCATAGATTCTTGGAGTTTGTCATGACAGCCTTGTACATTTTCAGACAATGGCATTTGGGTTCTGTGTATAGCAAAAAAAAAAATGTACACACACTAGCCAAATTTTTGCAGTTTCCCTAAGGATACCTCCTCTCTAGATTGCAATATCCTTCTGCTCTATTCAGAATCACTTGGAAAAGTCTGATCATGCCCATTTTTAAAAAACATCTTTTCTTCCCTGTCTTATTTGACCATCTATCTTTATTTCCTTTGTTCATTCAACTACTTGGAAAATATTTATTTATTTCTAACTTGCCAAGCTACTGACTCCTAGGTCAGTGTTAAGTCCCTTCTCCTTAGAGCTTACTATTTGTTCTTGAACATACATGAAGTTTTCAGTTTATTCCTTTCAATTTTAACATGCAGATATACAAAGTATTTTACTCAGAAATTTTTCAAAGTGACACTTAGGCACCTGGGTTTAATACGCATTAAGCTCTTACCATGTTTGTGTCAGAACTCTTCACGTGTGACCATTAAGTTTAAATTGGTATTATGTTGTACACTATCATGCGTGCTTTGAATTTTTGTGTGTACATAAAGAAAATGATAGTATTTTACTATTTTACATAAGTGATTTACTCTTATGTGTGGTTTTCTTTCTCACTCAATACTATTTTTTTACTCAGTGCTGTTTTCTATATGTGTATGTCTGTTTTACATGCATGTATATCTTTGCACCACATTTGTACATTGTCCCAGGAGGCCAGGAGAGGGTGTTGGATCCCCGGAAACTGGAGTTCCAGGTGGTTGTGAGCTACCATGTGGGTACTGGGAATCAAGGCAAGGTCTTCTGGAAGAGGAGCCAGAATTCTTATATTTCTACAGCCCACTCAATACTATTTTTGAAATGTCCCCATTTGATGCATGTGTGTGTACTTTATTGCATTGAAATGTTAAAGGTACTTCATGTGGTAAATAAACCACAGTTTACTTCTTCATGCTTTTTCTGGTACATCCTCAATTGTTCCCAGGTATGACAACTGATCATCTTTGTATATATGTTTTTATATGTGTATTTGCATGCTTCTGTAAGAGCTGTACCTTGCAGTGGACTTGCTGGGCCATATCATCGCATGAGCACCCTCTTTCGCTATCAGAATGTGAGATGGATGAATCACTTATGAATCTACTTTAAGTCAGTCCCTTTGGCAGGCTATCAAATTTTTAGCTTATATATTTAGTATTTAAATTCTTCCCATTTTTTTATAGAAGCATTGATAGTGATGGTGGTGTCACTTTTATTATAATTTTATTAATTCATTTGTTAGCAGAGATTTGGGCATAAATGAACACAGCAGCAAGTGATATACACTTTTGAAGTAACAAACATGTTTTCTGCTTTGTTTTTAAACATATTTAAAATTAGTATCAAGTGCCTAATTTTAGTAACTCTTTAGTGACTTGAAAAACAATGGCACTTCATTCATTTTGTTGTTAAATCCATGAATTTCCCTTAACTTTATAACCGTTGTTAAAAGTGTTAGCTTAACAGTAAATTCTGAGAAGATTCTACATATATTTATAAAATCTAAGGATAAATGTAAGCTTTTGCCTTGAACTTGTTTACAATTAAGCAAGTAAAAGATCACTTCTAAAGATCAAGGTTCTGGACATGCTAGAGATTTTTTTTTCAATAATTTTACCAATCTCAAGGAATGAAGAAGCTGCCTTCTGCCATTTCATTTTAGCACATTTGTCTCAATTACCCTTAGTATTGTAGTGCGTTTTGGCTGCCGCAGATAGATCGTGCAGGGAATATCCTGGCTTAAATTCTGAAGTGCTTTCACTTCTGCTTGCTTCACTTTGAAATCGTCTAAAAAGAAGTTGACACATGATTTTGCGAATATTACTGGACATCAGGAAATACATGACTGGGTCTAAGCAGCTGTTGAAAGATGAAAGCACCAGCATGATCTCATTGGTTTTGTGAACAATTTCCTTCCAGTAACAAGAAGACACATGGAGCTGTGAATAGATGTACACGAACCGAAAGGCGTGATAAGGCACAAAGCAGACAGTAAAGATGAGCAGTACAATGAAGGAGTTCCGGGCTGTTGTAGCATATTTGCCAGAATTAGGGAATTTTGACCTCCTTTTAGAAATTCTCAGTAAATTCTTGCCAATCTTAATATATGAGAGGATTATCAGTAGGAAAATAAGCCAGAACATTACCACAAGAACATAGTTAAAAATTGCTTCTCCCTTTGCATTGTGTCTGTCTCTGTAATGGAAACACATTGTGGAATTGTGCCCTCCCTTCTTCAGCGTCAAAATGATCATAGTTAAAAATCCAGCAAGAGCAACTGTCCATACTATACAGCAAACATAGATACTTTGCTTGGTGGTTATTGCCCTTCTTTGTTGTATAGACCGATTAATTTTTACATAGCGATCCAAACTGATAAACCCAAGCAAAATAATGCTAATGTACATGTTCATGTAAAATAGTGTCCCCACAACTTTGCAAAGGATCACACCTAGTGTCCACTTATTTTGGTTGATGTGATACATTATGCGGAAAGGGAGGCAGAAGATGAGTAGAAGGTCTGCAATGGCCACGTTAAGTAGATAAATTTGAATGGAATTTCTTTTGCGGTGGATGCCCAGAAATACATAGAGGGCAATGATGTTCCCAACCAGTCCCACAATGAAAATAACAGAGTAGAACGTTGTTAACACCGTAGATAGTAATTTTTCATCCATCGGACAGCTAGTAACATTTGGCACTCTTGAGAAATTTTGTGACGCTTGGTCGCTATAATTAGCTATAAAGTACATTCCATAGGAGGAGCAAGGCCAACTGTCAACTGAAGTAGTCGTCATTGTTACAACGTGCCTTCTCGGTGTCTTCTGTAGCTATCAAAACAGAGTGCTAAGTGACATGCTCTTTATGTGTACTTCTTTATTTCTTCAGTTTCCTAAAACAGAATGTCAAACATTGAGTCATTTGCTGTGATAATAGCCACTACTATAACACAAAGCATAAATAAGGGTTTTATTTCAGACCTTATTTGGGACCATTGGCTAACTACATAATGTGTGTCGTAGCATTGTTGTATCACAAAACAGCAGTAAATACAGTAGGATCTCTCTAACCTTTTCTGTTGCTACAGCACACACAGAGAATTCATTTTACTTATTATATTAAAGAATTAAACCATATGAGCATCATTTCTTAGCAATATTGTTATGGGAATATAGATAGTAAAAAAACAGCAGCTCATATTTTTCAAGGATGAATATCAATATCCCCTAAAGGTGTTTATTGCCATGGGTGAGCTGGATCCCCTGCTGTCCCTGCCCAGCTTCAGAAATGCTTCCTGTCCTGCCCCTTCCCTCATAGTTGGCATCCATTCATTTTGACATATATTGCCATATGATGTATATTGAATATGCTGTAGGAATCTGTCTTTCCACAGTGAGAATAGAAAAAAAAGGACACAAAATTTCTTCCTTCACCTAAGATCAAGATAAGAGTATTAAAAATTATTTATCTATAGAAATGTGTAGTTACCAAAACAGACCAAGGATGACACCTGCCTCCTTTCATAGACTGTTACAGTCTTTCACAGGACAATACAGTGGTCATATAAAACCAGATCAGATAGTATCAAATAACCCACTCCCACCCTTGACGCGTAAGGCAATAATATAGATGGGAAGCAGTTCATGGAATCCAAGATTATGAAATGTTAACTAACTAAAGTTTAATTATGCCTTGAATTATATCATTTGAGATTGTCACCAGAACTTTCTAGGTATGTCAATTCTACTTTGTCCCAGTGCTGCTTGCCATTGGACAGTTCTCAGGCATTTAACTATTGGGACCAATTATATATGTAAGGAAAAATCAAGCATATCTATCTCCTCACATTCTTTTCTTATAGTAACGGCCCTGGTTTTTCTTTGTTGTTGTTGTTGTTGTTGTTTTTGTTTTTTGTAAAAACCCTTTCATGGGCATAACATCAAGACTTTAGGGGCAGATGGGATGACTCAGTAGGGTAAAGGTATGTTCTGCCAAGCCTATTTACCTGAACCTGATCTATGGTACCGACATGGTAGAAGGAGAGAACTGACTCCACAGCTTGTTCTCTGACATCCAGATGTATGCAATGGCACATTCTTGTCGCACATACATAAATATGTAATACATACATACATGCATACACACAAATAAATAGATGTAGTGAAAATTTTGAAAGGCAGGGCTTTCAAAATCATACCTAACTTCATAATCAATGACAAATGATCTTTTCTAAGCCTCTTTTGTAAAATGATCTTTTCTAAGCTCATTTGTAAAAATGCAAAGCTTTTATGTGAAACTCTTAACCCTGATACATAATCAGTGTTGAAAATTGTTTGCTTTGAGCCTAGTTTGCCTAGCTCAGTGATGGAACACTTGTCTAATATGTGTGCAGCCCTGGTTCGGTTCCCAGCACTGAAAAACAAGCTATCTTTAAAAAACTAGGTACCTTGCCAGATGATGGTGGCTCATGCCTTTAATCCCAGCATTCAGGAGGCAGAGGCAGTCGTAGCTCTGTGAGTTTGAGACCAGCCTGGTCTACAAAGCTAGTTCCAGGACAGCCGTGGGCTACACAGAGAAACCCTGTCTCAAAAAAAAAATCAAAACAAAAAAAAAAAAACTAGGGGCCTACTATGATCAGTCTAAACATCTCACATTCATGTAAGTACTGCTTGGATATTAAGACCAGTATTAACATATTGGATATTAACAATATTAAGACAGAGACCCTGCTCTCAGTAAGCATTTTTATAGGGGTGCATGGTCAAACCTTAAATGCAGTAATAAAGGGTAGTTTGGTGGGTTTGTTTTCTTTTGTTGGTTTTTGTTGTTGTTTTGTTTTGTTTTTTGAGACAAGATTTCTTTGTGTAACTCTGGCTGTCCTGGAACTCATTCTGTAGACCATGCTGGCCTTGAACTCAAAGATCAACCTGCCTCTGCCTCTGCCTCCTGAGTGTTGGGATAAAACATATATAGAACCACTGCCCAGCTAGACAGAAAAGATCTTAATTGTGATAATTAATCTCTCCTTCTTGTCATTGTCTTGTGATATTATATATTAAACCTAGAACTTTCCACAACTAGGCAAATATTCTACTACTAAGCCACATCACACCACAATCATTTTTTCAGTTTTGCTTCTTTTTTAAATTAAGCATTTTTAGTTAGTAAGTATACAAAATGTATTTCACTAAATATAACATTTTTATATGCCATTGTACTTTGCTCATATTCACCCCCACCGCTTTCCCTTGCCCTTCCTTCCTGTCCCCCTGCTTCCCTCCCTTAATAGTACCCCTCTGCTTTAATGTCAAACGGATTGATAAATGAATAGACAGACAGATATTAAACTCTATAGTCTACATGAAAGAAAATATACAGTCCTGTTTTTCTTCATCTCATTATTCCTTGTTCCCCCTCCCTTAGACCCATTCTTCTCCCATATTAACCTCCTCCTGATTTTATGTCTTTTACATACTATATTTTTATATCTAGATTCTTTATATTAGAATAAACATGCAGCATTTGTCTTTGCATAATAAATTTCTTGATTTGATGTTATATAGAGATAAAAATATTTGGAGGAATGTAGCCTCTCTTAAAACTGTATTTGGTTAAGTACAGGCTTTTAATAGAAAGTGGCATTCAGTTTTAAATTTTGACAGAACAAAGGAGTTGGTTCCAAGGAAGAGGAAGTGGCTGGTGAGGAGGAAGTTCTGTTAAGCCATCTTGAGAACTGTCTCCACAATTTAGGACCATGGAGGGAGAACAAAGAGAAAAGGAGTGGGAGGAAGGAGTGAAGGAAGAACTGGGACTTGGCGGGCTGTGTCTCAGATGCACAAGACAGATTTCACAATGTTTGTAGAAACATACAGGCCTGATCTGACATCTCAAAATAAAGGGACAGTCTAGGAAGGGTAGCAGGCTTCTGATAATGCAGTATGCCTTGCCAGTAAGAGAGCAAGAAGCCTGTGTTGTGTGGTTATACAGGAAACTCTCAGAGGCTCAGGTGGAAACATCCTATCTGTGGGCAAAAGGATGCTGAGACTCAGGAAGCTAAAGTGACTTGGAATAGCCATCCATAAGTAGTTTTTCTTTCTGATGTATTTTGAACCCCATTAGGATTAAGAACCAAGTCTGTTTTGTTTGCCTCTGTGTTCAGGTGCTTAGCACAATAAATATTCCTGAATGAAAGGAGGAATTCGGGAGAAGTAGATATAAAGTGTTCAAAGTATAAGTCCTGAAGCTAACTTCATTCGTGGAAATACGATTCCCTGTGTTGTATCAGCAATATAATACAGCTCCCCAAAAACTAACCCCATCTTTGAAACTCATACATCTATAGGGTTTTACATGAAAATTGTTATTATTTACATGGATTTTGTCCCAGGCTGATAGTCTGTCCTGTAATAACCATTTTTTTAATCAACCTCAGTGGTATACTTAAGAAACAGGGAGAAGTGGGATTCAAATTATGTCATAGAGATGAGTTGGTGGAAATAGACACATTAACCTATAGATGAGGATGTTTTGCAAGGCAGTGAAGAAGAGGATCTTCTCTTCTTATTCATGTCTGCAGAGAGCAAAGCAGGGACCAGCAATAGAAAGTTCAGAGGCAGATATTGCCTCCTTATGAGTAAATGCTTTTGTAGAATGAAGCAGTCTAGCCTGGAAGGTACTACCAATCTTAGCACTAGTAATTTAAAGCTTCAGGACTCTGTAGTAGGAATTCTTAGTGGTACTCAAATCTGTTGATGAGCATCCCTGTGAAGGCTTTTTAAAGATACTCATGTCTGTCTTCTTCCTGGATACCCTGTATAGTTTTTCTGGAATGGGCTTTGTACACTGGTTTTCTTTAAAAGTTCCTGGGAGGTATCCAGAGTGTAGAGTCAAAAATGATTGAGCTAAATGGTCAAATGATTAACTAATCATTAATTAGCACTTGTCATGATCCAGATACTGTTTGAACACATGATAAAATTTATTTTATATAGTCTTTCTGATAGTACATGAGGTTAAGAAAAAAGGAGCTATAGGTAGGCTCTTTACCCATGATCTCAAAGCTTTTAAGTGGTAATGCCCAAAGGACTCGGCTCTGACTCTGAAAACCCCTGAACCTCCTAAGTAAACTTCACTCCTATCATAGCTGATCACCGTTTCCTTATTAATGCTGAATTCTATAAGTTGGTAGTAGTTTGACATGATCAAACTTTACCACCATCTACCTTTGTTGTTTTAGGAAGAGATTGTACCACCTTGCTTTGCTCCTTTGGACAAGTTACTAATCTTTCCATTTGTTTGGTCTATAACAGTATGCAAATAAATCCAGGTTTCACAGAATAAAATTATTGATCTGAATTTTCAGACTTATTTCTAGGCCAAAGAACAATAATCAAGTTGTTTCTGGGAAGATAGTAGCACAATGAACATATCCCCGAAATCATTTCCTCAGCTCTAATATGCAAATATAATTAATTAATTAGTTAGTTGGTTAACTATTTAGTAATGGTTGGACAAAAACACTAATAAGTCTTTGAACTGTGTTAGTGTCAAGTTGAAGAAGAAAAAAGCAATGTGTTCAATAGCCACAGGAACATGTCATACCATACCAGATAGCAGGTAGCCGAGCAGTCAGTGATTATTAACCATTTCAAAAATTATGTCCTGTCTCAAACTTAGTAACTAACTTCTGTTGCCTTTAAAGTTGTGAACTGGGCTTAATGGCTCATGCATGTCTGTAATCACAGCTCCTTGGGAATATGAGGCAGGAGAATTACAAGTTCACAGTAATGCTAAAGGCATGGCCACCACACCCAGAATTAGTTATAATTAATTAAGAATGTTTATTTATATTTCAAAGGCTACTTGTTTGATGTATAAAGAATTTGCCAGAGAAGACAAGAAAAAAATGAATGTGCTCTGTTCACATAGTGGACCTGACTTGTAACTCAATCAGTAGTCATTCGTTTTTCTGTTTGCAGCCCTGTGTGAGCACTCGTACCTCACACTACCTCCATGCTATCTCTCCCAGTTTTTCTTCAGTGGCTGCAACCAAGAAAATAGCTTTTAAAATATAATTTGGGTGTTATTTCTAACAATATCACGTGTTGAAATACATACCTATTTGCTAATGAACTGATAAAAATGACTGAATCTATTCAGGCCATGCTTCAGAAGTTACAGTAGTTGCTGCATACAGAACAACAGTTGAAAGCATGTTATTTGGGAAATAATGATATTAGTAATATATTTCATTGTTATAAACTTAACTGTCCACTTTTAATTTTAGTTGTTTGAACTAATTCTTTTTAAAAGTAGATTGTTCTTTCTTTTTCTTTTCTTGAGTATTCCCTTTATTGAGTTCCAAAACACAAAACTTAAATTTTAATTGGTCTGATAACCTCCATAAAATAGTAATAATATAGAAAGTATTTAAGATGGGGAGACAATATAGCTTAGTGAAGTCAAGAGATTAGATAGATAAATAGTGTGTAGTACATTACAATTAAGATTACAATGTCTGAAAATGACTTATAGTTGATTCAAGTAGAGCTACAAATCATTATGACACTATACAATGTCATGTAAATGATGTAACTGCATTGTTTTTAAATATCCTATCTAAAAAGACAGAACCTCGTTTGAAAACCAAGCAGAGGTGTAGTCCAAGCAGTTTACTCTTGGAAAGATTTTCAAATATCAGAATAACATTATCAGCATACATTGAGCTTCACTTTGAATGTTCAGATAAGCAATATTTAACTGAAACAAAGGCTCATGTATGCAGTTTTAAAATATCAGTGAATACTTACAGTTGAGGCTTTCCTGGAGTAAACAGAGTAAACCCAAAGCTCCCTAGACGGGTTGTGACAGCTGGACTCTTCCATCCGGTGATGGTGCAATTGGCTAGAGTTCTCTTCTTTTTTATATTCACATGTGGTGCAGTTGTTTTTCCGCTTTTCTTTCTTTTTTCAGTGTAACAGCCCTTGGACTTGTTTTGAAGCTAAGAAAAGACCCCACTCTGAGCAACAGCTTCATGCTGAACTTTAGGAAACTGCATCTTCTGAATGCATCCCTTCTAGCTTAAACTAGGGAGTGCTTCAGTCCTCCTATAAAATGCCAACAAGCCATAAAATACAAGCAAATCCTCTTTCCAAAGAAATGATGAATGATTTGCTATATGGATTTTAGAATACAACCCCTGAACTTCTGTTTCTTATGGATCCATTTTAGAAGTTGCATGCCATGAAATGGTCTTTCTACCCTGAATTGTACTAACATTGATGATAGGTTTTTTTTTTTTAACTCTTCAGTTTTGCTGAAATTTTATTTGGTCTCTACATTATCTTAGTATACTTTTGTATCTTCTTTTAAGACCCTGGATTTATTTCCTAAAACAACCTTAAAAACTGAGGACTAGGTGTGATTTGTAGTGTTATTTTCTCCCCGTCACAGCAATAAACTTACCTAAGTAAACTGGAGTGGTCTCTCCTGTTTCCAGGAAAATATGACGAGGCTCTGCAGCTTCCATTCTGGTCCCAGTCCGCTATTTAACCACCATCAATTCATTTGTGTAACTGCTGCTCTGCACTTGAATGTCATTTCCCCTTTTGGTTGTTGTTAAAGCATAATTGTCATTCTGCAGCTTTGTTTGAATATTATTTAACTCATTGGGATTCATCTAACATTTTAAGTATTTCTGGACATATTCTTCTGAACATCATAATCTCCAGAGCTTTTAGTTTGTTAAGAATCTAATACACAAGACAGTAATTTTACATTGCTAGTATAAAAATATTTTATAACTCTTACTTCCGCTTGTGAATCTCTGAGAAAGCAGATGCTCACTGTATTCGTCTGGCAGTATTTTTTTTTTCTTGCTGTGGTAAGCGACACATACCACTGAATTTACCACGTAACCCGTTTTGAGTTTATCATTCAGTGGAGCTAAGTGTACTTATATCATCGTGCAACAGATCACTGTAACATTTTCATGTTGCAAAATTAAAACTCTAAACCACTATACACTAATTTTCTCTCCCCCTAGTCCCAACATTAGCAACCTTGATTCTGGGATGTTGAGTAGAATCATACGTAAACCTTTTGTGACTGGTTTATTTTAGTTAGCCTATTATCCTTGAGGTTCGTCCGTGCTGTAGCATGTAACATAATTTTCTTTCATACTTAAGGCTGTATATTCCATTTTTGGCTGTATTTTATTTTCTTTATTCATTTATCTTTCAGTGGGTATTTAGGTTGTCTCCACTTACTGGCAATTCTGAATACTGCTGTAACAAATGTATATATGCAAATATCTCTTAAATTCTGGCAGAATTTTTCATGACTAAATGAGTCATAAAGTGCTTTTTAGCTCCTAAAATATAATATAAATACTATTTATGTATTGTACTATTTCCCACGCCTAAGCTATCCCATTTCAAAATAGTGTTCTTAAACTTTCGTGTTCTCATATTATAGCCACATTTTTTCCCAATGTGAATCATCAGGGTTGTCATCAGATTTGACTGTTATCTTCTAGTTCTTTATGAGCCTGTCCTGTTCATTCTGAACTTTATGTTTGTCACCATGCCCTCTTTATGTGAAACCCAACCCTAGTGAAGTTCTGCTCACTACCTCCTGCAGTGAAGATGAAGGCTGCTGGGTAGAAGGACATAATCCTACACAGTGGCCTGGCTTCAGATAAGCTATCACAAACCTCAAGTGACCCCCTGGACTGCCAGCATTCCTTAATGTGATTCCTAATGTCCTTAATCCAGGAATTCTCAAATTCACTTCCAGACCAGTGACATTAACAATTCAGAAGCTTGTAACAGATGTACACTCTAAACCTCATCCAGACCCAAGTGCCAGGAAATCAGGGATGAGGTCCAACAATCTGTGTGATGCTGGTGCTAAAATTGGACAGCCACTGCCCTAGTTCATCCTCCTTCAAAAATAGTGTTTCACACCTTCAACCTCCTCAAAGTGCCAGCAACCCTGTTTCCTTCCCCCACCTTCACATGGTAGTTGCTTTTCATTGCCCGAAGAAAATAGAAGCAGCTCAAAAGGAACCTCCTCTATATATACAGGGCACATTACAGGAAGTGTATTATTTTAATATGTATTTTATTCTTTATTTTTGTACCCTTTCAATGAGGAGGGAGATATTGAGGAGTAGTAAAAGAAGATTAAAAACTAGACCTCTCTGGGTGTTATTTGTTTTGCAGTTATGAGTTTGGAAGTACAGGCATGTTTATGTAATTAAAACACCAAACTGTACAAATCTGATTAAACTAAATGAGCTTCATTACATGACAAAATGAAAGTGTAACCACATGGAGAAGTTATTTTAGGTGCATTTAAAATAGGATGGGTGGTTTAGAACATAATTTTAGACTTAACAAAAAAAGCTTTATTTGTGCAGGACAGTAATCAAAATCAGGAAATTTACATTAAAAGAATACCATTATGTATTTGACAATCCTTCTTATAAATTTCATCAGTTGCCCTAATAGTAGTATCCTTTAGAGCAAAAATAAGAACAAAATCACATTTATTTGTGATATTTCTTTAGTTTCACTGAACCCTTGAATCCAAAGCCATTTTTGAAGAACATAAACCTGCTAATTTCTAGAATGTCTCTTGGGCTTTTCTCCATGGTTATATTTAATTGCACTCTTTGCCAAGAATACCATGAAAGTGTCGCTGACTTCTCAATGCGTCATATCAGAGACCATGCATTATTGTCTAGTCCCAGTATTAGCAATGTTCTCTGTGCTAGTTTTCTTTTAGGCTTCTCCCTTGAAATATAACTATTCCCCTTTTGTAATTAGTAAGTATGCTGTAGGGAGGTACTTTGAGAATATATAAATATCCTATCACTCTTCAAACTTCGCCCAACTAGTTAGCATCCTTGGAGAGTCTTACCTGGATAAATTTTGTTCATGAAAACCACCAATGGGGATTTTCTGATTCCAACATTATATTTTATTTACTTACTTACTTAAGGAAAGGCATTTTTGCCAGGCGTGGTGGTACACACTTTTAGTCCCAGGACTAGAGAGGCAGAGACAGGCGGATCTCTGAGTTTCGTGCCATTGAAAAGTATCTCCTCTCCTTCCCATGTATTTGTTTCCTGATTTATTTTTATTAATACAGACTTACAGCTTCTTACTTTGTTCAGTAGTGAAATAATATTATGACTGAATTTATTCAATATAATTTAATGATAAAAAGAATCACAAAGAAATCATACATAGTCACTAATCTTGCTGCTACTGCTATTGGTATTATTATTTTAAAACCTGTATGTATAGACCAGTGGTTCTCAACCTTCCTAATGCTGCAACCCTTTAGTACAGTTCCTCATTGCATTGACCCCATCGATAAAATTATCTGTTGCTACTTCGTAACTGTAACTTTGCTACTGTTATGAATTGTGATGTAAATATCTGATGTGCAGAATATCTGATAGACTATCCTCCCAAAGGGGTCATGAGCCACAGGTTGAGAATCTCGAGTATAGACAGAGCAAGTGAATAATTATGTCACTGTTATGCTCCAAAATTACTTGCTAAATCAAAGAAGTCAAAACCTTATAGTCGAAAAAGAGTGAATTTGTAATTCTTCCCCTTTTATAAAGTACACATTTTAAACTTCGTCTACTAGAAAAGTGAAACAATAATAACTGTATGCTTAGGCGCCTCATGTAAATTTAAAATACCTTTTCCCACTAAAAGGAAATGGGGCTCCTTAGAAGAATGACTGGTTTCTGATCTGGGACAAAAGTAAGACAAGCTTAGGACAACCTCTTGTGCTTGAAAGCAATGAAGTTAACAGACTCCTGTAATCATAGGGAAGGGTCTAAGAGGTGACTTAGAGGGGTTCCCACTAGCCAAGAGTGGGACAAGTTAATCATCAAGATGAAAAAAGACAGCAACTGATTGAAACATATCAAATGTAGTAAAGTCTATAAATCTATAATAGAAAATTCTTGCAAGACACCTCTGGAAGTTGCCTAGATATCAACTCTATATTCTGGAAATGCTTCATAGCATCTTTATTCATAATAAATGTCAACAAAACAAGAAGGGTGGAGAGATGGCTCAGTGGCTAAGAGCACTTGTTCTACAAGCACGATGACCTGAGTTCAGATATCAGCACCCATAAAGGCTGGCCATGGCCTCACAAGCCTGTAACTTCAGTGATAAGTGTCAGAGTGGAGTCAGGAGGATCCCTAGGCTTTGCTGGGGTCCAGTGTAGCTCCAGGTTTAGTGAGCAACTTGGTCCCAAAGGTGTAAGGTGAAAATTGATAGAGCATGACACCTGACCTCCATGTCTATAGGCATGTATACTTGCACACACATGTTCATGTACCACGCAAACACACACGCACAGAGAGAAAGAGGCACACACACACACATAAAGAAAAACAGGAAACAGTCAAAATGTCCATAGGAGAGTGGAAAAACAGGTTAATACTATGGAATATAGTAATAAAAAGAAATGATTTCCTGATCACAAGAAATTGGCTGAATCTTGGAAATATGCTGAAAGGAACCTTGCACAAAATAACACATTTTATGCTTTCGTGTATACGAAGTCCTAACACTGGGAAAGCAAGCCCCTGCTGGAAAACTCACAAAACAGTGTGGAATGGCAGCAGAGAGTGAATGGGAAATGGATGAGGAAGTTTCTCGACTGGCGGGACTGTCCTGATAAGGCTCTGGGTTACACAGATGTTCTTCATCCAAACTCTCTGGTAGTATATTTTGATGTGCACATTCTATGCTATGTAAATTTTACTTTAGTATTTTTACAGATACTAAGTTTTTAGGATCCAAAAGTATGAATCTATGAAATGAGGCTGTTAACATCTGTAATTGGAGACACATTTAAATGAACAGTTGATAGTAAATCTCATGATGGTCAGGCAAATAACACCTGAACCTGCAGCAGAATCCTGTAACTAAAGCAGGGCAACCAGTCATGCTCTTACTGATGAGATATAGCAATTAAACCACATGAAGTATCAGTACATAAAACTGAAATTGAACCTGACTCTAATCAAGATTCTAGATCTAACTATGAATCTCCATGAAATACAGCAAAGTACAAAGCATAATACATTATAAACCCGTGGGTACAACTAGCCAAATCTAGACTGTAGGGGATTTTTGTGGTGGAAATTACTGAGTATCTTAAATAAATACCGTGAAAATTGGAGAGGTGAAGGAATATAATAGAAGGGGAAATTGGAGAAGGGGAAAGTATATAATAGAAAGTCATATATCCCATTTAATTTGGGTGTTTGTTTGTTTGTTTGTTTGTTTTGAGATAGAATCTTCTGGAGCCCAGGGTGGCCTCAGATTCAGTTAATATACATCTGGAGCCACCCTTGAACTTCTTATCTTCCTTTCTTCACCTCCAAAATACTAGGATTTGGATTTTATTTTAAACTAAAGCACAACTAAAAAGCATTGTTTTGATAGTGAAGACAATTTGAACGTAGTGTGACTGTGGAGGACTAAAGAGATGGTTCATCAGTGAAGAGGACTTCCTGGTCTTCCGAAGGGCCAGGCTTCACTTCCCAATACCCAAGTCAGTGGCTCACAACTTTCTGCAACTCCAGCACCAGAGAGTCAGATACCCTCTCAGCCTCTACAGGCACTGCACTCATATGCGCACACGCGCGCGCACACACACACACACGCGAGCGCGCGTAAAAATAAAATCTTTTTTCAAAGAAGGATAATTGCAGTCGTTGCTTTTTTGATTTTGAGTAATGATTTATATAAAATGATTACATAAATTGTCTATGTTTTAAATGTTGTTATTTTTAAGTCTTCTTTTAGAAGCACTGAACTTGGTAAATAGATGAAGTTATATGATTGGTCTTAAGGGTGAAGTGTGGGGGTGGGACTTCTTCAGTTCCATATGTTCCTCTAACTGTGCCCCGTCTCAATTCCTAGCACAGAAAACTTTGGAACCTATCTATACGTACTGTCTCCACATCATCTCTTCCCATTCTCTGCAGAACCTAGTTCAATGGACATTTTAATCTCCATTGTGCCACCAATACCACTCTCATCATGGGTACCAGTGACTTCCAAACTGCCAAATCTAATTATCTGTTCTCAGTTCTCAATTTAAAATGGCCTTAGTAACATTAGTCACTACTAAGCATTTCTTCTTGAAAAAAGGTTCCTCACTTGACTTCTAAGATGCAAACTCTGATGTTCATCTTGTTTCACTGTCTGGCCATTCTGTTTTCTTTTGCCAGATTCGCCTCTTGTTTCTGCCCTCCTCTCCATCCTCTTCTCTAATAGTAGTCACTCCCTTAGAAATGTCATTATCTTTGCTGTAAATACTATTGGCATGCTGCTGATCCCAAATTTGCATATCTAATCCCAGCCCCTGCCCCACACTATTTTACAAGACCTAGCACTCAATAGTTCTTCTTTCAAATTCTTTGCCTAGAATCCCCCATTTCAGTATATGATCTTTATCTTTCACTTCAAGAACCTGCTTGTCAAGCTTGACCCACCTCTTTCTCTTACACATCTATCCATCAGCAGTTCCTCTCAGCTTTACCTTTAGAACATTAGCTATGTTTGATTGGGTCTTGTCATCTTCTGTCCATATCACCATCATCTCGTGCCTGATCAGCTGTAGTCGCCTCTTTTCGCTCATTCTTGTGTTCCTACAATCACTGGTCTTCAGAGCAGTCAGAAGGATCCTTTCTGAACCCCAAGGTGATTATAGTGCTCCACGTTCAGAATTCCCGTGTGGTTTTTCCATCGTTATCAGTGTAAAATCTAGTATTGACCATGGTTTTAAGGATGTTTGATCAGAGTTTCTACCACTCTACCTTTGCTCATTCTTCCCAAATATCCTTCTTTCCACTATTCATACATAAAAACCCTTCCCATATCGCTGGACCTTTGTATTTATTGAATGTTTTCTCTGCCCAGAGCTTACTTCTATGTGACTTGTTTTTTCTTTAACTTCACTCTAGTCTCTGTTCAGATTTTGCTCCAATAAAAAAAAAACACCCAAATGAAATAGCAGTTCCCAAATCCTCACCAGCTTAATTTTATATTATATGCTTTCTGTTTTATAATTATTAATTTGTATTTGTTGATTTATTGCATTTTACCAGGAGTACGAATTTTATGACTCTTCACACATGATTGATTGAAAATGTCTGAATCCACAGTGATGAGAATTGCATAGTTTACAATATAACATTAACTTCAGAATTAATATAGTCAACTGACTATGAAGAATGTACCATACATAGGCTTCTGACTGAGGCTTATACTCCTCCCTAAGAAAGTGATAAGATGCTTCCACAGGCATGACCAAGAGACCCTGTTTGAATCTAAGCTGTATCTTCTCCTGCCCATCCTTTCTCAAACCTGCATGTGCTGGACAAGTGCTCTTCACTGAGCTGTGTCCCCAGCTCCCATAGGCTCTTCTCACTGTTTTCTCATGCCAGTTTGTTCACTGTTGATCTGTATGCCTGCTTTCTCTTCCACTTTCTTTCTTGCTGTTGTTCTCATATACTTATGTACACTTCTATTTGAGGGTTCATCTTTCTTTATGATGCACTCTGTGTAAAGGCCTTTAAAATGTTCTAACAGTAAGAATAACTTCCAGAGTTCATATTCTCTCTCTCTCTCTCTCTCTCTCTCTCTCTCTCTCTCTCTCTCTCTCTCTTTCTCTCTCTCTCAGCTTTTCGAGACAAGGTTTCTCTGTGTATTGCCAGCTGTCCTGGAATTCACCGTAGACCAGGCTGACCTCGAACTCACAGGGCTCCTCCACCTGCCTCTGCCTCCCAAGTGCTGGGTTTAAAGGTGTGTACCATGACCACCCAGCATCCAGCATTTCTGATGCTCTTATTAGAAAGAATAAGGATCTCTCCCACTTCTGCTTGTCACTACCAAACATTTGTATGGATATAGTAGCTCAGTTTGATTGTTCAGGGTGGTAGGGCCTTTTTTCAAGCCAACTATCTTGTGAGCTAAACTGACTTAAAATGATATCAGTTCCTAGCACGCACACACACGCGCGCGCGCACACACACACACACACACTAGGTGGCTTATAGCCACTTGTAAGTCCATCGTATAAGAGAAAATAAAAAGTGCTTTAGCTCAAAGAGCTTGTCTTTTCATATTAGGCCATGTTTTAAGAATCATTTGAATGTACTGTTAGGTATAATAGAGAATATAGTAATTGAGCCGGCACCAAAGGTCATTACAATTACGTTCTTTTCTGATACCACCTCTAACAAACTTCCAAGAACAAACAGATGAAGATGAGATCCTACAAGGAAACCAGGAAAGAAAAATAGGTTCACAGGCAAGACATGCCCAGGGAGAAATCCCTAGGAACACGGCTCAATTCAAGTTATTAAAACCCAACATCCATACTTTTAATCCCAGCACTTGGGAGGAAAGGGAAGACAGATCTCTGAATTGGAGACCAGCCTGGTCTACAAAACAAGTTCCAGGGCAGCCAAGGCTGTTACACAGAGGAACCCTGTCTCAAACAACAACAACAACAAAACAGTCGTTTTGATTCCTCTTACTCAGGGGTAAAAAAATATATATCTAAAAAAGAAAGATGATGACGAGGGTGAACAAAGAAAAGGCCATTAGCATCCCCTAAGGGTAAAACTATAGTGACTCTCAGTAAAATCACATTGTAGCAGGAAGATGTATACCATGTATTTTTGCTGAAACAAATATAAATTGTCAATCAAATGAAGAGATTATTGCACAGAAAAAGAAAATATACCTGTACTTCTTGAACTTCCGTGCTTTATGAATGATAGCTTGATCTAGGAAACAAATAATTCCTAAGTCTTTAGAGAAAGCATTCAGAAGTGAGTAGAGAACAAAGAATTTAAGCATATAAAATAATTCAGAAACTTTTATTTATTTGTTTGTTTATTTGAGACAGGGTTTCTCTGTGGACCCCTGGCTGTCCTGTGACTCACTCTAAAGACCAGGCTGCCCTCAAACTCAGAGATCCACCTGCCTGAGTGTTGGGATTAAAGGCATGTGCCACTACTGCCCAGCTTCAGAAGTTTGTTTTTAAAACTGAAATTTGTTTTTTAATAATAGGGTTTCTAATTTTTTAACACATGTAGTTTTTATTAGGGGGAGGTAAGGGGCCCAGAAGACAATTTGTAGGAGTTGTTTCTTTCTACCTTGTGAGTCCCAAGTTGTCAAGTGAGCAAGTACCTTTACCTTCTGAGCCATCCTGCAGATCCAATTCCAACGTTCTTTTAAGTATGACTATATTGTATTATTTAGTTTTGTGTAATTGAATTATTTTCAATTAATTCTTATCTTTAGGTTTGATTGTTGATTTTTCTTTTCAGCCCCACTGTGTTCTCCTCGCTTCAAAAGAAAACTCGGCACCTGTTAAGCTTGGGGGCTTTGGGGTAGCTATTCAGTTAGGAGAATCTGGACTTGTCGCTGGAGGTAAGACCATTTTAACATATTTGTTTTTCCCCTTCAAAACCTGATTGCTTTTAAGTTGGTATAAAGTTTAAAACTAGATATTAGTCCAGCCTGAGTGTTTCATACCCCGTTCTACCCAGCACCATCAGATAGTTTTCAACTCAGTAACTCTGCTGTCATAACTATTTTCCTCCCTTAAAAATAGACTCTGGCTGGGAGGTGGTGGCACATATCTTTAATCCTAGCACTCAAGAGGCAGAGGCAAGCAAATCTCCAAGTTCATGGTCCTCTGGTCTACAAAATGAGTTCCAGGAGAGCTAGGGCTACACAGAGAAACCCTGTCTTAAAAAACAAACAAAAAACAAAAGCCTCTGGGCTAGTAGATGTAGTTTGGTGGTAGAGCACTTGTCTAGCATATATGAGGCATGGGGTTCCATCTCCAGCTCTGTAGAAAGTGCTGTGTAGCTTTCTGTATTGTGTCCCTAGCAGTTCACAGAGAAGAAGCGCCAAGGAAGCCCAATACAGGAACAGTGTACAAAGTGGTTAACGTTTGGAGCATAGAAGCTTTGGAAGGTGAACAGGACAAATAAAGTTGCTTCTAGTATGTATAGGTTTACCTTCTAGTGTCACAGCATGTTTAAGTTTAATTTCGTATCACTTTCCTTTTTCTATATATCGAAGAATCCTGCTGAAGTCACTAGCCTGTGTGTTTCTGAAGAGCAAATAGATAAGAATACAGTCTGATTGTCTTATTGACCAAAGCAAAACATGATTTTAAAATTCCTATGCCATAATAGAAAACAAGAAAGTAAAAGTAGGACCTTTCTTCTCTGGTGTATAGAAGTGGATGTTAATTAAGATCCCAGGATTGTGGGGTCTTTATTTACTCTTTTCAACAGAGACCGGCCCACAATGCTGCCCAGAGTTTACCTCTAGTTCTTAGTTTTGCAAATTGTATAGTTCTCCATTCGATACTGCCAGTGTAGTCAGTGCTTTCTCTTTTCCACCTCCAAGTACTAAGAGCTTCACGAAGAATAACAACATGAAGCGTATCCTTTAACACGAAGTCTTCCAGTCAACTGGCCACCCTTTAGAATACTTCTGTTAAGCAGGTGTGGTGATGGACACATGGTATCCCAGCACTATGGAGGCTAAGGTTGCTTTGAGACCAACCTAGGCAACATAGCAAGACACTCTTTTATTTAAAAAAAAAAGCAAATGCTTATGTTAAATGTAAATGTTTTCCAAACCATACCTGTCAAAATAGCTGTCTGTTACAGAAGATATTTCATTTGATGTGATGATGACTAGAGCATCAAGCAGTAACAATATAGACTATCTTCCCAAAAATGAGCACAAATTATAGTTGTAGTTTACAAATCACTCTCTGGGGACTGGAGAGATGGCTAAGAGCACTGGCTACTCTTCCAGAAGTCCTAAGGTTCATTCCCAGCACCCACATGGTGGCTCACAATCATCCATAGTGAGATCTGGTGTCCTCTTCTGGTATGCAGGCATACATGAAAACAGAACACTATATACATAATAAATAAATATAAGAATTAAATAAATAAATAACAATAACTCTCTAGCATACTGCTCTCTGATATTAAACTGTGTTAAGTTCTTCTGACCTTGCATGCTTTTCCAGCTAAACCCTTTCAATAACATGACAATGAGAGAATGAGCCAAATTCCTTTTCTGTGTTATATACTGAGTGACTTTGTGTCTGTTACTCTGCATTCTCTTCATATTCATTGTGGCATGGACTCTATTTTACTTCACAAATCTTGATTGGGAGGAATAGATTTATTAAGATTGCGTCCATGTTCAGCCATTTTCATAAAGTCCATGAGCCCTCCTCCTAATTCTTATTTTTCAACTACTTCTGAGCTCACAGCAGATCCATTGTTCAAAAATTACTATTTTTCATGCTGTAGAATTAAAATTCTTTTTTAAACTTTCTTTTGAGACAGGATTTCATGTGACCCAGGCAGGTCTTCAACTTGATAAGGAATTGAGGAAGACCTTAAACTTCTGATCTTCCTGACTCCACCTCCTGAGCACTAGGATTGCAGATGCGCACCAACCATCACACCGAATTTTAATATGGTGCTGGGGGTGGAACTCAGGACTTGTACATGCTAGGCAGGCGCCCTGCTTAGCTACATCTCCAGTCCTAAAATGCTTTTAATAGTCAAAATACTGTCATTTCTTAATAAATCATTCTATATATTCTTGAAGTAACTATTTTAAATATTGTGATGCCTTTAAAAACACAGTGTGAATGTGTTTTAAGGGATACATGATTTTCCTTAGGAAAAAAGCCTTCCTGGTGTTTAAAGTACTTTTGAAATTTTGCTAATGTTTATCAGCTTTAGAACAGAAAGCTTTTTTCCTGTAGATCTGAATCCTTGATTAGCTGGGCTTCCAAATAGAAAGGATTATCTCCTTTACATGTTCTACATACTAATACCACTGAACTCCACTTACATTCCCCATTGACTCTTTAGAGACCCCACTTACCCTGAATGCAACCTAGAAAATAATTGCAATGTAGTAAAACCATTTATCCTTTTTTTCTTATATATAAATGTCCAGCCTTAGCTTGGCTTGCTTCTTATCTGCATTTCTTTCTTCTTAAAAAAATATTTATTTTTTAAGCAATCTTTTCTCATTTTACATATCAATCCTAGTTCCCACTCCCTCCCCCTCCTTTTGCTTCCCCCTACCCACCCCCATCCACTCCTCAGAGAGAGTAAGTCTTCCCAAAAGCCATCCCTAGTCCTCTCTGTTGAGAACTAACTGCATGTGCAGTAGGAGGACCTCTTCCTGGTTTTCATAAAATTGTGTAGATTTGTGTCCCCTTATAATCTGCACTTCTAGTCCATCTGTTTAGAATGCCTTTTGTCATTTTATCTGTTAGGTTTAGCCTTTCACTTAAAGACTAAGCTAGCAATTATTGTCTTTTAAAAACAAGCATATTACAACTGTCACCCCTCCTCTTCCATCTAAGCAGAACTATCTAGGTTACCTACTTCCTTCCAAAATCTGATCAAGGACATGTAATAACAGCAGACAAGAGATGTGTAAGGGGTCAAAGAGCTATGGCTCATCCCTCTACATATCTGCACACCTACCGCCGTGGTGATGACCTGACAAGCACTTTGGAAATGTTTGAATGAAAGACTCTGGTGGCTAGTCATTTTCCAGTCAGTAGCAGATAATAAGCTGCAAGTTAAGAGTTGCCAACACTGGAGAAAGCGTGGTGAGGGGGAAGAAAATGAAAGCCTGATGACAGAAAATACAGTACCGGTGACAGCAAGGCAAGGACAGCATAGCACAGAGGCCCAGCCTTCCGTACCTGTGAGGCTCCTGGGAGTGCAGTCTGTTCTGTAGTGAAGGCTCCTGTGTTAATAGCCAGGATGATAACTGCAAGTCGCCACAAAAAGGCTGAATGATGTGTAACATCGAATGTAAAACTCAGCAGGAAATTGCAAACCGCTTACAAAAGGGATAAGGTAAAAGAGGCTATATGTATGAAGATTCAAATCCTAAAGTAGTAAAAGCATAACCACTCAGAACAACTTCTTCCCTGAAGTTTGAGGGATGGTTTTATTACTGCATTTAAATTAGCATTTAAATATTTATGTAAATATCTGAGGTTCCATGTCTGGTTTGGTAATTGGTTTCCTGTTCTTAGAATTTTGTGATCAAAGTCATAAAAGTCAAGTGGTCACAAAAAAAAAATAAAGTGAAAATTGGTAGCAAAAGCAAGGAGTTTGGTGAAGTTTTTTACATTACAGATGTACTTAAAATTTAAAACTATCTCTGTCATCTCTGAACAAATTCTTGAGCTGAGAGTATATATCCTCCCAAAGATAGCACTCATTTCTTCAGTTCAGATAAATGACTGGGCCTAGACTGTGGTGGTTTGGATTATTCCCCACACACACACACAATGAGTCACTCATACCTGAGTAGGAAGTCGTAGGAGTTGAATGTCAAAGTACCAAGTGAACTTTTTAGCAGGTATCCATGGGTCCTGGGAGCAGTGTTTCAAATGATGCCCTGAGCTCTTAGACCTACTTTTCTCTTCTTCTGCCAGCTCCTGCCCTGTCCATCAGAACAATGCTTATTTTCCTGGTACCCTGCCTTATGGAAGTTGCCAATGAGCTGGAAGGTTCAGATCCCAACACTGCAGCTCCTTTATGCTGCTTGAGGAAGCAAAATTAGGCAATCCAGAAATAAAAACTATTTCTCTCATCAGGTCCTTGTAGCCAGTACTGAGTTTTCATTGTACATTTTAAATGAGGGTATTTTTCCTGTTGGAACCCTGAAATTAATCTCTTCCATTATGAGGAATGAAAGGGAAACCAGAAGAATCTGCAGCAGAGATCATTAGCCCTCTCCATCCCAGCTGAGTTTGATAAACAAGAGGCCTTTGCAACATAGTCTCTGTAGATGGACTAAAAGATTTCTTAGGTTGTTTTTAAACTCTGAACCACAGTGAGATAAAGTATTTTGCAACCTTCAAAGTATAGATGATCTTGGATTCAGCATAAGAAGAGACAGGAATGAACAAACAAAGGAAGGCAGGGCTGGGCCTGCAAAATGTAAAAGAGCTGCCAAGTCTGGTAGTCAATGGCCCATCCCAAAGTCCTTTCCCTAGAGTTTAAGACTTTTATTCCTCCATAGAGGAAAAGACTATCTTTTTTGGTACTCAGTTAAAAATGGTTTTGATGTACAAGCAGATAGTGTTAGAGAGAGGAAAAAAGAAAATCCTTTATAGAAGATGAGAGTGAAAAAGTCAGATGGTACTTTAGCACTCAACTCCTATGAGCCAGCTAGGCATGGTGACGCACGCCTTTAATCCAAGCACTACAGTACTTGGGAGGCAGAGGCAAGTGGATCTCTGTGGGCTTGAGGCCAGCCTGATCTACATAGTGAATTCAAGGAGAGCCAGGACTGTTACACAGAGAAAGCCTGTCTCAAAAAAAAAAAAAAGGCTGCATGGGAGGGAGGGAGTTACTCTCTTCGAGTGTTAGCATTAGGAGGGAGCTAATGTTTATCCCCAGTGACCTTTGAGAATTGCTGCAATCAACCTAATAGGAACCTGGCAATTAAAAGTAATTGTTTACCATCAAATTCTTGCTCACTTATGCCCTCTCCCTGCCCTTGCCCCTGCCTCTATCCAAGGCAGGCCTTCCACCTCTTCCAGGCTCTGTCAACTCACTCTTCCCTGCCCCCACTCTAAATTAAAACATTTAAACTTCTTGAAGATGCAAGAAATAAAAGCCTATTATATAACATGCAGAATTCAGAGATAAGTACCAGGTGCTGTTCTAGACCCAGTGTTTTTAAAATGTGATCAGATAAACTATTTTTCCTTCCTTTTATAAAGAGAAGTGTTTGAAGAACATTCAGACAGATAATGCTTTTCGGGGAGCAGTTTCAAGCCAGGGTTTCTCTGTTCTGGAACTTGCTCTGTAGACCAGGCTGGCCTGAAACTTACAGAGATCTGCCTGCCTCTGCCTCCTGAGTGCTGGGAATAAAGATGTGCGCCACCACCACAAGGCCGTATTACTTTTTTATTTTTAGATTTCAAATAGGAAAAAAAAAAACATTTCATAAAACCAGTTTTTCATACTGTTGTTTTAAATACAGGACGCGTTGGAACACCTCACTTTATGGCCCCAGAAGTAGTCAAGAGAGAGCCTTATGGAAAGCCTGTCGATGTCTGGGGCTGTGGCGTGATCCTCTTCATCCTGCTCAGCGGTTGCTTGCCTTTCTATGGAACCAAGGAAAGACTGTTTGAAGGCATTATTAAAGGAAAATATAAGGTAATGGAGAAAAGATCCCAAAAGATGTTTTGAAGTTACTCTCTGTCTTTGCCCACCAACTGACTGTCACCTAGGTACTCACCCCACCGTAGCAAAGGTCTGTGTTGAAGCACAGTGGAGTCTGGATAAAGTTGTGAGTCACCATGAGCTCAACTCAATGAGAAGCAGACTTCTGTGGGTCTTTTTTATATAGTAATGAAAAAGCCTTTATTTTTAAAGCTTTTTTCTTAATTTATAACATTCAAATGGAAATTTCACTCAGATACTTTAAGTTGTTTCTTATCCTAATTTTAAATTTCGACCAATATAGCAGAAAAATGTCTTAATATATTACAGAGTAAACTGACATGTGAGCATCACAACCGTGCTTCATGATAACAATTCAGAGGTATTTTCTCTAAAGAATTTGTTTTCTTATTTTAATTTTAAATATGTGTCTGCACGTGAATGCAGGTTCTTGCAGAGGCCAGAGGTGTTGGATCCCCTGGAACTAGAGTTACAGGCAGTAGTGAGCCACCCAGTGTGGATGCTAGGACCCAAACTTGGGTCCTCCCGAAGAGCTAAGCCATCTCTTCAGCCCCAATTAATATGACTTAAAGTTCATATTTTGTGCATTAAAAACCTGAACTATCGTTATTGCCTTGTAATCTCCAGATTACTGCTTTTATTATTTTAAAAATAATGCTACTACTGACATTGTGGAGGGCTATCTCAAAAAAGACCT
Organism: Myodes glareolus; assembly: GCF_982192425.1. Taxonomy (NCBI): domain Eukaryota; kingdom Metazoa; phylum Chordata; class Mammalia; order Rodentia; family Cricetidae; genus Myodes; species Myodes glareolus. The sequence goes on along the minus strand of NC_142053.1, from coordinate 137,380,399 downwards.
AAAAGCCTCTCAGAAATAAGTAAGCTGATTATTCTTACATTTTTAACCATATTCTAACACATGTAGCTGGTAGGGTCTGGAACCATGAGAGTGTGTGTCTTCGTCTCTGGTCAAGGCATTTAGATGTTGAGGAACTTTGTCCCATTATCACTGAAGCTCATGTTTTCTATTCAACTGAATCATTACTTCATTTTTGGCTGTGCCTGGTAACATAAGACCAAATACAAATACAAGTTTATGTAACACTAGACTCCCAAACGGAGGCCACTAACATTTTCTTTTAATTTTGTCAGTAATGTTATAATTTTGAAAGATTTGATTTTTAATTATGTGTACGCATATGTCTGTGTGTGGATATGTGCACCAGAAAGCAGGTGCCCGTGGAGACCAGATCTCCCTGGAGCCTCCTGTGGAAACTAGGAGTTGAGCACATGCTCTGGGCAACAGCAATACTCACTCTCGTAGCTAAGCCATCTTTCTAGTCCATAATGTGGGAAGGTAGTTTCAGAGTTGCAGTCTCATCCTTTCAAACTATAATTAAAACACATGGAAGTGGAAATGGTCAATGATTTAGTATGTTTGCCTTGTGCACTGTCAGAAGTTATAAGTATAGCTTTTTCTGCTTCTCTTAGAGTCAGTTGACGACTAATAAATAAAAGTACTACTTTCAAAGTAACTAAATACTATAGGAGGTTGCTTCTTAAGTAGTCGTTGCCCTCCTGTCCTTGGAGACCGAGTGATTATCAGAAATACATAGACTGGGCTTTCTAGTTGAATGGCACTAAATTGAATGAAATTACAGATACTAATGTATTGAAAGAAACTCAGGTGAAAATGCACCAAGGGCCAGGCATGGTGGTGATACCTTTAACCCCAGCACTTGGGAGACTGAGGCAAGAGGATTTGTTTAAATTTGAGGCTAGCCTAGTCTACATAGAAAACTCCAGACTAGCCAAGGCTACATAGTGAAGCTGTCTCAAAAACACCAAAAAGAAAGAAGGAAACAAAGACAAGTACCACGTTAATACAAATAAAGAATTCTAGCATCTGAGACAGAGCACTTCATGTGCACCTGGAACTACACTGAGCTCTGCATTCGATCTCCTCAGCAGCTGATGGCGTAGTTACCATATAAGAAAATCTCCCACCTGCCTTTTTGAGTTATAAGCATTTGCTAATAATAGAAGTCTTCCTTTGTGTTTGTTCAGTTGTTGCTAACTTCCTGGTTTCCAAGGCAATGTGCTTCATTCCAACAGCGTCTGATATTTGATTTTGTCTATTTTTAAAGCATTGAATACTTATTTTTATGCCTTGGTAAGAAATTTGGACTATTTGTAATGTCCAAAAATTATTTTAAAATATCCTATTCCTAGCGACTGGTGCTAATATTATAGGAAGTGATAAGGTAGCAACTATACCATAATTTCTGTACCAAGGCATAAAAATAAGTATTCAATGCTTTAAATACTTGAAACTTTGTGCCTTATAACTTATTTCTTATTTTATTTGGCTAATCTAACTTCTTGTTTGCCTTCAATGTTTCATTTACAAAAGGCCCAGGTTTTCATCAGCAGTTTAAAGTATAGGTCCACTTCTAATACCTCTGTGAATTCATGGGTCTTGTCTCCTTTTTTAAAATACTGTGATGATTCTATCAATATGTATTGTCGCTTCTTTATTATGGAAAGCATCAATAACACAAGAATAAGGCAGAGTCCTCAGCTTCAAAAGCTAGTATATTGCAATCTTATTCTGAATTTCACAGACTTTCAGGTTATTCCAAAACAAAAAAAAAATCATGTTGACACCCCGATGGTACTTATCATTTGTAAGAAAAGCTCAGTGACACCTTCTAAATGTACTATAGCTCAGTTGGAAGCTGCTCCTGCTCTTAAGTGCTTGGACTTAGACGTGATTCTCATTTGCTGACTTGCTTGATCCTTTTTTTTTCCATTTTATTATTAAATTTTTGCCAGCATACACAATAGTAGGTTTTCTTGTGGCATTTTTGCACACACACACACACACACACACACACACACACACACACACACACTTGCTCACATATGCTCCTCCATTACCCAGCCTTGTTCTTCCTCCTCCCTCCCTCTGGTTCCCTTTCTTCAAATAGACCCCCTTCTGCTTTCATGTGTGTATATGTTTTAAATCTAGATTCTATGTAGGAAAGACAACACTTGCTATTTGTCCTTCTCCCTACATGTCATTGTTCTTCCCATCATTGCTCTTTTAAGGTAGATGTCAGAGAATACTATTTAACTGGAATACATGCTAATATTTCAAATAAATGCTATTTAAATGAGTAACTATTTTCTAACTCAGGGGTTTTTTTTGCCCCTGATAACTCAGTGTTATCTAGTTTTGCCAGCTGAAAGACTGCATTGTCAGTGTCAGACACCCTCATAAAAAGAGCAGGCAATTACCATTCGAATCCTTTCTTCAAACTTCATAACCACCACTTACAGATCTTTTCATTTGCCAAGAAAAAGAAAATCAGATTTTGAAGATCACATGAGCCTGAGGATAGGGAAGAAGAGTGTTTTAGTTAGATTTCTACTACTGTGATGAAATACCATGACCAACAGCAAGTTGTGGGGGTAAGAGTTTATTTGGGTAACAGGTTACAGTCCATCAATGGGAGTGAAACCAACACAGGAACTTGGAGGCAAAAGAGTGAAGCAAAGATCATGGAAGAATGTTGCTTACGGGTTTGTGACCCTTCACTTGCTTGGTCTGCTTTTTTATACAATTCAGAACCACTGCTTGTGGCCTGGGCCCTCCCCTCCCACATCAATCATTAATCAAGAAAATCCCTACAGACTTCTCTATAGGCCAATCTGATGGAGGCATTTTCTCAACTGAGCTTTTCCTTCCCATATAAGTCTAGGTGTGTCAAGTTGGCAAAAAGGGGGGGGGGAGAAAGGAAGGAAGAAAGGAAGGAAGGAAGGAAAAAATAAAGACAAAGGAGTATAGCTGTCTAGGCCCCGCCTAATTAGTCACTACTTTCAAACAGGTCCATTGACCACATTCCAATAGGAAATAGGATACCAATATTGAAGTAGTCTCATACCGGTTATCTCACAAAATTCAACAAGCGAAAGTGGTTGCTTTTGTAATTTTACCTCGAAAAAAAAGGAAGATAGAACATCCTCCAATTGTAAGAGCTCTCCCTAGCATGGAGCTGCTTTTCCCTCCATATCTGTAAGCTCAAAGCCTCGCCTCAGCCAAAGCTATCTGTTGCTAGCCCTTGGTCAAACTGGAATGATTCTTTTATGCTGTGATACAATTACTGTGATTTCTTTTAGCTTTAAATTGCTGTATTCATTCTCCATTATTTTCTCTTAAGAGGTAACATAGATCTCTACTGGTTATGGCCAGCACACTAAGCTAGACATGTAGCTCCTTAGCAGAGCACTTGACCTTGCATATGTGACGACCAGGGTTTCATCTCCAACACTGAAAAACAACAACAACTGTTACAAAAGCTGTGATACTATATGAAGTTTCTAGCATCAGGCAGCCCCCATATGGTCACTTATTCAATCAGGCAACTTCCTGATGTTGAACGGGGAATGATATTCACCTCCATCACTACATCCAGTTCCTACTTTCCTTCCCAACTCCCAAACTCTGAGTACTTTCCTTGAATGTTTTTCTCATTTCTGGGCTTGGACATATCCCCTTCCAGGAGCCTTCCAGTCTTTGCCTCAAAGATCCACAACCATTATCAGAAGACTTTTGGAAAACTTGGAATTCTTACTGTTTAGTTCTATTCAGTTTTACCACATAAATTGGTTGTCTTGTCTCTAAAAGAAAGAAGTAACTTTACCGAGTACAGCATACAAGTGGAATTGGCTATTTTATAGGCGTGTGGTGATAGCATAGTTTTCCTCAGATTTTGAACACTCTGGTCAGAATATCCAATTAATGAATTTTATAGCTTTACAATTAATGTTGCTCACCATTTTATTTTTTGTTTTAGAGCTTGTGTGCATCTTTCTTTCTTCCTTCCTCCCTCCCTCCCCTCCCTTCCTTTCTCCCCTTCTTTCTTTCATTCTTTCAAACTTTCTATCCAGTCTAGACTGAACTCATACTCACAATTCCCTTGCCTTAGCATCCCAGTTGCTAATATTACAGTGATGCACAGCACACTATAATATTAATACTAATATAAATACTAATCCCAGTATTTGAAGGCATCACTTTTAAAACTTTATTTAGCCGGGTATAGTAGGGCAGATCTATATAATGCTAGCACTCAAGATGCTAAGGCAGAAGCACCTGGAGGTTTAAGGTCAGTTTGGGCTAGAGAGAGTTCTAGTCCATCCTGGGAAACCTTGTCTCCAAAAAAGAATCTTTCTTTTTTCATTTCAAATCTATTTTAGTACTTTGTAGATCAATATATTCTACCCTTTTTAGCTGAGAATCAAAAACTAAAAACCACAATTGTGAGCATTCTACCTTTTAAATATTGAAATACTGCAATCTAATACCACCAATAGAATAATTGCTGATACAAATCCTCATATAATGAGGAAAAAAAATCACAAAGCATTGCATGTGTCCTTTTCCTCAGGAAACAGGCCTTCCAGTCTCTGTTATTTGCTCTGAGAATGTTATGCTGAAATAGTATAGATTATAGAATGTTAAATAATTGTAGGTGTTGACTCCTTGAAGATAACCATGGAACTTTCCTTGTTGCCTCCTCAGATGAATCCAAGGCAGTGGAGCCATATCTCTGAAAGTGCCAAAGACCTAGTGCGCCGCATGCTGATGCTGGATCCTGCTGAAAGGATCACCGTTTATGAAGCACTGAATCACCCATGGCTTAAGGTACCTGTGCTCATGTCTCACCATCCACATGGACTGAAAGGCTAGTGACAGCAGTGCAACACCCTAGAAGATGAACCTTTCACTCTTTGCTTGTTTCTTACCCCTTCCATCGGTGTTGTCCATCGTGCTGCTGTCTTGCACCTTATCTGAGACATGTATGATAGTCAGCTGTTGGAAAGGGCACAAAAGCAGATTACGACAGAATCTGCGAGGGAAGACAAGCTGTTGTCTGGCAACACATGTACCAAAGATGAAAAGGAACAGCTGGCGTAGCCATGTTATCTTCATTATCTTTATTTTGGGTGTGGCTCTATACTCTGTAGTACTTGACTGGTTTTCAGTAGGCATGGTATAGATTTTCTCTTTAAGGGAAAAGATATGTTTCAGAAGTTTTTGTATACCATTTTTCTAGATGAAGGGAAATCATATCTTGAGGCATCAGGAAATAATATTGTTTCATTAAAATGTTGTGCTATAATTACAGGAAATTCTTGCTTTACAAGGAAGAATACATCCTTGGAGATGTTCATAATTTTGGCCTAAGTCACAGAAGTTGTCACTGATAGAACCAAGATTTTAGTTCATCCTCCCATGACTTATCATTTATGTCCTATATTCTGTCCATTTCACTAGCTAGATGACATTGCTGCAGCTACTTCCTTCTTTCCCACATTATCAGTTTTCTGGATCTTTTGGGTCTAATGGGTTGTGATTTGTTTTTCTTGCTTAAGTTCACATGCGTGCATGCACATCTGTCTTCTCTTGCTTCTGCAAACTCTTCCAGCTTCTGCCCCCAATCTTTGCTTCCCTCAACTGCAAAACTGAACAGAATTATATGTACCCATTTCCCCAGTTTGTACCATTCCTTTCTCTTGAACTCATACTAATCAGGATCTCAATCCTACCAACCCCATTGGCAATGGGTATGCCTCGGTAGAGTACTTGCCTAGCATGTGCAAGGCCCTGAGTTTCAACCCCAGAATCTCAAAAACTCAAAAGAAAAAGCAGCTCTTTTCTAGTCATTACTGACCTTCATGCTGCTAAGTCTGTGGTCAAATCCCAGGGCCAGACCTTCTTCGTCTGTTGACAAAGTTCCATGTCCTGAAATTTCTTCCCTTGGTTCCCAGGATACCTGCCTTCTGTTTCCCTTCTGCTTGTCTGGCTGTTTCTCCTCAGATTTTTGCTGATTTTTCTTCATTTCCTTACCTGCCACATCACATGGATATGCCACTGCCTGGCCTTCATTCTTACTCCTCGTCTTTTTCTCCATCTCACTCCATACCTGGAAGACCTTGTTGAGTTTTACTGCCTTTAAGTGTCTGTACATGATGAGGCATGAATCCAGACCTCTCTCCTGAAGTATTTTTCCTTAACCTGCTATCTAACTGAGTTTCCTGATAGCTTTCTGATTTTACCCTGTCCTATCTCCTGAGCCTCAGTTTCTGTCATTGTGGTCTCCAGGCTGATCCTCAGACCACAGGTACATCACTGCCTCAACCCTCCCTTTGCCTAGAATATTCTTCTTCTAGGACACTGTGGTTTGTACCCTCACCATCTTCAGATCCTTATTTAGATACACACCAGTTTCTTGGTAAAGTCTTCCCTGGCTACTGTTATACCCTGTTGCTTCCTCCAGGGTTATGCAAGACACCAAAATAGATGTAAAAGTATTGATTAATACTGTATTCCTGGTGGTAATGACATGGAATAATATCATAGAGCAATTTTGGCATTTTGGTAAATCTTGATTCTCCTTGAAAATATTACTTCTTGGGTTGAGAGATATTATTCAATGATAGAACACTTTCCTAGCATGCATAAAAAAACACAAGTATAGTCCCCAGTAGCATTAAAAAGAATATTACTTTTGAAATATGCATTTAACCTTTTGATATTTTAATACTAATATTTCTGATTTTCCCAGCAAATATTCTTCAACAGTTTTTACTTTATTATTAGTATTTTTCTTCATGATATGAAATTAACAGCTTAGAAGATTCCTATTCTTTCTTTGCTTCTCTAAGTTTTTTGCAATGAAGCTCTTTTGTCATTTAGAAGTTAGTTTTACTGCCAAATAAGGACAATACAGCTGTTTAAGTCATTTTTAAGATCCTTTAAAAGATGTCTTAGCATTATACTGTTACAGTGGCTTTCGTTATCAAAGCTTATCTTGGCTAATAACATATTTCTTTCTGGAAATTCTTGTATCTATCAGTGATTATAGTTCTCATCTTAAGTAGTCTGAGTTCCATACAGAATAGATTTCTGGCACCAAAATGTTTTAAAATGTCAATAGCATAAAAGGAAAAGTCTGGAAAGCTGAACTCAGAGTCACTTTCATGTATGAACTACTTGTTATTCCTGGAGATAAAGAAGTCAGTGAAGAGCTTATCTAACTGGAAGGAGCAACTTTCTTACATTTAACCCTTGTTCATGTATATATGTGTCTCATAACAGTGGATACAAGTTATATTGATTTAGAATGGCAAAAATGTAAGCCAAGGCTTAATGAAAATGCCCTCAATAACTACAAAGTAAAGAAACAGAATCATGAAAATTCTTGTAATAAAGGGTATCCAAAATCAAAAGTATCATTGTTTTGAGTCAAAAATAAGAGCAAAAGAATTATTTCTTCAGTTAAATGAAATAGGTCTTTCTTATTTATTCTGTGTTGAAAAATAATCTGAGTATTAAACCGAGTAATATATGAATGCCTTTATATAGTTGTTGACTGCATCTCTTTAATGCCCTTTTCTATCTGAATTAATCATACTTATCAGAATAGCCATCCCAACAAGAGCAGGATTAAGTGCAGGCAGAGTTCAGGGTCACAGTTGTAGTAAACTTCCTAGTCTAAAAGGAAGACAGAGCCAGGCTGTGAAATGGCCACAAGGTTCTATTCTCACCGTCGTCCTCTTCTCCGTGGGCTTTTCTCTGGGCTCATTTGGTCATTGTTACTTGTCCTTTGACTTTTCGGGCTACAGCCTTATACCTAGGCTAGGATATGTCAGGAATCAAACCTAAAGTAAAATAGATAACGGAAATAGCAGCAATGTCAGCCTTAGCTTTCTCCTGAAAGCCTGGAATCCCTAAAATGTCTACATTCCTTTCTCCGCCTTTCAGTCTTCTAGCCATTACATCAGGTAACCTAGCTAGGGTCTTATTGAGCAGAGGCATGTGATGAAATGTGCTTTCTCTGTCTCATCACTCCCTACCAGGCAGTCATTTCAGTTCTTCACTTCTGAACTGATTTCCTTATCGTCATTACCTAACACTTCGGGGAATATATTTATGCTATTAGGTAGGAAAATCCAAATAATTCCACAGTGAGCTCCCTGTATACTTGTGTTAGAATGGCTAAAATAAAAATTACTGGGACTAGACAGATAGATCAAGAGTTAAGAGCACTGACCGCTGTTCCAGAGGGCTCAGATTCGATTTCCAGCACTTACATGGTGACTCACATGTAACTCCAATTCCAAAAAATCTGATGCCATCTTCTGGCCTCTACAGACACTGTGCACACATGATGCATATACATACATGTAGGCAAAACACTCATGTGTTAAATAAATGTAAACAAAAAATTAATAAATTACTAACCACACCTAATGTTGACAAAGATATAGAACAATTGAAACTCATGCTTTTACTAGGAATGTAAAAGGATACACCCAATTTGTAAAACAGTTTGACCTCCTCTTAAAAAGTTAAACAGACCAGTCACACGACCCAGCCATTCTATCTTTTTCTTAGAGAAATTAACTGTATATTCATACGAAGACTGAGTTTCATGTGAATGTTCATAAGAAGCTCTTTCACATTTGTTTACATATTTGTTTAGGTGATATGCCATGGCACACATTGGAGCGAGGGGTCAGAGGATAGTTTGTGGGGCTGGTTCTCTCTTTCATGTAGGTTCTGGGCATCAAACTCAAGTCATGAGGCTTAGCAGCAAGCACCTTTATCTCTGCCCTCTCATAATAAAGCCAATCTGCCCTGCCCCGTCCTTGTCATCCCTCCCATCTGATCTGTCTTCACTGTCCCATCACTGCATTCTCTCTACATGTATTAATTTCCACACATTCTCGCTCCTTAAACTTTGTGATAGATCCTTGCTTTATTTTGACCATTCAGAAAATAGTACCCCAACATTTGCTAATTGTTTACTTAACAATTGTCTTTCTAGCTAGTTCTGACTTGAATTTCTCAAATGGCTAGTGAAGTTGAGAACTTTTTCATATTATTTATTGACCATATTTATTTCATCTTTGGGGATCTGTCTGTTCATTTCATTAGCTCATTTGTTGAGTTGGTTGTTTCTTAATTCTTGTTAGTCCTTTATATAATTCAAATACTACTTCTCTGCCAGATGTCTGGCCAGCAAAGATTTTTCTCCCATTCTATAGGCTGCCTTTACGGTTAATTGACAGTTTCCTTTGCCTTTTTAATACCATGAGGCCCTATTTGTTGATTGTTGATCTCATTTCATAAGTGACCAGAGTCCTATTGAAAAAAACCTTTCCTATACCTCTATTTTCAAGTGTTTTCCCTATTTTTTCCTCAAATGGTTTCAGAATTTCAGGTCTTACGGTAAGGTCTTTGATCCATTTGGAGTTGATTTTTGTGCAGGGTGAAAGATAGGAATCTAGTTTCATTTTTTAAAAATAAAATTCTAAGTTGCTTCTTTGGAATTCTAAAGGGCTGCTACAGAGGGAACGATTTCTTTCTTGGCAAGGACTGAAGCAGACCCTGCATGGGGGAAGTAGCTGAATTAGATGCCCTTGAAAAGTCTGTCCTAGTTGGAAGACTTTGTGATTTTTATAGTCCAGTTATTCCTGACAGTGCAGAATGCTGAGTCAGTGTAGACTTCATTTTTAAGTGCTCATTTTACCTGACAGCTCATGATGAAGACAACCATGAAATCTGTTATTTTGCATGCTAGCTACAAAATTAAGTAGAAAAAGATGACTTCCTATTTTCACAACCATTATAACTTTAGCCACATATCTAAAAATTAGATAGCTTATTACTTTAGTTCTTTGTTATTGCTAGAAACACTATTTAGCCATCAATTTTACTGTTTATTTCTCTTGTCTCAGAATATGTATCAGTATATAAAATAAAATAACCAATTTCTTAAAATTAAATATAAACTTCACATTTAAGGACTTGACCTTCATAATTTATATTAAGCTTCTTCACTTTTTTCAGTGATTATGTATCATTGTAATCTTCTTTTATAGGAGCGGGATCGTTATGCCTACAAAATTCATCTTCCAGAAACAGTAGAACAACTGAGGAAATTCAATGCCAGGAGGAAACTAAAGGTAAGTTTTAAAAAACACCAGAAAACCTACTAGATGGAGTAAGTGATCATCCTTTTATTCTGTTTACATTCCTACAGACACATCCTTATATCAGCCATCATTTTTGCTACAGCTAAATAATTTTAAAAATTGTTGCCATTTCAGTAAACTTTTGGTCTTTAAGATCATTTTAAGTTAATATTTCAGTAGGAATTAAAACAAAATTTAGCAACTAGAATACACATATTTTCAATTTGTTTTGTTTTTAAAATTCATAGCAGAGATATGGTTATGTTATGAAACATAAATGTATTGACAGAAAATATAACATGACATACATCTATAATCCCACCACTGAAAAAAACTGAGGCAGATTTATTAGGTTCTGGCCAGCCTGTGCTACAAAGTAAGACACTACTTCAAAATGTTAAACAAACAATGATAATAAGACTTTAATTTTTAAGTGTGATTTTGGTTCACTGGAAACTGTAACTGGGTTAACATAGGATCTACAATTGAACAACCATCATAAAGCAATAAATGAAAGCCCCACTACCATAATCGGTAAGAAAATATTTGCAGATCGCCTGCCATCTTTTATTCTTCCAAGTTAATTTTCTTGCCTACTCTTCTTATCCTCTTCCTCAAAAAGTGAAAAGGCACTGTGATAATACCCTTCATGGGAAGCCATTGTAGTTCAGACCTTTCTGAACTACATCCATGGTGGATGTTTCCAGCTCTGGAAGGAAATGCTGTGGGACAGCAACACCGGAGCACAGAGATACAGAGGAAATGATTGCTGCTTACTTGATCTGTGGTGCTGAATGTGTTAAGTCTGTTCTGTAAGTGGCTGACTAGATAGAGAATGGTCTCTAGTCACGTGATTCCTACAAACTCAAAACTTGTTGAGTATTTTCAGATGTCCTAAATTACACTATTAATTTATTATTCTTTATCTCTTGAAGATTATGAATGATATTTATACAGCTGTAGATTTTTATGTAAATGTTTGGGGAAACTCTCACGTTCTAATAGCCACATGTACCTATGTGAATTTAAGTTACTTAAAATTTAAGAATCCAAGTGCCTGTTCCCCATCATGTTTCAAGTGCTCAGCAGGCTATTAGCTATGATATTGAATAGCATAAATAAAAAACATTCCCACCCTTGTAGAAGATTCTATTGGATGTTGAATGCTGATGAACAGAAAAAGAACTTTTCACATATCATTATTAATATTGAGCATTCCTATTTAAGCTTTTCTCCTAATTTTCTTGTTGTACGGAGTCCAAACTGGCTCTCCTCTATCTGCTTTTATAAGATCCGTGGCAAAAAATAGTCATTAATGATATGCCATCATTGACCTAGTGCCCAAAGATACTAGGGTTCCTTTGTGTAAGCCCTGGCTGTTCTGGACCTCACTATGTAGACCAGAATGACTTCAGACACAGAGATCCACTGGCCTCTGCCTCCTGAGTGTACCACCACCACTTGGCCAAAGGCGGTTTCTTAATGTTTGACATCTTTACCTTGACGTGTACTTAAACTGGTATAGGCATCCAGTGGAAAAAAAACTAATCATCCAGAGTAAAATTTGGTCAGCTCTTTTGCAGTTAAGTTTCCTGTCCAACTGTTCAAAGAAACTATGGGCTTCTTTTTTAACTCTTCTCTAAATCTTTTTAATCTTTCGTCCTCTTTTGGCTTCACATAACATTATGCTATGTGAGGTTGAACCTTCCATTGCCCAAAAACAGATGTTTCACTCGGGCTTGGGCTCGCCCGTCACAGGAGACATGTTCTTCCCCTGGTGCCACAGAAGCAGACTTAGACCGAAAATAGCCAAACTGGTGACTAAGATTCATTTGAACGGGGCCAAACTATCGCAACAAATAGGGGTCATGTGGATTTACCACATCCCTTTGCAGGCTATTTAAAGTCTCGAGACCAGCCAAGCAACATAGAATTAGGAACGTCAGCCTAATCATTACAGGCTTGTTTTCAGCTTCTGGCAAGGCTGCATTCCTGAGAATTGTCAGCCACCAGGTTAACACATGCCATGCCTGCCCTCCTCAAGGAGCTCATTCTCCTCCTTATGAACTTCTAGAACAAAGGCTGTAACTTCTCTGCTTTACAACACCTACCACCCCACAGTTGATTTCCCCAAGTGAACAGCTAGGTGCCCACTCATTTTTACCCCAGACAGTGATTTGAAGTTCCCCAAATGGGGCAGCAGCCTAATTTTTAAGACTACCTTAGAAATGATTGAAAAACAAATTTCACTAAGAGCCAGTTACTAAATTTTGATTATGGGTAGCAGAAGCAAGAAATACACAGCAATACATAGGAGCCGCTCTTGAGCTAGATGGGTAGATGAACCCCAATTCTGACTCTCATTGGAAACCTTCAACAAATTATCTGAAGTCTCTGTGACTTAGTGTAGTCACGGGTGAGTTACCCATGTTCCAGTGGACAGTTCCACACCTGTATCCATGCAGGCAGCTCTTGTTACACCCAGTGAGGTCACAAAGTAAAAAACAGACCCGAAACAAAAGGACATAAAAGTAGGATAAGAGCAGTGGGGAGATGTGGGGGCGGGGTGTGGCCAGAATATATTAAATACATGTAGAAATTGTCAAATAAGAAAGTATTTTAAAAAGAAAACGAACAAAGCAAGGGAGATTTCTGACAACTCTCTGTGGCTTTTCTTTATTGGTTTTGCAAATTGCAAAAGTATGCCTTGCCTGTTTCTCTGCCTGCTGATCAGTCTTCTCTAAACTGCTGGCAGTTTAGGAATGGTGCTTTAGTACTTTAAAAGCAGCAAGTTGTGATCTTATCATGGTTTTTCTTAATAGATTTTGAGTAGTCTTAACTTAAAATTATGTTTCATCCTTAAAACATGCTAAAGTATACCTAGTAAATTTGAAGAGCAAACTTCTTTGTCAAGGTTGGATAAACCAGAAAAAATGGAGAACTGCTTATATAAGATACCGTTTTTATTGCTGTGCCCAACAGGCTAGCCATAGTTTACTGGAGGAGTTGGCAAACAGTGGCCTGGGGGTCCAGTTCAGCCTTTGAGGGGTGTAAAGTTTTATTGAAAATCAATGTTGTATATCATTTATATTTGTGTGGTTTGATGGCAGAGTTAGTAGTATCAAAAAAAATCATGTAGCCTTCGAAAATATTTATGGTCTGTCCCTTTACAGGGTAAAAAAAAAAAAATGTTAACTTCTGGTAGAGTAGAAATGCTTAAATTAGGAAGAATAGGTCAGCGGATCTCAGTTCTGACCACTATTGATAACACCTTTAATCATAACAGGTTGCTAGGCCTGTCTGGACCTCAATTTTCTCATCTACGAAATGAATCTTTTAGAATTGCCCATCACTGAGATTTACTCTCAATATATTATAAAATTCTGTGAGCCTGAGCATTTTGAAACTGTTTTCCTATTTCACATAATTGACTTGCATTGCATAGTGGAACCGTGTATGGTCACTGAGCTGAGAAAACTAAATAGACCAAACTGCCAGCCATAGGCCAGAGAAATCAGGAACTAGCTGCTTCAGAGCAGTTTTTTCTGGCTCTGTTAAGTACTGGGTGTAAGTGTTTAGATCTTCAACTACAGAAGTAGTTGGGAAAAGTCTTAAAACCTAACACTAACATACCAAGAAACTCGGTTGAACTCAACTTGGAAATAAAACAAAACATCTCTAAATTTTGATTTGGGTGTGTGGGAAATGAGTTGATGCCTAAAAATTCCATTCTGCTCAGCTTTTAGGGAGCATGTATAATATGCAAAGTGAAATGAGATTCTTGTGGCTGTGAGAGTGGGAGAGCTGGCCCTACTCCCCTCGTCTGCCATGTTGTGACGAGGGTGAGAGAAAGATGGCTGACACCTGTGCTAGACAGGGGAGATGACCCTCCCCCTTACCAGCTACAGAACTCAGGAAAGTGGACCCTGTACCTTACCTGGACGATGCAGTAGTACCCTGTTGGCAGAGGTGTGGGTGAGCCAACCCCAATGTTGTAAACATGGGAGAGCTGTCCCCATTATGCACATGTTGTGTGGTGACTTGGGAGGGGGAGAGATGCCCACCCTAGCCATCCACACCTGAGGCAGGTAGGAAAACTGACCCTGAGGTCATAAGAACAGGAGAGCTGACCCTGCCCACCATCTGCTGCAGCACTCAGGAGAGTGGCCCCTACACCTCCCCTGGGCAGCACAGTAGAGCTGGCCTTGAAGGTATAGTTGTGGGAGATCACACCCTGAGGATGAGAAAGCAGACAGGCCCTTGCTCATCTCTGCTGCAAGGGGTGAATTGGCCAGGGCAATGCTGTGGAACTCACCCTGGTGGCAAAGACAGGGGAGAGCTGGCAGGCCAAGCAACCCTATAACTACCCAGGTCCAGAACTAGGGTTATGTGTTGTTGGCCCACCCCAACATCCACCCCATTTGTGATCTCCTGGACAGTGGGGGAGGTGGTCCTTTGAACGGAGGGCTGCAGGATCTCTGTAACATGAGGGCCGGCTTGTTGGGGTTTCTGTCCTGCCCGGTACCCCACAACCGGCAACTCCCAACGAAAATCACACACAAGACTCCACAAGATTCTAAACTGATTGGCCCATTAGGTCAGGCTACTTATTAGCTCTTATAACTTATGTTACCCTATTATTCTGATCTATGTTAGCCACATGGCTTGGTACCTTTTTCAGCTGTCAGCTTACATGTTGCCTCTTCGGTGGTCTGCGCAGGAGTGGCGGAGGGACTTCCTCCTTCCTGAAATACTCCTATTCTCATCACCCCGCCTCTACTTCCTGTCTGGTTGACCTGCCTATACTTCCTGCCTGGCCAGTCAGCGTTTTATTAAAATACATGATTGACAGAATACAGATAATTCTCCCGCACCAGATCTCCATAGGGAAGCAACAGGATGCCCAAGAAGAGTCCCAGGGAGGACCCAGTGTCAATGGTGTAGACTAGGGGCCTCAAACCAGACCAGTGATTCTTTTCAATGAACGCCTGCATGTAAAAATATATGGAAAAGGGGTTTACTGCGTGACTCACTGTGTCATAGTACAGCTTTCATAACAAGATTTTCCCTTTCTTCCTCCCCTCTCCCTTTGCCACTTAAATTTTATTTTGTTTTCTTCTGCGGGGGAGGGGAGATAGGTAAGATTGGGAGACATGATGTAATGGACACAAAGACTAAATAAAAAGAAAGAAAAAAGATTCTTCTGTAGAAAGATCTCAACAGTCACTATTTTTCCTATATGGTTGGTATAATTCTACATTAGAAACTTTGTTTTAACCCCATACTATTGGGAAATCTAGGCAGTTACCTCAAATGGCAGTATCAAAACCATTTGTGTTTTATTTTGTGTGTGTTTCACTTTTTTTTTTCTTTTTTAGGGTGATAATTGTAGTGGGAGTAGTTGTTTTAAGGTGATGATTTTAGTGGTTATAGTAGTGGTTGTTTTTGCTGCTTCTGTTTTAAGGCATGGTCTTGTTATATAGCCCAGGCAAGACTGGAACTCCCTGCCTCACCCGTAGTCATAAAATATCATACCTAGCATCGGTTCTTTAATTCCTGTAGTCTATTTTTCAATTAAAATTTAGAGGAAAAATCTTAACATGACACCCCCCAAAAGTGGACCTTGTGGAAATACATTGCCACTGGCTTTTTTATGTATTTATCAACAAGTTCCTACATACATGGCAAATTTATCTTTCCTTTCAGAAAAACTCATGAGCTCAACATTTAAAATTTACATAGAAACACTGATAGATTTAGACCACTTTGGCAATTTGACATTTAAACTACCTAAGTGAATAATTCTTATATAGAGCAGCGGAAGATTTGCAGTCATGCCTGCCTCTGTTTTAGTAGACTTAGTAATGATTTATACTTCCAGAATGTTCGACAGCGTTCAGAGCACTTTTGTGTACATTAAAACTTTTGGCAATGTTATCCAGCAAAGTAAGGTATATTCCCTTTGAGATTCTCAATTTACAGATAAGAAAACCTAGAGAGGAATTGGATAGATAGCTCTGTCACAAAGAGTGCTTCCTACACAAGCACAAGAACCTGAGTTGCATCCCTAGCACCCACATAAGAACACATAATTCCAGCCCTGAGGCAGAGACGGGGATGCCTAGAGTCTGCTGACTAGGCAGCCTAGTCTAATCAGCAAGCCCCTGTTCCCAGTGAGGGACTCTGTAGGTTTGACCACCTGTGCACACACATCCACGTAAACATGTGCAAATACACACACAAGAACAAGATAACCTAGAGAGCTAATGATATACTCAAGCAATGTTCCAGAGCTAGAACCAGGCGGAACTAGAGAGCAAACATGACTGTTTATGGTTTTTCCTATTAACTAAAACAGTAACTCCCATTGCTTTCCCACACAGTACTCCTAAAAGATGCCAGGCACTCAGTATGCCAGTGCTTCTTACTTGGGTTCAGTGAGTCCTCTCTGTAGCTTTCAGGATCCACACATAACCAGGTGTGGTGTTCCATGTCTATAATCCCAGCACTCGGAAGTAGAGGCAATGGGATCCAGAGTTTGGGGCAGCTCCAATTACATAGCAAGTTCAAGGTCACTCTGCTACATAATACTCAATCTCAAAAACTGAAAAAAAAAAGTTACATGTAGTTGATTCTAATGTATAGCCTGATTGAGAATTGATGTGCAAGAATAGTGTAGTCATTGTTACAAAGAGAGAATAGGAAAAGGTTTGATAAAAGAAAACCTCACAGTCCTACTACTCAGTGATACTAGTGTTAATATTCTGATATATGTTTACTGTTTTATAATTACTATTTTTCCAAAGAAGAAATCAGACTATGCACTATTTTGAAAGCTTTTTTTTCTTTTATTTTTTCGCAACAGGGTTTCTCTGTGTAGCTTTGGCTATCCTGGACCTCTTGTAGACCAGGCTAGCCTTGAACTCAAAGGATCTGCCTTCCAAGTACTAGAATTAAAGGTGTTCACCACCACCGCCTGTCTTGAAAGCTTTTTAAAATATAATTTATTGCAAACATCTTTCTATTCTACTAAATATCCTTTCTACCACATCATTTTATGATGACAGAGTCTTGTACCATATGGTACATATGCAAGTCCAAGATGTAATTAGTTTATACACTTCATTCTGCAAATGGAAGTGGTATAAAGTGATCCAAAATTGTTTTGAGAGCCACCTCTCTCCTAGCCAACATTTCTTACAAATTTATTTTCTGCATAATTCTTAAGGTAATTCTTAAGGTATTTCTTAAGGTATTTAGATAATGCCTTATGTTTGTGGGTGTGTTTTAATTGTATGGTTTTTCATCTTTTTGCATTAGGGTGCAGTACTAGCTGCTGTGTCAAGTCATAAATTCAACTCCTTCTACGGGGACCCTCCTGAAGAGTTGCCAGATTTCTCTGAAGACCCTACCTCCTCAGGTAATTGGGAAATTCACTCATTCACCTGTATGAATCACTTGGCAGATATCTTTTTCTCATCCATTCTGAATAATCTTTGTGGGAATTTAGTCGAGACCTCCAAGAGATTCTAAAGAAGTTTGATACCCACCAAATCCTACCTACAGGTGTCTGGTTCCTCTTTATTTAAATACCAAAGCTGTGTTCCCCAAATGTTCCCAAACCAACATTATGCCAGTTTCTCTTTACCTCAATACTTCTTCCCCTTTGTACACTCCAAACTCTGCACTCCATTTCATCCACCCCAATGGATAATCAAACTCTCTGGATCTCGATGATCATCTTCTCCCCCTGCAAAACCTTCTAATAGAAGATTTTTTCCCATGCCAGCTACATGGAATCAGAATTGGGGACAGTGCTGCTTGAAATTTAGTCCTTCCATATAAAAACTTCCATATAAAACTGTGAGCTTTAAACAGTTACCAAGTTCTCCTTTCTGTAAAGTCTCTAACTTGTGTGTGCAAGTATTCAAGGAAGAAACTCATAGAAGAGTTACCTGTTTTGATGAATGATACGTAAGTACTCCTGGGTGAGAAAAACCTGCTAGTGCTCACACAGTCATTGTGCAAAATGCTCACATTTACATCTGACCGATGAGGTGTTCACCAGGACCATTCACTAAAACTCTAAATGACCAATTTAGATGCAAAGTGCTTAGATTTCTTTTTCCTTTTTATTTATTCTTCTTTCATACAATACATCCCTACCACAGCCTTTCCTCCGTCCTCTCCTCCCAGTCCTCCCTCACACTTCTTTTTCCCCAGATCCATTGCTCCTCCATTTCCCCTTCAGAAAAAAACAGGCCTCCCAGTAATATCAATCAGCTCAAGGCATAACAAAATGCCGTAAGACTAGGCACAAGCCCTCATATCAAGGAAGCCCAGCAGAAAGAAAAGGTTTCCATGAGCAGCAAAGAGTCAGAGACCCCCCCCACCCTGACTCCCACTGTTAGGAATCCAACAAAAACCCCAAGCTTAACAACCACAGCATATATGCAAAGGACTTAGCCCAGACCCATGCTGGCTATGTGGTTGCCACTTCAGTCTCTGTGAGCCCCTATGAGCCCTGCTTACTTGGTTCTGTGGATCATTTTCTTGTGGTGTCCTTGCCCCGACTGGCTACTACAATCCTTCCTCCAACTCTTATGAGGGGTTCCCCAAGCTCTGCCTAATGTTTGGCTGTGGGTCTCTGCATCTGCTCCCATCAGCTGCTGGAGAAGCTTCTCTGATAATGATTGGGCTAGACACTGATCTATGAGTATAGCAGAATATCATTAGGAATAATTTCATTGACTTTTTGTCAGTCATGTTTGATTCTACCCTAAGTCTCTAAGCCATCCAGCTTCTGGATTCTGGCTGTCCAGTGTTGGACATGGGCTCCTTCTTGTTTATTTACTTAGCTCCTGTGTTGTATGTCATCGAGCCTCATCTTTACTTCTGTTCAAGACAATTTTTGCATGGTTGAATTTGTCCTTCTAACTTGACTTTTATATACCTAAACTGGTTTCTTTAATATTTGTATATGAGCATTAGAATTCAGACTTGAGACCCTTCCTACAGCATGAGGACATCAGCAATATATAAGAGTCCTTTTTTCCTTGGTGGGTCTAGAAATGTCAGTGTTTATACTTCTGCTCTCTCTTCATGCACAGATGTGCACACATAGACTCAATCTCTTACCAAGCAGTATGTGTCTACACCATATGCAAAACGACAGGACTGAGTTTCCCAATCCAGCAGGTGTGTACTTCCTCCTTTTGACTTTTACCAATTGGGATATGAATCTTCCTCTTTTGAGTGAAGGTGATTTCCAAACACATTCAGAATCTTAGAGAAGTGACAGGGGAGAAAGCCCAGAGGCTTCCTCTTGTGCTGCCCCAGGATCTGCCTGAGCCCTTATGGTGCAGTGGCCTGGGGCATAGTTGTCATTATACACATGCTCGGATCAGTTGTCTCTGCCCTTTTCCCCCACTATATTTTGTTCCCATCCCCTGGACAATTTTTAGAGCTTAACCATCTCTCTTCTGGCTTTCAGCATAGATTACAGTTGACCCTATGTAGGGAGAGTGCATCCAGGCATGGATTTTATTTCATATTTGTGATGACATACTAGATTCACAATTTGTACTATATTTAGAATAAATTATCTCTTTGAGATGTGTGCTCAATGTCTGTCACTTTCTAGAAAACATTGTACTCCTTGTAAATCTCTTTGTAAATCTAATCTCCAGAATTTGACTTTAACTAATATTTACCTCTCTACCCACTGAGAACGTAATGAGGACATAGGTGTTCTTTTTCTGAAAGAGTTGAAATTTTTCTTTACAGAAAGAAATTATATTCATAGACATGCTTATTTATATTAAACATACTTTATCATCTATGTTTTCCCTTTTTTAGTACAATCTTTAAATGATTTAGTTGAAACAGTTTCTTAGTTTTGTTGTTTTTAAGCAACGACAAAAAAGCTTCTTCCACCACCTTGTAGGCAAATCGCAAGATCTCACATTAGTTGTTCACAATTGAAAATTCCTGCTTGGCATCCCTTTCCTGCATTCTCACTTTGTTACCCTCGTTTTCTTCTCTTCTCTTCTCTTTTCTTTAATTCTTGGAATTTCATGATCTTCTAAGCAATGTATATTTTAAATGGCTATGGCAATTACCTGTAAAGGATTTTTTTCAGTGATGCTATATGGGTACCACAAACAAAAAGTAGAAGAATTAAAATCTAGATGCAAGTAAGTCACTACCATAAATGAAGAGGAAATTTGTATGTAGTCAGAAGTGAAAAGCAAAGAAGGTTTTTAAAGAAAAGTGTAACATTTTCCTACACGCTTCACATAGCTAAGAGAAATTGTTCATGCATTTCTAAAATTAATTTTTAATACTAAGCCTTTTGTGGAAGGCATTCTGCCCTAATCAACATTACTGACCAAGCAGCCATCTGGCTACCTGTGTCCTCGCTGCAGCCGACACTAGTGCATCTGCTGCAAAAAAAAAAAAAAAGCCATTTCTGTATTTTATCTAGACTCAAATAGAGCTTTGCAATTTTGTAAATGAAAAATCTACATTTGTTTTCCATTGCTTTCATCTTTTTAGTATTTCCATTAATTTTCAAACCCAAAATCTTCTCTATTTATCCTTATACTTGTTCATTTTAAATTCCCAAAGTTATCTTTTCCTCTGTCTTTCTGTTTGAATTTGTATGGGTTTGTTTTACACTACAAAACCAGAAGCACATTTTGTGATTACCTGCAAATGTATCCAAGCCCAAGACAAGAAAGAGAAATAGCTGCAGAACCTATACTTGTAGGGTACTGCTGGGGGGTGGGCAGAAAGGGCTGGGAAGACAGAACAGTGTATTTCACCAGCTGCCCATTCTTTACACAGACTGTCCTTGTGTTCTACCTTACATAATACCTTTTCTGTTCTTACAGAGTGATAGGTTGGTACATTTTTTTACATAAGCCTAACAAAAGTAATAATTGGCAATCCCAATTTTGTGTCCCAAATTTTCTTAAAATTCTCTCTACATTTTTTGAGGAGAGTGACTAAAACTGCTTGCCCACAAAATGCAGCATGTTATATCCTTAAATTGAAGTTTAACATTGTAATGTTTATACATTTGAGAAAATGTGAGTATTTAAAAATTACAGTTTAAAAGTTAATAAGCTCCCCAGCCTGTCATCCAAAGAAAAGTTGGACATGTTTAGGTATGTTATTGTAATGCAAAACATTTTTTCTTAAAGATACTTTTCTATTTTGATTTTTATGACCTTCATTATGTATTTACTAGATTCACTAAGGTTAATCTTATGGTAAACAGTTGTTTGTTACTTAATTCAAAGTGGAAATAGTCTGTTCTCATATTCCAAAGCAAAGAATTTAGAATTAGATCCCAGTAATTGATGTGTGAAATTGGGGGGGGGGGGGGTTGTCAACTGGGTGACTGTGCTTGTGGCTTATCTAGTGGGCCCAACTATGGCTTGATGACCTGCTTGCTCTAAAATCATGTTTGTCCTTTGTCCATATGCTGCCTTCCTCCTAGGACTTCTAGCCGCAGAAAGTAGGTATCCCTTTGTTTTCCTCTAAGCTTCATCTTTATGCAAAAGTGTTTGGCTTTGCATGGTTCATAATTGGCTTGACTTTTCCATGGCTGTTTGTGTTTACATGTTTAAATGTGAATTTTACACTGTCTGACCATAAAATGAGAACTGATATGTATTGATTTCCTGCGGCATTGTTATTCAACTTAATTTCTCACTTATTTCAAAAGTCAAAAGGAGGCAGAGTTAAATTTTCAACCGCACTTAATATTATTTCACATGTGAATTTCAAAGACAAATATATTCATTCAGGGAAAAGATAATATTTTATTTTGAAGTTGGCTTTCAAGAAAACTTTTAGGGTAAGTGAATTTCCTTTCGACAGTTTCATACATAAGTTGCTGATACAGAGTCCATTCTCAGTTTATCAATGTTGGGCTGTGAAATGAGTCCTGAAACCATGTCCTTTAACAACTTGACCATTAAATATAGTTATCAGAAGGTATAGAGGTACACTGGTGCAACCCCAGCACTCAGGAGAGTGAGGCAGGAAAATCACACATGGAAGACCAGTCTGGACTATATAGTGAGGCACTGTTAAAAATAAATAACAGAGAATAGTAATGATGGGTTTACCTTAATTGCAAAAAGATGTAATCTGAATATGTGGGAAAATTAATGTGTAAGAAATATGCACACATATGTAAGTAAAACTGAGACAGTCCAGATAAAGTAGGTAGTTTGCATTAACGTCAGTATTCAAAATGCAAAATAAAAGTGATGTTTACTAAAGGAAAGTAAATAAGAGACAAAGATAATTTAGAAAATCTGAATGCTGACAAATTCATTACCACTTTTGTTGCATTTGATATTTTTAACTAAATTTGCAGCCAACACAAAAATCCCATCATATACTGGTGGTCTGTGGCTGAGTACTGAATTGCCTCATTCTCCGTGCAGTGCCTGTGGATCAGAAGTAGGGCATTGCTTTGCTAAGTGCCCCTGCCTCAAAATCTCTCGCAGTGGTGCTCTAGAGCTGCCATCCCCCTTTGAAGGCATGACTATAGGTGAAATCTTTCAAACTCACACAGTGGTTAATAGAAAATTTCTGTTCCTCGCTGGCTGTGACCTTGTCTATAAGACTGTTCACAACCTGACAGCTTACTGCCCGAACACAAATGACTAAAGAGAAGTCAAGAGTTGTTCCCTTGTTTTTTCAAGACAGGGAACAATTTTTAACCTTGCCACAGAAGTGCTATTCTATATGCTCAGTCCCCATGCCAGGAGGAGTTGATCACAAACGGTAAGAATAGCAGGGGGCAGAATCTTAGGGACCCAGCAGCTACCTATATATCCATGCTGGTATACAAATATAAAAATATAAATATGTATTATATTTTAAAGTAGAAAATAGAAATATAAAATATAAATAAAATATAAAAATGAAAATCAAATAAGCAATCAATCTCTTCCTTCCTTCTTTCCTCTTTCCTTATTCTTTTCCCACTATCCCGTTTAATCAACCACACGCCTATCATCACAATTGAGGATGAGCATCCTATCAGTCATACTTACTAATCTGTGTAAAATGTTACACAAATGGGCATTTAAAGGATAGCCAAATATTGTTAAAGTACTTTGGAAAAAATAGTGCTCAAAAAAATGTTACTACTTATGCCTACTGTCACACACCTCTAAGTCCCAGGACTTGAGAAGCAGAGGCAACGAGATCTCTATGAGTTCAAGGCCAGCACAGTCTATATAGTGAGTTCCAAGACAGCCAGAGCTGCATAGTGACATCCAATAAACATGATGTCACTAGAATTGTAGCCTACGTATGCTGATGAAATATATATGTAGAGTTGCTTAAGAAACTTAAGATAATACATTTTTGAGGTACCTATACCATAATCTACATATATAAGGAATCTGAGACATTATTACCATGTGCAAATTTTCACAACTGGAACAGGATATAGTACACATGTCAGAATTTAAAATACAGTTTCCATTGTGGGATTTATTATTACATAATTATAGTTTGATTCAAAGACTTGCTTTATGCACTGAAAATAAAAGCTGTTGACTAGGGGGCGGTGGTAAGAAGAGACGGGCTGCAGTTAGACGAGGCCATATCTTTGAGTGATGACAGTGTACATTTAAATTGGTGAGTTAACTTAATAAAGTACATTTTTGATTAAGAAAAAAAATTGAGACCAGGTCTCACTATGTAGCCCTGGCTGGCCCTGAACTCACAGAGATCTGCCTTCCTCTATCTCCTGAGTGCTGGCATTTAAAGACATGTGCCACCAAACCTGGCAAAACAAAATATATAAACATTATATTGCTTAGCTGGGGACAGGGTTAACATCTATAATCTCAGCACCCAAGAAGGATGAGACAGGATAATCATAACTTCAAGGCTAGCCTGAGCTACATAATGAAACTATCTTTAAATAAGGTATCATGTTGTCAAGGGAGAGGCTTTGACTGGGTGATGAGAGTACAGTGGGACAGTGTTGTGTTAATGAGCCTCTTCTGAGATGGGCAATAGATGGTATTGCTTACCCTTTTAAAGAAGTGGCTTGCGTTCACATGCTGCATTTTCCAGTGTTACCATGTTGCTTAGCTGTACAAGAAATGTATGTACACAAAAAATGCAAACAGATCTTTCTTGAAATGACTCCAGGTAAACATTGGAGCACCCAAGCCCATTGAATGGTAAACTTGAGATTCGTATACTTTGCTGTATCTCAGTTTTATCTGGAGAAGAATTGAAATCTCTGCTGAACTGTTTAAGAGTGAAGTGACTGGTGTTAGCCACTCTGCCACTTACTTTGCCATGAATGAGAAATAAAATGACTTGCCAGATGGATAACTGGCTATACAGTGATAGATCCATACAACAAGCTTTGAACAACTCTGTGGGCTGGGTGGTTCTCAGACTTTCTGCCTGTTTGGAGTTGTTCGTAGTTTGCTATGTGGGGAGAAAGGTTTTGAGAGGGACTCAGACTACATTGATGCTAAGAACCACATAGTTTAAACATTATTCTGTTTATTTTTCTGTTGTCTTTTTGGGTTTATTTTCACTTGGTAATTTTTTTGTGAGACTTTACCACTCTTGAACTAAAACTGTTCTGGATCCAGAGCTTTTATTGACCTTAAAAATAGATTCCCCTTTAAATAAATTATCTGGTTGCATTGCTGAGGTAATATGTGGTATAAGGTTATAGAGAGCACAATGGAACATGAGTCATAGTTGGGTGCTAGGATTCATTCCTTTGCTCCCCATCTAAGAGTAGCCCTCAGATAGGTTATTGAACCTTGATAAGCCTCCAGTTTTTCAAATGTAAAAGCATTTGCCTGTATAACAGTGTTGCTGTCAAATCACGTCAGATAGCAAGGAGAAAATACAAATTACAGTACATGTATTTGTATGAAAATAATTTCCACTCTGATTTTTATCTGGGCATGCTAGCTCACACCTGCAATCCCATTTCTTGGGAGACTGACACAGGAATTTGAGGCCAGCCTGAGCTACATAGCAAGATTCTGTCTCCAAAAAATAAAAATGTTTTCTGTGGGTAAATCTTCTATTTTAATACTTAACTCTAAATTCTTCAAAATTTGTTTAGAAAAAAATGCTTTTAATCAAGAATCATTGATAAAGCATCCTTTTGAACCACACATTCTATAAAGTACAGTCCAGAATACAAAAGCAAATAGGATGCCTGTGCTTGTGCCATTAGATAGCTGTCGTCTAGGGAGAACTTGTGGACTACTTATTGGCTGATTGGTTTGTTTTTTTTTAAGGCAGTTAAACATTTACTTCAGGGTTTTATAGGAAAGTGGCATTTTCAATCTTTAAAAAAGTCATTAGTTCCTATATAACAAAATTGATCTACAAAATGAATACTAGTAACAGCTTAATCATCTGTGTCTAGTGCCTGTATTTAAAATCTGAAGCAATAGCAGTGGGGAAACCTTACCAAAATCTTTGTGTCAATGTATTTTTAGCCAGGTTTATTTATTTTATTTTGTATGAATATTTTGCGTGAGAGTGTGTGTGTGTGTGTGTGTGTGTGTGTGTGTGTGTGTGTGTGTGTGCGCGCGCACTATATGTTTCTGGTGCCCTCAAAGATCAGAAGAAGCATTATATCCCCTAGAATTGGAGTTGCAGATGGTTGTGAGCCACTCACGCAGCCACACGCTGCTGGGACTCAACCTGGGTCCTCTGCAAGTGCAATCACTGCTTTTAGTACTAAGCCATCTCTCCAGCCCCATGTTAATTTTTATTTTCATTGAAGAACTATGGGCCTTTTAGATGGGTTTGGTACTTGATTAGAGATACTAATTGTACTCATCCATCAGCCCCAAAATGTGTCTTGTGGTTCTGCTGGTCAAACCCACAGAAAGAAATAACAAGATTCCAGGCAATGGCACAGCAGAGGCTGGAGGATCTCTTATAAGTTCTAGGCCAATAAAAAAAATAATAAGACTAGAATTGGTTCTTTAAAAAGAAGCTATGGAAATGGTCACAGTTTGGGATGGAGTGTAGCTCAGTAGAAGAGTATCTGCCAGCCATGAATGGAGCCTTGACTTCAATCTCCAGCTCTGAAAATAATAACAGTAGCAGCCACAGGTAAAGGAAAGATTTTAAAATTAAAGCAAAACCATTTATTCAATTTGAGAAATGAAAGAAAAATTAAATGAAACAATTCTACATAATTACAGAAACTTGGTGACTTTTTTTCAATGCCGTAAGTAGTGATTTGAGTACAACTGGGGAAGTGTTCCCTTTCAAGAAGGAGGGTACATTAAATGTGTAAACTAGTAATGGACCATAAGTCCCTCCAGAAGGGACAGATAAAGAGGTATAGTAGACCATTGGAGACAATGGGAATGCAGGCTAACAGATGTCTGCCATGTTTCCAAAAAGACATCCATCCAGTGGCCCCATCAGCAGTTTATCCCGTGGTTAAGGCGGGGACTTTCTGCTCATCCTCCTCTTCCTCCTCAACCCTGTCCCAGGATCACTCACTTCAGGGTGTAGTTTGCCTCCTGCATACACCAACCCCGGAGCTCCTTGAGGATTGAGAGCATAGTTCTGTTTTCCTTGAAGCCCCTACCTAGCACCTGGCACAAAGAAAAAACATTCAGTTCAGTAAGGAACTTAGTTATGGGCTGATGCACTAGGGCCAAATTCTTTTCCAACCTCTATATCTATGCATGAACCACGACTT
This sequence comes from Myodes glareolus, assembly GCF_982192425.1. Taxonomy (NCBI): domain Eukaryota; kingdom Metazoa; phylum Chordata; class Mammalia; order Rodentia; family Cricetidae; genus Myodes; species Myodes glareolus. The sequence goes on along the minus strand of NC_142053.1, from coordinate 137,353,462 downwards.
TTACAGTTTCCTATGTGCTTCCTAGCACAAGCAATTAGTATAGTAAGTCAGGCAAAGCATAGACTTTTAAGCTAAGCCCTAGTTCTACCGCTTCCTAGCTGGAAACTTTGAAAAGCAAATCTCTATCTAGAAAGATGGAATGATATCTGCCTTTATGTGTTGGCAAATAATAGAAACTAAAGAATTAAGAGCTGCTGTCATTATGAATTCTCTTTTAAATTTATCTTTATTATTTTAACTGTATGTGTATGGAGGGGGTGTATGCCATGAGTACAATTGACCGCAGAGGTCAGAGACATCAAATCCCCCTACAGCTGGAGTTACAGGCAATTGAGAGTTAGGAATTGAGCCTGGGTCCTCTACAAGAGCAGCAAGTGATCATAAGCACAAGCCATCTCTCCAGCCCTTATTAATCATTCCAAAGGACAATCTAGTTCACAGCTTGTAGACATTATAAAATACATAACATACAGACATGCCTTGGGGATTTTATAACCCTTTAAAAAAAGGAATGAACAGAAGTCCAGTGAGTGACATGTGGAATGTGATGACAGGGCAAGAAAGGCACACGTACTTGGGGAGTTCACAGATCCACCAGTGATATTCCCTAGTCAGGTACAAGCGGGAGTGCTTTCCAATCACCAGCCTGGCCACCTTAGTATTCACTTAATACATGATCGTTTTGTTTTAATCTTATTAGTAAGCTGCTATATATATATATATATATATATATATATATATATATATATATATATATATATAATTATGTATAATATATACAATAATTACTAAAATGACTGAACGAAAATAATATAACTAGGTTTTATATTATCTGACTTTAAGTGTACAAAAACCTATTTCCTTAATATTTTTGTTGTTTTAGTTTCATAAGGTTAGGACTTTAGAACTGATTTTAACAATTTGATAACCCCAGTATCATTTAATTCTGCTAGTGATGATGTGCTTTAAGGAATTCAAGATTCATGGGTACATTGGGGACTAATTTTTTTCTACATGTTCTCTTAACTTTGCAGATCTTTCAGTAAGGATGAACAAAGTTGGTTTTGTGTTACTTTACAGTGTGTTGTTGTTGTTGTTATTTTGTTGTTCTTTGAGGGTTTTGTTTGTTACTACATTGATCAAAATAAAAATCCTAAAAGTGGGTAGAAGGCAATAGATTGCATCTGTCCATACACCTTCAGGAATACCAGGGGCAGGGGACTGATTTCTACCTTGTACCTTTTTATCCCATTCAATACCTACTTAATATTTCTCGTGAAAATCTCGATAGCCTGATAGGCATAAATTATCCCAAATTTCAAAGTACCACTAGTTACTTCTCAACAAATAAATGGTCAAACTAGCATATTCATGCCATGGACTACAACTCAGCAGTAAAGAGCAACAAACTGGATGACTGCAGAGAAGTATGCTAGGTTTAAAAAAAGAGCCAATCTCCTGCCAGGTGGTGGTGGCACACACCTTTAATCCCAGCACTTAGGAGGCAGAAGCAGGAGGATCTCTGTGAGTTTGAGGTCAGCCTGGTCTACAAGAGCTAGTTCCAGGACAGGCTCCAATGTTACAGAGAAACCCTGTCTCAAAAAACTTAAAAAAAAAAAAAAGAACCAATCTCCAATGGTTATATACTATGTGATTTCACTTATATAATATCACAAAAAGACAAAATTATACAAGTGAAGAACATATTTGGTAGTTGTCAGGGATTAGTAAAGAGCAGAACAGGAGGAAGATGAGTGGCTCTAAGGCATCGTGAAGATGCCTGTAGGGGTAGATGTTTTGTAGCTTATTTTACCTATATCATCATCCTGACTGAGATATCTACTAAAGTTTTGTCATATAACAATATTAGAGGAAACTGAATGAACTTAGATCTTTGTGTCATTTTTTTACAAGTGCATTGCATCTATAACTATTCCAAAATAAAGACAATTTTTAAGTAGCCACAGGAATTTCCATGTGGATAGATTTGTGACTTAAACACCAAAACTTTAACATAGCTAAGTAGTACTATGAAAATCAGTAGCTTAGGTAGCAACTTGTTTTTGCTATTGTAGAAACCTTGGAACATATGAACAAAAACAGGATAAACTGAGTAGGGAAATAATAGCTACTGTTACTCTTCTGGTATATTTAGTCCTATTTTTTGCCACTGTGTGTGTATCTGTCTGTCATTTTTTTACCATAATTAGGAAATATGTTACATGGTTTAGTGTTCTACTGTTCTAAATTTTATATTATGAGAATTTTCTTGTATCTTTAATTTTTTTAAAAAATATTCATTTATATATTTCATTATGTGAACATCCTATAATTTACCTCAGCATTAACATTTTGGATCAGGCAACTCTGTTGTAAAGTGCTGTCCTGGACCTTGGAGAATATTCAGTACCATCCCTAGCTTCTGCCCCTACAGGCCAATAGCCACCCTCACTTCTGCTATTGTGACAACCCAAAATAGCCCCCAGACACTAAGAAATGTCCCCTTGGAGAACAAAATCCAAATCTCCCACCCAGCTGAGAACCACTAATCTGAAGACATAACTATGAATGAAGTAGTTATCCTTAGACTTTCTTGGTATATACAAATGTGCTGAAGCCTCTTGGGATTCTTCTTATGAAATGTTTATTTACATGTTGTCTGTAGAGTAAAACACATTCTTGAAGGCTGTGTATATGACTTTAATAATGTTCATGTGTATCTTTCACTAATGATACCTACCTAGTGTGCTAAACATGAGGAAATGTAGGGAAACTGATAACACTTCCATTCTCTGCCCTAAAAAATGATTTTCTAAAACTTTCATGTGGTATTTGGATGTGTCCATTACACATGCGCCTGTTTGTCTACCAGCCCTTTGTCTTTGGGTCTGTATAATGTCCTGAGACAATGAGAGTAACTTTGGTTCTCTTGACTTCAGATGTAAAGTTTAAAGAGGAATAAACTGACTGGGGTCTTTGCTAACTAAAACTATAAAATAATTTGCAAGCTTATTTTAAGCAGCAAGATCTCTCAATTGAGGGTTTGTGCTCTTATCCTTAGTTGACTGTTCTTTCGGTTCTTGATAGAATGCCCATGTGTAAAAGGCCCACCTATGTTGTTTCTATAATATTGCAAATGCCTTGGGGTTCTCTACCCTTACTCTTTAGCTGATGTATAACTTGTTGCACCCAGATCTTCTGTCATAGTAGCCCAGTTATGTTTACAGAGTGCTTTAATTTAAATATACATGCTTAAGTTCACTTTTAAAAACAAAAGACACACTTTGTTGAGAACATACATACTCAAAATGTTCTGCCCTTTAATGATATGAAGCACATGTAAGCCTCTCCTTCATAAAAGCGCAAGCCTTCTGAATCCTGAAGCTCATTATTATTAAATGGAAGCTTAAGGTTACAAGGTAGTGTAACAGTGATGATGTGCTAGCAGTTCTTTTCCCATTTCCCCTTCCAGGAGCTGTGTCTCAGGTGCTGGACAGCCTGGAAGAGATTCACGCACTTACGGACTGCAGTGAAAAGGACCTAGATTTTCTACACAGTGTTTTCCAGGATCAACATCTTCACACACTGCTAGATGTAAGTCTAGTCTTTTTAGTTCTCTTGTTTGGAAAACATTTACTATTTAGCATACCTTTTTACTTTATAGAGATTAGCAGATTTCTATCATTGCACTTCATTTTCAGTTTCTTTGGATCTGTGAAAAGTGGAACAAACTATATAGTACAACTTCCAAATCAAAATAAAGCAAATGTGTAGTATAAATGCAGTATATCCTATCCAACCACAATGTGGAAATTGTATATACTCATATTTATCAATGATGTGTGTGTGCAAGTGATGAGTTTTTAAAGAGTGTAGTACAACTCTAATTTACCAAGTATATTTTATTGCTGTTATAACAAACTATTAATCTTAACGGTGATTTCTTTCTATTGCCTTAAAACATTATTCCTCAAGCATGCATATAGAAGTGATAAAAACAAATGAGATACTGGGCAGTGGAATAGCTATCTTCGTACACATAAATATTTAATATCACTGGTACACTGGGATTCATACAAATGATGTCTTCAAACAGAAGAAGATGTTCCATCATTAAATTTGGCAGGCTTCTTCAACAGCAGATTAGAGCACAAACAAACAAAAAAGCAAAAACAAAAACAAAAGCTAGACTAGGTGTGTAGCACATGCCTTTAATCCCAGCACTTGGAAGGCTAGGGCAGGCAGATCTTTATGATTTTGAGGCCAGCCTGATCTACATAGAGAGTTTCAGGCCAGTCAAGACTGCATAGTGAGACCCTATTTCCCCTCCCAAAAAGAATATAAACAGAAACTGACCGTCCATGCCTACCTTCAGTGTAGTATCAGAAAGCTTGCATGATTTCTACAGTGAAAATCTTGGATGGTTCTGATGGTAATAGTACATATCAGTCATTTTTGTAGGAAGCTTTTTGCCATAATAAGAGAACAAAACTTGCTTTGGAAGACCTAGAAATATTTGGTACTGCTTCATTCACCCACCATGGGATACAGATTATATTAAAGCAAAACTTTACAAGATATTTTCTAGATTGTTCTTCTGCTATAGCAGTAAGAGAGAAAAGACTTTAATTGGTTATTTGATGACTAAATAAGTGTGGGATTCAAAATGGGCATTATTATATTAACAGTGCTAAGATGTCCTGAAAAAAGAAACCTTTTGAGATTTATTTAATAACATTTCTCAAACAAATTCAGACACAAATCTTTGGAATCCTGTAGAGCCCTATTTTGATGAGTACTGCTATGGGGAAAGCTGAGCTAAGAATGCTGCGTGGTGTTTCAGCTTCACACTGAATAATTATAGTTAGTGAACAGTGGTTTCTCTCCAAAAATTTGGTCAAAAATTAATAATCAGATTTCCTTAGTTTAGCTTTGGAGGGGTGACGTTTCTAAGGCTTTGTGGATACCTGTGTACATGTATACAAACATGTTGAGGCCAGAGATTGACATGGAGTATCTTCTTTACTCACTCTCTACCTTATTTTTTGAGACAAGTTGTCTCACTAAACCTGCAACTTTTTTATTCATGTAGGCGGACTGGGCAGTGAGCTGTAGGGGTCTTCCAGCATTGAAGTTGCAGACACAATGCTGAGCCCAACTTTTTATATGGATTCTGAGGACCTGAACTCAAGCCCTAATGCTTACACACTGCACATTTTACTCACTGAGCCATCTACCCACCCCCCGGTTTGGCTTTTTATATGGTGCATTTATGATTCAGAGCTCATTAACTGCTATAACAAACAGTTTGAGATTCTGTGTGAAGAGGCTAGAGAAAGAGCACTTGCTGTTCTTCCAGAGAACCCAAGTTCAGTTCGTACCGCCCACATCAGACATCTCACAACTGCCTGTAACTCTAGCTCCAAGAGATCCAACACCTTCTTCTGGCTTCTATAGGCAACTGAATTTACAGACACTTACTCACACATAGACATATGTATGTAAACATAATTTAAAATGAAATCTTTAAAATGAATGTGGAGCTGGTGAGATGGCTCAGCGGGTGAAGGTGCTTGCTGCCGAGCTTGATGACTCGAGTTCAGTCACTGGAACCCACATAGTAGAAGGAGATAATCAACTCTTGCAAGTTGTTCTTTGACCTCTGACTTCAGAATGTAAGGAACCTAGAAAATACAGTTTAGACATGGGCATAGATTGGAGGTGTAATTCAGTGGTAGAACACTTGCTTAGCATGTTCAAGATCTTTGGTTTGATCCTCAGCATTCAGGAGACTGAGGCACAAGGATCACAAGTTAGAAGCCAACCTGGTCTACACTGTGAGACTACCTAAAAAAGAAAAGGGCCAATGAGGTGACTCAGCAAGCAAAGGCACTTGCTACCAAGTCTAATGTCCAAAACCCGCACAGTGGAAGGAGAAAACTGACTCCTCAAAGTTGCCTTTGACCTCCACACACGTGCCATAGCATGGAGCCCCCCCCAAACACAAGCACATACACATCATACATACACACACACACACATCACTCACACACTAATAATAGTAAATAAATTAAAATTCTAAAGCAAGAGATAGTAGGGATGAATAGTTCTTGGGAAGAAACTTTTAAAACTTTGTCCATCCATATTTCCTCCTTCCACTACTCCACACCCCATGCTTTGAATAAATTGTTTTGTTTTACAGGGTCCTTAATAGTGACAACCACTGGCATAGTTTTGAGAACTATGAATTCTTTCAGGTTGCTGAATCCCAGGGAACCATTTTATGTTATTCTTGTTGACGCAGTAACATTCTAAATATCTGAGTTGGAGACCAGAAGTTTTAAGCTGACAAAACAAACAAGAGTAAGTTCCTAGGGATGACTGAAGAACATCTGAGGGCTTTGATTGCCCTAGTCAAAGCTTCAAATTTGAACAAGAAGTTTAGCATTCAGGAAGCCATCATTAGAATTTGGAGGGAACAAAATTACCATAGTGTTGACGTGCCTGTCATTTGCAGCAACATGAGTGAACCTGGAAAGCATTAGGATTAGTAAAATAAGCCAGACACAGAAAGACAGCTGGAGCATGATGTCACTCAGATGTGGGATCTAACACTAATCTCAAAGAGACTGAGTAGAAAGAATAGTCATTCTGAGTAGCTGGGGAAGTTGGTGGTGGAAGGATGGGGAGAAAATGGCCAATAGTCCAGAGTTTCTGGGAAGAATATACTCTGGTAGTCTCCTGCACAGTAGGATGACTTTGGTTAACAATATCTATTATATTGAATATTTCAAAGTAGCTAGAAGGGAGGATGTTAGGTATTCTTACCAAAAATAAATGATAAATGGATGAGGTAACAGATATACTAAATACCTTGATTTGATTTCCGCCCAATGTCCCTTTTTTTTATTTTTATTGAGCTCTACATTTTTCTCTGTTCCCCTCCCTGTCTCTCCCCTCCCCCTTAACACATCGCACCATTGTCTACAAATAATATATAGTTATTATGTATAGATTTATAAGAGGAGAAAAACGAGTGATTCCTCAGAGGAAGATATGTTCTGACTTGAATTCTAGATAATCTAGAGTTAGAAATGAGTCAAAAAAAATCTCCAAATATTTTCTGACTAACTACTCCCAGCACATGAACACTGTTCCTCATTTTGTAGGCAGAAATAGAGAAAGGCATGAGGGTAACCTGCTTACGTCAACTTCTTTCAGCCTCTGCTTAAAACTCTAAGGCACCGTATTAAGATGATCTACATATTAACTATTTAGGTCATTTTAGTGAGATATAATTTGACATGGATACTAGTTGGCTGAGGCTGCCAAATCAAAGTATCACAAATCAAGTGGTTTAAAGCAGCCACTTCTAACCTTTACCTGCTGTCCCCAACCCTTTGACTTGTAGATACTTCCCTCCAGTCTCTGCTCTGTTCCTCATATGTCATTGTCGTCTATGCTTTTTTATCTGTCTTTACATGGCCTCCTTAAAAGGACACCAGCCATTGAGTTTAGAGTTGACCCTGAGCCAGTATACCTCATCTTAATTACATTTGAAAAACTTCCATTTCCAAATAAGTTACATCTGGGTCTCTAGGTAGAGCTGAACTTTGGGAGACACAATTCAACGCAGTACAACATGAAAAACTGATTTTACCCTGAATAACCATTTCAATCAGGTATGAGTGCTAACTGCACAAATCCAGCATCAAATAATTCAATGTCATTCTGTCAGTTACTCCCTTTACTTTCTAGGAAATAAGGGCTAAAATATAGTCTTTGTCTTCTTGTGTGCTTTTGAGTCAGTGATAGTTTAAAATTTGTGTGATACTTTGGATGGTCAGTTGATGTATATGTTTTTGATGGTTTTATTTTTTAGATTAAAAAGCATTTTGCAAACGTTATTTTATAACAATTCTCAGTCTTCTCATTCTTAGAGAAATTTCCCTATTACAGAATAAATGTTTACTTTGTAAGTAAAGTATTATAAAATATCGTTAAATGACACATTCATCATCTCTGCTACATTTTGACAACTAAGCTTCAAAAGTTCACTCACTGTCATACCTCTGACTGCTGGCCCGTAGTGCAGTCTTGGTAGTAACTGTGATGCCCCACCTAACTAATATGATTTTGTAGGAAATCTTAAGCTTGTTCTCCAAAACTGTAAACAGTAAATGAATTGCTGAAACCACAAAGCCAGCTCTAGGAGTAGCTTAATTTGAATGTTGATTTATAAGAAGACTAATAGATTAAGTAGTGTTTTAGTTTTAAATAATATGGTAAAATATTGCATTAGAAATAAACCAGTGCTGGAATCTCTCATTGCATATGACTGACATCTTTATTATATTGCTTTATTGCTTAGAGACAAGAGTTTTTCCATCTAGCCTAGAAAACTACAACTCTAGATTGACTATTTTGCATCTTTGAGATGACATTAATTTAGTAGACATGTTTGAAATAGAATATTTTTATAACTCAAAAGTTTTCTGAAGGAAAAAAGTAGAACTTTTTAGCAACTTAGTGGTGCAAGAGAATTGTCTGTATTCTGTCAATCATGTTTTAAATAAATGCTGATTGGCCAGGCAGGAGGTGTAGGTGGAAAAACCAGAAAGGAAGTAGAAATGATGTAAGGAGAGCAGGAGAATTCTGGGGAGGAGGAAGTTGATTCCTCCCACTCCTTCCCAGATCACTGAAGCAGCAGGATGTGAGCTGCCCCACTGAAAAGGTACTGAGCCACATGGCTAACATAGATCAGAAAAATGGGTTAATCAAGATGTGAGAGTTAGCCACTAAGAAGCCTGACCTAAAGGGCCAATCAGCTTTATAACTTACGGAGTCCTCTGTGTGGGTGATTTTCTCTGGGACTAAACAACTGGGGGGTCGGGCAGGACAGAACCACAAACAAACAGGTCCCCTCATGTTACAACTTAGAGTCTGACAAATAAATTGCAACAGTTTGAATGTGTAATGGCATTGCCAGTCAGGAAATGCCAAAGCTGTTTCTTATGAATTCTGGATTTAAATGTCTGGAATGAGAAGCCCTGAGGACCTTGGGAGACTCAGTTACTGGTAGTCCCCACACCACCCAATCTGAAAGAATCATCAGCTTTGGCAGGTACCCAAGTCTAGTGGTGGTGGTCTTTGTGCTGCTGTGCACTTCTAGGGCTGAAGATCAAAATGATTTTGCTTTGGGGAGTCACTTACTCTACCATTTCCAACTGATTAGAAAAAAAAATTCCTTGTGTTTCCATCCTTGCAGTGGGAAAGTGCTACAAGAAACAAGATACCTGAGAGCTGGCTTAGCTGGGGTCCTTTTAATGTAGATACTTCAGCATACCATTAAGCTTGATATGGTCACTTTTTTTTTTCTTTTTAGAGACAGGATTTGTGTCTTTTTTTTTTAAATCTAGATTCTCCATGTGAAAGAAAATATGTTTTTCTTCCTGAGCTTATTTCACTTAACTTGGTAATCTCCAGTTCATTCTATTTTCCTGTGAATGGCATGGTTTTATATTTTTCTTGTAGCAGAGTTTTACCAAATATTTTTATACTACATTTTATTCATTCATTCTAAGGGTCATCTACTCTTAACCACTTCTATTCAACCTTATACTGGATGTTCTAAACAAATTAATAAGACACGAACAAAAGTCAGGGCATGAAGGTTAGAAAGGAAAATATAAAAATATCTTCTTACAGAGATGTGGAAATCTTTCTCCTTTTGGTTTTTGGCTCTCAGGTTTTTTTCATGACAGGGTTTTTCTCTGTAGCAGCCTTGGCTGTCCTGGAGCTCACTTTGTAGACCAGTCTGGCCTCGAACTCACAGAGATCCTCTTGCCTCTCCTTCCTGAATGCTGAGATCAGTATGCACCACTATGCTTGGCTTACATATGGAAAATTTTAAATAATCTATTTTATAGTCTATTAGAATTAATAGTAAGTTTAGCATGTTAACAAGAAGTAAGATCAATATGTGTGTTTCTGTTTAGAAACAAAAGTAATGTGAAAATAAGAAGACACCCATATTATCACAAAAAGGAAAAATACCTAGTGGTAAATTAAATATAAGGATTATGTACTTAAAACTGAAATACTGTAAAAAAGAAAGTAAATAAGAACCAGATAAGTGGAGAGGTAGATTTATTTGTAACAACTCATTTTCATACGGATCTATACCATTCTTATCAACATTCCAGCAGTATTTCTTTGTAGAAATTCATACAATGTGGCCTAGTGGAATGTTAGCTCAAGGGGAGAGTATTTTGCCTACCCTGCACAAGGCTCTGACTTTCCATCCCCAGCATTGGGGGAGGGAGCAATAGAGAACTAGAAATTGACATGGTGATCCTAAAATTTGTTTTGGGTGGGGTTTTTTTGGTTTTTTATTTGTTTGTTTGTTTTTTATTTATTTATTTATTAAAAATTTCCCCCTCCTCCCCACCTCCTATTTCCCTCCCACTCCCCCCATTCCTACTCCCACTCCCCCTCCCTCTCTAGTTCTAAGAGCAGTCAGGGTTCCCTGCCACGTGGGAAGTCCAAGCCCCCCCCCATCCAGGTCTGGGAAGGTGAGCTTCCAAACAAACCAGGTTCCCACAAAGCCAGTCCATGCAGTAGAATCAAAACTCAGTGCCATTGTCCTTGGCTTCTCAGTCAGCCCTCATTGACAGCCACATTCAGGGAGTCTGGTTTGATCACATGCTCCATCAGTCCCAGTTCAGCTGACCTTGGTGAGCTCCCATTAGATCAGTCCCACCGTCTCAGTGGGTGAACGCACCCCTCGCGGTCCTGACTTCCTTGCTCATGTTCTCCCTCCTTCTGGTCCTCATTTGGACTTTGGGAGCTCAGTCCAGTGCTCAATGTGGGTCTCTGTCTCTATCTCCATCCATCGTTGGATGAAGATTCTATGATGATATGCAAGATATTCATCAGTGTGGCTATGGGAGAAAGCCAGTTCAGGCACCCTCTCCTCTGCTGCCCAAGGAACAAGCTGGGGACCTCTCCTTGGACCTGGGAACCCCTCTAGAGTCAAGTCTCTTGCCAACCCTAAAATGGCTCCCTTAATTAAGATGTCTACTTCTCTGCTCCCATATCCACCCTTCCTCCATCCCACCCATCCCATTCCCCAAAGCTCTCCCCAATCCTCCCCTTCTCCCTTCTCTCTCCCCATCTCCCCTTACACCCACCCCACACCCACCCCCATGCACCCAACTTTTGCCTGGCAAGCTTGTCTACTTCCAATATCCAGGAGGATAACTATATGATTTTCTTTGGGTTCACCTTCTTATTTAGCTTCTCTAGGATCGTGAACTATAGGCTCAATGTCCTTTAATTAAGGTCTAGAATCCACTTATGAGTGAGTACATACCATATTCCTCTTTTTGGGTCTGGGTTATCTCACTCAGTAAAGTGTTTTCTATTTCCATCCATTTGCATGCAAAATTCAAGATGTCATTGTTTTTTACCGCTGAGTAAAACTCCAATGTGTATATGTTCCACATCTTCTTTAACCATTCTTCTATAGAGGGGCACCTAGGTTGTTTCCAGGTTCTGGCTATTACAAATAGTGAGCACTCAGGAGATGGAGGCATAAGGATCAGACACCTCACTTGTCCAGTATTTGTTTTTCTATGACTAGCCTATTTTATTTAGCATCATGGTCCTTAAAGTTCTTCCATGTTGTAGAGCATATATCAAAACTTCCTCCCTTTAACGGATGAATAGTAGTCTGTTGTATGTGTATATGTTGCATTTTGTTTGCACACTTATCCACTATCTATGTTATATTATAAATGTATAATAGGAAAAACCAGCTTCTCAAAATGCTAATCACAGAGATTTGTACTTTGGTTCCTTCTTCACATAATTGCTCTTTCTGGATCCCAAGTTGGTTCCTATAGTCTCTATTATTTTTTAAATGAATGCACTATCTTCTCTGAATGTGTTATGGATGCAAGGTTTCGTCTGGTTTGTTTGAATGGATTGCATAAACCAGGGTTTGAAATTGACTTTATCGTACTAAAGTAGATACTACCGTACTAAAACCCGGTGTCAGTATCCCCCACCCATTTACTGACTTTCAGGAACTCTTCAGCTAGCCCAAAGGTACTGATCTTTCAGTTATCTTCACTGCCATTAGCAAACTTCAGTCCTGGCTTTATTTTAGACTGAACTGAGCCCCACCCAAGGACAAGCTAATTCCAGACTAGGACTCTCACTACTTTACTCCCATCACTAGATTCTGAGAGTTTAGCATACTTTTGAGATACTTTTGAGATGAATCACAAGTTTAAGATTTCTAAAAGGTGCTGAGACTACTTGTTTTCTGAATACTTAGAGGGAAAGTTAACTAAGAATAAGTTGTAACAATAATGTTCAAAGACAATGGAAGTATGTCTTTCTAATGCATGCAGTGCACAGTCTCCCTGCAATGGAGAATCATCTGCATGACTAATATTTGAATGTTTTCCTCAACTATTCAAAATAAACTGGGAACTAGAGAGATGGTACAGTAGTTTTAAGTACTTGCTGTTCTTCCAGAGGACCAGAGTTCAGTCCACAGCAACCCATGTCAAACAGCTCACAACTATCTGTAATGCCAGCTCCAGGAGATTTAACACCCACTTCTGGACTCTGTGGGCACCTGAACATATATGGAATGCACTCAGAGGCACACACAGAGGGGGTATTTTTTAATTAAACAGATTTGAAAATTCCACAGTATGTAAGTGTTTAGGGGAAGGTGGTACTGATAGGATAGACAAATATTTGGTCCATAAAAGCCAGGCAGTGGCACACACCTTTAATCCCAGAGCTTGGGAGGCAGAAGCAGGTGGATCTCTGTGAGTTCAAGGCCAGCCTGGTCCACAGAGTGAGTGCCAGGACAGGTTCCAAAGCTACAGAGAAACTCTGTCTCAGAAAACAAAAAGAAAGAGAGAAAGAGATGGACAGAGGGAGGAAGGGAGGGAGGGAGGGAGGGAGGGAGGGAGGGAGGGAGGGAGGGAGGGAGGGAGGGAGGGAGGGAGGAGGAAGACACACCCTGGTGGTATTGATATTTTTTATAAATCATGGAATCCCGGTGATACATAATCATTCTTAAATGTGTAAGATATTTTTCTTGGAGTTTATAGATTTATAGCTCCTTAATTTTTTTTGAAAATTTCATTTCAGCTTTTGCAATTTCATTCAGACCTGTATGGACTATCTTTGCATTATCTCATGTTTAATGATGCTAAGGATGTGTGGCCCCATCATGCTGCCTTGGCACTATCTCATGTTTAATGATTCCAGTGATCTTGGAAAGGCTCTTTCATTTTTGGTTTTGTTTATATTTAAGAGATGGGGTTTTCCGGACCTCCTCTCTTCAAGCCTCCTGGGTAGGCGTTTATGCTGAAGATCTTGAGTTGGTATGTTAGCCTGAGCAGGAAAACAAGAGTTTAGATCTCAGAACTATTTCTTCAATTTACAACCTAAAAAATCATCTTCAAAGTGATAACTGCTTGCCAGTTCCCTGTATTTTAGTACTAAATCTCTACCTTTGCCAACATTTTTCTGGATTTCAAATGTATTGTAAGTGAGAAAAACCTTTTGCCTCTCACTTCTCAGTTCACTAAGGTGTGATATTGGAACTTGGTTCCTGTTCACCCAGCTATGGTGAGTCACATATCTGTGGTTCTGTGAACAGAAACTATGAAGGAAGTTCCTAATAAGATAGTCTGTTTCTTATCTCATCACTGTCATTTCATGCAACTTTCCTCATGCTCTTATTATCTGTCTTACTAGGATTGCAAGCATTTCATTATTTTGTGCCTATGTACGAACTTGAATTCTTTTTCAACAGGAAGTTGCTTCAGTGTCTTTAAAGTAAGCAGTTGCTAATGGACTTCACTCTTCTCTGCAGCTCTACAAGCCCATTCCTTATTTGGTCCATGCTTACTGTCTTGTAAAAGTTATAATCATGATGGGCGGTGGCAGTGCACACCTTTAATCCCAGCACTCAAGAGGCAGAGGCAGGTGGGCCTCTGTGAATTTGAGGTCAACCTGATCTACAGAGATAGTTCCAGGATAGCCAAGGATACATAGAGGAACCCTGCCTTGAAAAAAAAAGTTATAATCTTGTCTTAAGTGGCTTATATCATTGTTCTTTGATATTGTTTTCTCTGTGAGGGGGAGCAAATGACCTGTACAACCCAGGGAGAGTTATTTCATAGCATCTTTCCACTAATTCTAGTTTAAGTATTCAATGATAAATAAAACAATTTGCAATCACTTCTATTTGAGGACTACAAAATCAAGAGTAAGATGTAATAGAGTGTGACATTTAAAAAAGAAGTTTCATTTAATGCTTTATAAGTAAATTAAAAGTAATATATTAATTTATTTCATCTTCCTATTGGAAAGTACATGCTCAGGAGATAGGAAATGAATATTACCACTGAGTTTACTCTGCTTTGTTTGAAACATCTACAATGTAGAACACAGCTTGCCTATGGAACTGTGCCTACTCTCCTTGAGACAGAGGTGAAGTGTGTCCATGTAGCTGTGTGTGGTCATATCTGACACAGTGCCAAAGACTGGCAAGGAACAGAACTGTCTGGAAGTGACACAGTGTGAAACAGCCAGTTTCCCTTGCAGCTGTTCACATTTCCTTGTTTTTGCCTTAATGCTATGTGTGTGGTTTGAACTTATATAGCTGAACTTGGGTAGCTAACTTCTTTAGAAAAAGAATGCAAACAGCCGTAGAGTTCTACATTCTTATTTCCATCTAGAAATAATTTATTAACATCTTTTCATCCTCTAGCCCACCTGCTTCAGTATCCCAGTCTTATAAACATGCTTCGCTATCTTCAGACTTAAGAAATGCAAATCACAAAAAGAAATATATTTTTGATGTTGCCAGACCACCTTGAATTTAAATTTCTAGAGCAGAGGTTACAAGTTCTCACTCTCAAGCCAAATCCAGCCAACTCTTTGTTTGATAACTATTTTGTTGAAACATGGCCATGTCTGTTCATTGTTAGCAGCTGTCTTTACACAACACAATGACGTTAATAGTAGTGCCAGAGACCAGATAGCCCCTAAAGCCTAAAAAATTTCTTTTGGCCACGATAGTATTAAGATCTTAACATGACAAAACCTGCAATTGATTGGCTAATAACTTCCAAATCATAGTTACTTGATTTTTTCCATGGTCTATGAATAATATTTTTTGCATTTTTACCCCCTCCCAAGTATTACTAAGGCCTCTCCCTAGCATGGGTTGTTATTACTAAATTTCAATATAATCCAAAGATAGCTGGTGTGAGACAAAAGGCCACGTACTCATTCTCCACTGCTCTGGTTATATAACCCTAAGTGTAGTATTTAACCTCAGTAGACATTAGTTTTCACTTCTGCATTGGTCAGCTTTTAGTTGCTATGACAAAATACTTGAAATAATCACCTTCAAAGGAAGAAATATGTATTTTGACTCACAGTTTTAGTCAGTTCTCCCTGTTGCTTTTGGGTCTGTGGGAAGGCAATAAATAAATCATCACAGAAGAGGCTGCCCACTTTGTGACATGCAAGAAGGAAAGAGAAGGGAATGGAACACTAATAACTGCTTCAAAGGTACAGCCCAGTGACCTAACTTCACCTACTAGACCCCACTTCTTAAAGGTTCTACCACTTCCCACTAGTGCCACAAGCTGGCAAATAAGACTTCTTGTACATGGGTACTTGGGTGACATTTGTCCAAACTATGGCATTCTCTTCAAAATGAAGAAATAGAACTGTATCAGTATCTAAGATCCTCTCTATCTTAAAAATCTTGTTAAATAAGGCAGACTTGAAAGATTCAAAAAAGAATTAAATATGGCCAAAATGTGTTTAATATGGGAAATTTTTTAGTGTGTAAGCAGGATCAAATAGAAATTGTATCTGGTTCCTAAAGAAACCAACTGAAATAGGTATTTCTGCTGTGTTCATTTTTGTGGTACTCTACATTTTTTTACAAATATGTATTCATAATTTCTATGTATAAGTTCAAATTTTTAATTTTTGAGGAAACAATTACAAAACATATGCTGTGTCCTCTTGTCTGTTATTGGAGAATTCAAGGGTCAAGGAGAAGAAAAAGAAGCCCTTACACAGCATGTTCTATAATCATGAACATCAGACAGCCACTTCCTTTTTGGTTGTTGATGCCCTTGATATGGCAGGCATCCCAGTGTTGGTGATGTCCTGAGTTGCAAATGTGCAGCATTAGCATTGTTGGCACAGCCTGAGCTAGCCTCAGAAGCTCACTCTCATCTCTTGCCCTGTGGTATTACCCGTAACACGTTTCTGGGTCTTCTTGCTCTGTGCAGGCAATCCTCTTGGACAGCACTCGATCGGTGTTTATTTGACTCATAGGCAGTACCTATTAAGGTAACCTTAATATGTACTGGGAGTTATCCCAGGTCAGCATAAAAGAAGCAGACACTAGTCACCTTTCACTTAAGACATAAAAAATATCACGTGTTGAGCCTCCCCAAGGAGTCTCTGAACAAAGCTGCCCATCCTACTGCGTCAACGTGGGCCAGTAAGTTGCTGCAACTCGGCAAGCTCTGGCCAAAGACCAATGCAAGGAGGTCTCCTGTTTGCCACTTCCAGTTCCTGTGCAAGCTTGTCTGGAGGGTCCCCATAGCCTTCACTTTACATCATGGAAGAACAGTTCTCAAGAAGGAGGAGAAAGGACGATCAAATGTGTTCTCTCCTCAATCTTGTGACTTCTTCACATCATGCTTCTGCCTCTGTAGGCAGAATAAAGCCTAGGCCAACTGTGGAAGGAGCTGACTGCTGTGCAACAAGCCCTACACCAGCACTGGCAGCTTCCTAGGAGGCTTGGTGCCACAGACTTCCTGTTGCCTTTAGTTTGGAGTTCTAGAGCATGTATATGTGTGTGTGCATGCATATGTATGAGTATAACAGAATGTCATTAGGAGTCTCTAGGTCCCTGGGCTATCTAGTCTCAGGTTCTCAGTGACCCAAGCAGTGTCAGGTATGGGTTCCATCTCATGGAGGGGGCAATTAGAATGACTACTATTACTCAAAAGTTAGTATTAGCTGGGCAGTGGTGGCACACGCCTTTAATCCCAGCACTTGGGAGGCAGAGGCAGGAGGATCTCTGTGAGTTCTAGGCTAGCCTGGTCTACAGAACAAGTTCCAGGACAGGCTCTAAAGCTACACAGAGAAACCCTGTCTCAGAAAAAAAAATAAAATAAAAACCCACAGAGCATATGAGAAAGCATCTCTAGTAGGTCTAGAGTGAGGCTCAAGAATGTCTTCTAGGGACCAGATAAAAGTCTTCAATACACTATACTAACATGTAGTTTTTAGATGTTAGCAGAGTCAAAGCCTTGAGTGCTGTGCCTAACACCATTTTTTTTCCTAAAAGAAACTGCACTGACATAAGAACTAAGGAACTATACTTGGCTTAGTGAGACCAAGTTAAAAATCATGTCTCCGGGTTCAGAAATCGGGAAGGGTGGGTGTTTGCTGCTCTGTGAGTAAAAGTTGGTATGCATTTATTAATTGTGTAAATAGAAAGCAATTCTACTCATTTGAAAGTGTTGGAAGTCATGTCAGCAATAGTCTTTGATTACAAAAATGTTAAAGCTGTTTTAGGTAAAGTATTTGCTGCATGAACAGTGTAAAGTGACAGGGCAATCAACCTACAAGGCCTTGAATTAAATTTGTTATTCTTTTAAATGGCCTTGAGATTTTACTGTTATTATTATTATTCACTTAAGTTCTTTAAACTTTAGTTATTAATACTTTGACATCAAGGATAGCCAAGTATCTTTTTAAGATTACACTATGTGTGTGTGTGTGTGTGTGTGTGTGTGTGTGTGTGTGTGTGTGTGTGCACGTGCGCGCGCATATACATGCACTTAAGCCACAGTACAAGTGTGAAAGTCAGAAAACAACTTGTAGGAGTTTATTCTCTCCTTCCAGCAGACCCTAGGGATCAAACTCAAATCACAGGCTTGATGGTAAACACCTCTGCCAACTAAGCCATTTTACTGGCCCACTAAATGTCTGTGTTGTTGTGGTGGTGGTTGTTGTTTTGGTTTTTGAAACAGAGTCTCTCATGTAGCTCTAACTGTCCTGGAACTCAATATGTAGATAGACCTGGCTGGTCTAAAGCTCAAAGAGATAATCTGCCTCTGCCTCTGCCTCATTAGTGCTGAGATCAAAGACATATACCACCATTCCCAGAACCACTAAATGTATTTTTTAATTATACTTTATTTGGGGAGTTATGAGAATGTGCTCGTGTGGGTTTCAAAGGACATCCTAAAAGAGTTGGTTCTCTCCCTCTACCATATGAGTTCTGGGAATCGAGTTCGTGTTGACATACTTGGCATTAACAGGCTGGGAACTGTGGTACACGCCTTTAATCCTTATACTCAGGAGGCAGAGGCAGGCAGAACCCTCTGAGTTCAAAGACAATTGGATATCTACAAGTAAGAGGTCAGCCTGGTCTACATGGCGAGTTCCAGACCAGCCAGGACTACATAGTGAGACCCTGCATGTATATATGTCCATTTTTTTAAAAGTACATTTTTTATTCCAGATTTTAGTTGGCAATCACTAGAGATGTAAACCTTAAGAAGACAGAGACCATCCATGTATATTCTCCAAGGATTTGACCAAACAACATACCACCAGTGCCCTAAAATGTTTTAAGTAGAGTAGCATTTTACTTTTCTGCTTTAACTATTTATTCAGTCTTCAAGTCAGCAGTACTTTCTTAATTAATGGCATTGCAAAATGGCCCCTCCTCTATTTTCACTTTCTCTTGGTCATTTTTTAATACCTTATTAGGGATTTTTAATGTATGGTATGGCCTAAATATTTACAAGCTATAAAGATTTTTCTGGCGTCTAACTATAATATGAAGAATGTTTACAGTCAGTATTTCACCTCTGGACTAACATTGGTATGCAGAGAAAAGTTGGAGGAGGGACAAACCAATCCCCAAATGTCAGGCTGTTTTAGAGAAGTTAGGAAATAGAAGCCATCAGACTAGCCAAGGTCACTTTAACTTTTTACTTTTCAGAGCACACTGCTTCACTGTGGCCCATTCTGTTTGGGGTAAAACTAGCATTTTAACTGTACTTCTAAACTGCAGAATATTTTCTCTGACAAATTAAATTAATGTTCTTTAGCAAGTTGATGCTTGATTCTTTATGTTTGTGTAAGGAAGTGTAAATTTATTAGAACTGTTTCAGTCCTGTCATACTCTGAATTTGCAAAGTCAAAAGAGACTAAGCTTCTGTCCCTGACTCCCTGCTCAAGGCTCCAGCACTGGTTCTGGTATTGACCATCCCTAGTAAGACAAGAAAAACCTCTATGAGAACATTCCTTCCTAGAAAGAGTTGGTTTGCCCTTTTCCAAGATCTAGGTTTCTGTGAAAATTCTTTTAGACTCTTCTTGGCCGGAAACTGTTTTTTCATTTTACTCCATAGTCACATTAGTGAATTTTGCTTCTGTCTGGAAGGAAATCCTGGGATTGCTGCTATATTGACAAATGTTAATTGCTCTCTTTAAAAGTATTTACTTTAAAAATACATGCATGAAACTCATAGTTCTGACAAGTTCCCTTGAATGACGAACAATTACAAAGAAGACCCGGTGACGTCATCCCCCTGACTTTTTAAGAGGAAAGCATTGTTAAAATAATAAACAGAAAGCTGTAAACTGTAGCAAAACGTGATGGATATTGATTGGATTTCTTCTTTGCTCTTTTAGCTGTATGACAAAATTAACACAAAATCTTCACCACAAATCAGGAATCCTCCAAGCGATGCAGTACAGAGAGCCAAAGAGGTAAGTGACATCTTTTTCTCAAAATATTTAGTGTTGTCACGTT
This sequence comes from Myodes glareolus, assembly GCF_982192425.1. Lineage (NCBI taxonomy): Eukaryota > Metazoa > Chordata > Mammalia > Rodentia > Cricetidae > Myodes > Myodes glareolus. Next base: position 137,333,559 of record NC_142053.1, on the reverse strand, counting down.
TGCTGCCTTTAATGAAGAAGCGCACTCATTAGGATTGCAGTTTGACTCATACTCAGATTCTGATTGCTAAATTTATCATTGAACATCCATGTAGGGAAGAAAAAAGTCACAGCAACTGTAGTTCCCAAATTTCTCCTTCTGGTTTCGCTGTGGAAATGAACATATTAATGTACTCTTTTTTGATGTTATTTTACTGCACCTGGTAGGAATAGACATGCTTTAAAAATGTGAGTTGCTTCTTTAATGTGGTACTATGTGGAGGTTAATTGACTTTTATATAACAATTAAATATATCAAATTCAAAGAAGTCATTTTTATGCATCATCAACCCATAAAAGTATTTGCCACAAATTTTTTCATACTTGTTTATTATAGAAGCATGACTTTGCAGAAAGCTTGGAAAACAAAATTCACCCAGAATCCCACCACCCTAAAGCAGTTGTTTCTATTTTTGTATCTTTTTCATTTACATATAGACTCTGATCAAATTATGTTGGTTTGTATCTAATATGTAACAAGCATTTTATACCTCTATTTGATCTTTATGAATATAACACAATGACTGTGTAATTTTTTTTCTTATTACTAGACTGATGTAGAAATTACCCCATTAGGAAATACTTTTTTTTAACTGTCTGATCTTTTAAAGTTTTTATGCAAATAAATGCTTCCTTTTAAAAATATTTCTTACAAGGTGTGATTACTAAATGAAAGCGTTTTGAAGACATAATCCCTTTTTAGCAGATTTTGTTCTGGGTTTTGTTTTATTGAGATAGGATCTCCCCATATAGTTCAGTGTTGGGGTGTTGGGATGACAGGTGTGTACCACCACAGCCAGCTTTCTAGCAGATGTGAAACATGATCTTTGGTGTGTGTGTGTGTGTGTGTGTGTGTGTGTGTGTGTGTGTGTATGCTTACATAGTCAGTGAGAAATTAGACCACAGTGACTGCCAGGCCTATTTGCTTGATGAGAATGGGGTAAGAGAAATCTGTCTTAATTTGCCCAGCAAGCTTTCTTTCATTCTTTGAAAGGAATTAACAATATCAGTCAGGAACAATGAGTCACTGAGCAATTAACAATATCTAAATAGATAGAAGCTGAGACACTCTGAGGACAATCCTTTGTCCTAATTATACACTTGAAGAATTTCCCCTAGCTTAGGAGATCACACCTCTGTAATTAAGATCATAGACCATGAAAGTGGCAGGGGAAAGAGAGTCTGTGCTTTCCCCTTGTTCTTAGAAGAGAAGCGGAATACACCAAAGAGAACTACTTTAATTTTAGTAAGCAATAGGAATTAGCTGCATAACCAGCAATCGTTAACAGGACATTTGAATAAGAAACACCAGTACGGGTGTGAGTGGTAGGGTGCTGAAATCTGAGACTCAGGCCATGTGAACCCCTTCCTGAAGTTCTGGCAGGTTGAAGCAGGAGTGTCATGCTAGTTGAAGGGCTATGTGCCCTTTACACTCAGTAGTGTTGAGGCAATCCTAGATTGGATCCATGCTTAGAATTCAGTTGAGTGCAATTTAGAGGCCAGCCATCTGCAAATAGAGCAGGAACAGGTACCTGCTCAGAAAACCGAGGCACTGCTGTGGACTGCTAGACGTGGATTAAAGTGAACAGGTGAGCTCCCTTCCTGGGTGAAAGGGAGAGCCTTTTTAGAGCATTGATTTGCAGTCCGCATTTTCACCAATGCAAACAAAATACTAATGCCTGATTGGTGAGAAAAGTTTGAGTGCAGAACAAAAACTGCTGAAGGTGTTTGAGTTGTTAAATTTGGTCTTGGGTTTGCTGGAATTTCATCAAAGGGACCATTGGCGGGAGCATTGTTTTCTCTATATTGGAAGATAAGCATGGAGAGCAGCATTACTCCCACTAGGCTACAAGGAAAATTACTTAAGTGTATTCATAATTAGTTATTCTACTTAATTAGCATTCTTTTGTACATTGTTTTCATTGAACCTCTGGTCATCTTTTTAAGGAACTAGCAGTGCTATTCAATTTTAAAGGCTGTTACTTTCAGTTCAAATTGATTTGGGGGGGTAAATTTGAATTTTCTCATTAAGCTACATAAGTTTCCTAAACCTGTAATAAGTACGTGTTATAAACTTCCCATTTTGTATTTTAGTTTTTGTTACCATTGGGTCACAGCTGAGTATTGAAGGCAAACTGTTGTTGCTTTTGTTTCATTTTAATACTATCAATATCTTTCTCCTATTTTAATAACTGTTGAACTCAACAAATGTTTTCAAAGAAATTGTCTTTGCCACTACAAAAACCCACTCATGGTTTTTAATTTAACGGAGTTCCATGCTTTGTCAATTTCATATCATTTTACACTAGTATATTTCTTACTTGTTTTTTTAGGTATTGGAAGAAATTTCATGTTACCCTGAGAATAATGACGCAAAGGAACTAAAGCGTATTTTAACACAACCTCATTTCATGGTAAGTAACACATCACTAGACCTAAACCATACTTTCACAAGAAGTTTTTAAAACCTTCATAAAATATTGCTAGTGTCATCAAATGTATTTTATCCTTATACAACCATGTCACCTACTATTGGGATAAATTCTGAAGAATGTGTTACCAGGCGATTTTGTCATTGTAAGCATCTTACAGTGTTCTTACAAGAGCTTAGGTGATGTAGGCTACTAGTGTGCACCAGGCTACACGCTGTATAGACATGTGTATGCCATAGTTCTGGGAGGTTCTTAGAATCATAGTGAGCAAAGCAACATGAAATTTAACAAGCACAAGAGAAATGATGAAATCAAGAGACACATTAAACACAAGTATGTGTGGCTAGTACCAGGATAGCACAGCATGCATTTCTACAGTAAATGTGTTGTTTCTTTGTTTTAGGTTTTGGTCTGTTTGACCTAGGATCTCACAAAGTAGCCCAGATAGCCTCGAATTCAGGATCCTCCTGCCTTGACCTCCCAAAATGCTTAGATTATAACCAGTGGGCTACCATGATTAAACATTTTTTCTAAGTAGAAGGAACACACTGTAAAATAATGATAGAAAGTATAACATAGTAAATAACTAAGCCAGTAACATCATGGCTGTCTAGTGTGATGTTCCATGGATAATTGTATATATAGTATGCTTTCATCTGACTGACTGTGCAGTAGCTTTGTTTACACCAGCAACCATGTAAGTAGGCATTATGCCATGAAGTCACTAGGCCCTAGGAATTTTTTGGCTTCAATATAATCCTGTGAATGTAGTATACCATTGACTAAAATATCATTTTGTAGTTCATGACTATAGTATCAAACTAAGTATAATCCCAGGTAATAACAAATATTTTGATTTTGTTGTTTTTGTTGCCCTTGCATCATAGTTGTAAAAGTGGCTCTTTAAGGACTATGCACACCTCAGATAAGGATCTGCTTCCTACCATTCTTCCATCACTCACTGAAACTCTATGCTGCCTAACCCACAAAGACCTATAATTGAGGGCGATTTTTTTTTGGTTTTGTGTTATATTTATTTAGGGTGGCATATGTGCCACAATGCATGCATGGAGGTCAGAGAACAAGTTGAAGGAGTCTTCCTTCCACCCTGTGGTTCCAGGAATTAAACTCAGGGTGTCTTTGTTTTAGACAGCCAGAACTCCTGCACATTTTTCATTAGTTTCTACGAAAAATGGGACTAGCACTTGCATCTAGCCAGTTTTTAGAAATGTGAAATAGCTAAGAAACTCTTTTGTAGAGAAGATATTCATAGCTATCTACTACAATTCAAAATCTGCAACAAAAAATATCAGCAATTCAAAAGTAGAATTACAGGGGCTTGCAAGAAGGTTCTGTGGCTGAGAGTGCTTGCTGCTCTTCTGAAGGACTCACGTTCAGTTTCCAACACCTACATCAGGAAACTCATAACTGCCGCCATAACTCCAGCTCCAGGGGATCTGACATCTTCTGACCTGCAAGGTCATCTACACACAGGCACAGCAAAAATAATACATATTTTTTTCTAAAAAAAAAAACCACAATTACAGATCGTAATTCATACTGAAATTAACCTTGTTCTTACTGCAACTATTTGTTTTAAATGCTTATTTTAAAGCCTTGAGAACTTGTTTGGAGGTTCTAGCAGGGTAGCGCAGCTACTTGTATACCTTGACTGAAGACCAGTCCTCCTCTATTCGGGGAAGGGTCGTCCTCTTTGACCCAGCGCACAGCTTCGGGAGGGACACACATGGAGCGGTGAGGAAGGGGACACCTGCCTAAGCAGCCAGATCAGCTGAATCAACCCTGGCAATCAGTGAGGTGACAGATGTCACAACCAGACCGTCCTCACATCCTAAATGCTTATTTTGAAATAATAGTTACAATATAACATGTATCATACCCATACCTGTGAGTTTTTAAATACATGCTATTTCATTGTACATGTAATGTTTCTAAAACTTTGTAATATTTCTAAAACATTGTCCTTTAAAGTAACTATCTTGAAAGAAACAATTTCTTATGTCCTCTACCTAATTTTTCTTTCTTTCTCTTTTCTTCTCTCTCTCTCTTTCTTTCTCTCTCTTGTTTTTTGGTTTGTGTGGGGTTTTTTTTTGGCCCTACCAAATTTTTCTGAGCTTTAATGGCTAAACTCAAACACATCTCTGAAAGTGTTTAACTCCATTCTATTTGATTGTAGTAAATTAGAAATATAGTTCTATGTCTGGGCGAGCTTACTTTTACAGCTGAGATGTGTCATTATAAAACTCAGTTTGAATACCACCTTTTCTATCGAAGTCATTCCTAATTACTCTAAATCTATGTTAATCTTCTCTATTTTCCACTTTCTACTCCTGTGTGTGGCATTCTAATACATGCTGATCTGCTGAAACAGGCCCTTTCCCTGCAGAATGAGCCTGGGCAGTTCTCCTATGTCTGTCCTAGGCTCAGCTTAGTTTCATGAGTGTGATCTCATTTAATCTAATTTAATTGTTGTTCTCTATATACCAAAGCAGGAAAATAAAAGGGTTCGGTGCCCTATTAGTGTCCTCACATTTGAATAATCACAACAGGAGTGAATTGCCCTGGATATTTATTATCTTGTTTCTGGATATTACATATGTGGGAACCAGATTACAATTCATTCCTCTCCAGACAAGCTCTAAATTCAGGCAGGACTGAGGCTAAACTCCATCCTTGCTGCTGTGAACTGGCTCTGTGAACTCGAGCTCAACCTCTCTTAGTTGGAGGAAGAACTACATTGATATGTTTACTGTACTTAGGCTGTTTTCTGCCTGAAATGTGCTTAATACCTCATCAGTGTTAGCTAGTAAGAATTGACATTTACCCCACAGTATGTGTCATCTGCCCATGTACAGAGCTGACATTGTAAGCAGTCAGTAAAACACTGAGCACAATAGTAACTGGCCCATTTGCAAGTAGGTTCACCTCACCACTCACTGCTCCATGCAGTTTATTCCACACAATTTTGAACAAATCTGACTATAAATTCCTATATAACCTGAGCCCATTTCATAGAATTATTTAGGACCATTTCAGAGTAGTAAATCTTTTTGGAGGTGAAGGAGACTAAATAAATAAATTAGCATATACCCAAATAAGACCTTTTTACAAGATAAGGTTTTTTCCAGAAATCATTAAAGCTCATACAGACCAATTCCTCACAGCTTACCTACCTCTTAAGCCTTGATTTATTTTGCATTTCTGAACTTATAGAAAATGTTGTGTGTGTATGTTGTGTTTCCCTATCAATAAACATTTTCAGAAATAATTCCTCAAAATTTTTGAATACCTAGCACAGTGATTATAAAAATCTCTATTCGTTTATCAAGCATCTAAGTGCTTACTGTGTTCCAGGTGTACTGTGCTAGCCACTAAGGATCTGATAGTGAACAGGAAAAACATAGTTCCAACCCTCATGGAATTTCTCATTTCAGTAAGGCTGCAGGCTAGAGGTAGGAACAGACTAAACATATATCAAATAACATGGTAATTTTACACAGTGATAATAACTCTGATTGTAAATCAGTGACAGAAGTAAAGTGTCAGCTATTCTATATCCATGGGGGAAGCTCTTCTGAAGGGTTAGCTAAGCTGAGACTTGTTACAGGAAGAGCTGACCCCCCAAGCATTCAAACAGGAGGAAGAAGCAGAAGGAAGTTGTATAGGCTCAAGGAGTACGACTAAGTCCGTTAAAGATAGAATTTAGTAAAAGGGAAGAAAGTGATACAGAAATGCTTACAGAGCTTGGCAGAGGCCAGACCAAGCTCTTCCAGACCGTAGTAAAGAGTCTAGGGTTTTCTCTTGATTAAAGTAGGGATTGCACTGAGTGATTGCAAGCAAAAAATGTGATGCAATCCATGCTTTCAAGGCCGTTCCTGGACATAGTAGCACATTCCTGTCATCCCAGCACTTGATAGACTGAGGTGGAAGAAACACAGCCAGTCTGAGTCCGACCTGAGGTACATAGTGAGTATCAGGCCAGCCAAGGCTATAGAGCAAGACCCTGTCTCAAATGAAGGGGCGGAAAATTCTGGAGCTCACATGTTGTAAACGGACTATAGGAGAGAGACCCATTAGAAGACATTGAAAGAAATGATGGAGGCTCAGAGAAAGATGGGAATGGGTGACAGGTTGCCCACCTGCGGCAGGTGGTAGAGAACAACAACAGGACTTGCTCATAACTGGAATGGAAAGTTGTGTGATTATCCTCATTAGTGGAAATTGCCCTGTGAGGTAGACACTTATTTAAAGTCACCCACCTAGAAAATGGCCTCCCTAAGGTTCACATCTTGGTGGCTCTTAAACAGCAGACTATTTGTAATGCTGATGAGTTTCCCTGGAGGCTTAAATTAAGCTTATTGGTAATTCTTGAATAAGCAAACATGTGGATAATGTCACTTATAAGAAATAAAATTCTAAAATATATAATACATAAGCTTTTAAGTACTAAAGTTTTCTGTCTTGTATATATTTTAATAATTATTTTTTAAAACCCTGGGCTTTTAAAATAACAACTAGAAATAGAAATATTTTAATAAGTGTGATATTTTTGTTTTACCAAAGTTCCAGTATTCTTAGTATATTTGATATTTTATACTTAATTTGCTCAGTTATCTGGACTTTGCTTTCTAATCATTATAACCGGAGCATTTAAATTTCAGTTAAAACACAGACAGTTTGAAAGTATTTGCAATAACTTAAAGGAGAGAAAATAAAGGGAGCTAGTGGAGTGGCCTGGCAGGTAAAGCCTGACAACCTGAATTCAATCCCTGGGACCCACATGGTGGAAGGAGAGAACCGACCCCTGCAAGCTGTCCTCTGACCTCCACATGTGTGCCATGGCAATCATGTCAGGGGTGCATGTGTGCACACAGAAAACAAATAGAAAACAAATGTAAAATAATGGGAGGGGAAAATTGGATAAATTTTAACTCTGTATGGCGTCCCAAACCTGCTGTCCAGCACTCAGGATGCCGAGTCAGAAAGGGTGAAAATACCTGGCCAAACTGTTTTTGTAGCAAAACTGTGTCTAGAAACAAGCAAACTAGCAACTGTTTCAGCTTAGTGCTAATTGTTCAGTCACACCCCATAAGACATTTAAAGGAAAAGATTTTTGCTTTTGACTTTTACTTTACTGTATTTGTAACCAACTATAACAGGTAACTTTCTTTTAATGTCTCTGTCCCATGAAAACCCAGGAAATGTGGAATGGAGAGTAAATGACTAGGAGCTGGCTGAGTAGTTACCCAAAAGCTTCCATTACCCCACCTGATAGATTCTGTACATGTTTTCCTTTTCTGTTTGCATGTGACTTAGAGCTGGGGATTTAGTTTTATTTTGTGCCAGCAGTCATTAATGGCAGCAAATTCTGGTAAATATCAAGTATGACCATATTTGGCAACATAATTTAAACTTTTTAAAAGTTCAGTTTGGTACTGCTTTATGATTGAGGACTTGTTCTTCCTTGTAAGTAATACATTAAATGCAAGTGCCTGTTTATATAACTTTAAAGGATGAATAGAAAACATCTACAAAAGAGCATAAACATTTTATCCAATTCATGAGTCTTCAAGGCTGACCTTATCCCCATGAAAGTTTGCCTGTGTTTACCAGTCAAAGTATCATGAGTCATAAAAGATATCTCTATACTTGATATGATGAACCTGACCTTATCAGATGACTTTTTCTACTTGGCCCATTCCTGATTTGGCCTCTCTACTCTAAATCTTAGCTTCTTTGGTGACTAGCTACAATTAGATCACAGAAAGAAGGATTTGCTCAAATGGTCCAACCTCTACACTTGGTAGCTGTGGTTCGCAGGGCCCCTGAAGAGCTCTACCCTAAAACTGTGTGTTGTCGGTGTCCTTTAGTAACCCTCACCTAAGCCTGCAGTTGAGAACAGCAGCCTGGGATTGTGGCAGTACTGACCTTTTCCATTAGAAATAGAATAACTAGATTGCTCTGGGTACCTACTGATGACCACTCAGCACCATCTCCTTTCTGGTTTTAACACATCATTACCTTATTTTTGCCTTGTATGCATGACTTTAAAATAGCTAAGTCATGGCTCTGATAAGCCTTTTAGGAAGTGATTTCAAATGCTGAAATACTATTTAATTGCATTTCATTATCTGTACATATCTCATTACCACACATATTACAGATGGAAGTCAAACTAAATTTAGAATTCGCATACACACACTAATAGATGTATTAGTATATCTGTAGAAAGTTTCAAACAGACTAACAATATTTACTTGTAAATTCTCTTTGAGCTAAAATTCTTCATGCTTATTAAAAAGGGTTTATGATGACACAAAGCAGGAAGATATCCTTTTGTACAGCAACAAACAAGATTTATTATCAAAATTCACAAAGATGACATACAGATGTCAGTGAGTTTTAGTGAGTTTGTTAGTGAGTTTTACAAAATAAATAAGTAATCATTTTCAACTTAGGGGAAGAGGTGTAGCTCAGTTGGTAGACTGCTTGTCTAGAATTCACAAAGCTCTAGGTTACATCCCCAGCACCACATGCACCGAGTATGGTAATGTACCCGTGTAATTCTAAACCTTGGGAGATAAAAAGAGAAGACCAAGGTCATTCTTTCCTACATAGTGAATTCAAGGCCGACCTGGAAAACATGAGACCCTGTCTCCAAAAAAAATAAAAAAACGATGATAATTGTCAGATTTATCCAAGAGCTCCAAAAACCAAAAGAACTCACACGGTGAAAGTAGAGAACTGTTGCCACAAGTTGTCCTCTAACCTCCACATGAACATTATAGCACGTGTGTGCTCACACATGTGTGCACACTCATACACAAATAGATAAATGTAAAAACATTTCAACTTTCAATTTTGAGATTTATATGTGTGATATTTTAGAAAATTGTTTTCTTAAGTACGTCTATACAGTTAAATTTTATTTCCTAAACCATGTTATAAATTATCTTCGTCCTTTGGGCTATATGAAGATATTATGGTAGGACATCATTGATGTCACTGTATAATTGTCCATTCAGTTATATGAACCTGAAGCTTATGGGTCCTCTTTGATCCTTGCTTCTTCCTCATTTCTATTGACAACTTACTAGTAGGTGATGCTAATTTTATTCTTTCATTCATATCCTAGAAGTTATTTATTCAGTGCAGTAATTATTACATAATGTCTTTTAAATTTGATTTTACTTTAAAGCCCCAGTGCAAATTTGCTGATTATTTTTATAAATGTTCTTTCTGCTAAATTATTTAAAATTTTAGTATTTCAGTTTTTATTTGACCATGTGAGTTAGATACAGTTTTACAGCCTAACACCAGATGCTACCTCTAACCCTGATAATTGATAGGCCCATCCATTCATTGGTTTGCTCCCTTACTTGTTCATTCTATGTTTAAAAAGAAATCCATCTATCATGATAATTTGCCACAAAGAAATTGAGGTAATTTAGAGGTATGGTTTGTTTTGAGTTACTGTAAATGAAAAATACTTTTTGAGAAGAAGTGATATTGTGTATGTTTATTAGCATATTTCTGCTAGAATGATTTTTTCTTCTTTCATAAAAATGCCAGGCCTTACTTCAGACTCATGATGTAGTGGCACATGAAGTTTACAGTGATGAAGCGCTAAGGGTCACACCTCCCCCGACCTCTCCCTATTTAAATGGTGATTCTCCAGAAAGTGCTAACGGAGACATGGACATGGAGAATGTGACCAGAGTTCGACTTGTACAGTTCCAGAAGAACACAGATGAACCAATGGTAAGTAGGAAAAACTTGAGTTACAATCAGCTAACTCAACCTGTACTGACTGCTACTCAAGGAGGAAGGGAAGAAGGGTAGAATGGATGGGTCTAAGGAAATCAGTTTCCTATAGAGGTTCGAAATAATATTAGAATTGAAATTAAGTATTATATATTCAGTCTGAAAGTATACAATATGTGAAACCCGAAAAATGTTTCATATTAAAAATGAAGATACTATTAAAATATTGTTACACAGATCATAATGGTACCCTACACATATAGAAATTATGACTGTATTTAGAGTCTTTGCATATAATGGTCGAAGGGGGCTTTATACACCTACCTATGTTTCCTTTTAACAAGCTATTTTCTATTTAATAGGAATGAGCAGATATTTCTTCATTTATTAGACATACCGGCCATCACACCTCTACTGTAACAATTACTTTTCAACTTTCCAAGCAGAGGTACATTACTCCAGAATGTAAAAACAAAAACAAAAAAAAAAACCTCTCATATAGCAAAGAAAGAGGCAATTTGAAGAATTAGCATTGTAACAGGTGCTTCAAACAGTAAGCACACTAGAGAAAAACACTTACCCAGACAACGGGACTGGCTTTGGAGAGAAAACTTATTTGTATCAGACACAATTAACCATTTACAATTCATAAATATGTAGTCAACCCTCATTATCTGTAGATTCCATATCTGCAAATCTGCCTGTTCACGATGACATCTGAAATCTCCAGAGTCAATGTGCAGCGCTTTTCTGTTGTTGTTGTTCACTTGTGGACACAACAAGGTGACAAAATTTCAAGTTGCCCCCTGTGCACACAATCACCAGAAGTCGAGCAGGATGAGGCTGTGCCTTCCTGTCTCATATTTTAATTAATTAATTTAATAAAAATTCCAGTGCTTTCCATATCTTTTGCTTTCACCAAAATTTGAAGAAAAGTAATTCAGAAGACATTCAGAGAGCTGAATGGTGTTGCTAAAATGAGACTTCTTCCATTCACATCAACCTGTTTATTCATTTTTCCCATGCTGAGGCATGCAGTTGGCAGAGAACTGGTACTGTACCTGCACTCATTCTCAGGAGCATAGATAGAGACGATCAGAAAGGGCTCTGGGGTGGTCACTGAGCAGATGGAAAGGATGGGGAACTAAGGTGACAAGCAAACCAAAGAGCATGTGCAGAAACCCAGTAGTAAAAAGGCTCTTTCATAGTTTCCAGGTGGAAACAAGGCATTGCAGCTGACCATCAGACAGCATGACAAGTGGCAAGAGTGGGACCATACAGTAGTGAAAGACATGTTGTGGTGTCTGTTCTTTAGCCTAAAAACAGCAGAAAGCTATTGAAGGTTTTAAGCATGAAACTGGATTAGGTTTTCATTTTAGATTTAGCAATCTGAAAACTGTATTATATAGAGTCTAGAGAGACTAAATAACAAAGCAGACCCTGCCATGGTACAGGGGAGAGATAATGGTACTCAGAACTAGTAGGATGTATATCAAGGCAGAAAGAATGAAAGAGCCAAGCATGCTGACACATGTCTGTAATCCCAACCCTGGCTGTATGAGAAAACCAATTTAATAGCAAATTCAAAGCCAATTTGGGCTACTTGAGATACTATCTCAAAAAAAAATGAATGAATGAAAGTAAATCCATGAGGCATGTAATAGGTTGCAATGAAAGAATCAAGAATGACCCGGAAACTTCAGGGTTCATTCAATTGAAAGCATAAGGAGATAATGACATTGTGAAGAAGAGCACTGGGCAACCTTCAAGTTTAGAGATGGGAGCATATTTGTAGTGATGAAGACATTCAAATATATGCGTTTATCTTTTCTTCAAAGCTTAAGAAAACAAAATACCTACTTAAGAAAAAAGAGCAGATCTGTGAGCACAATTCCCAGAAAGCCCTCAGTTCTCTGTTTGTATTCTTCTTCATTGTTCTTTGTCAGGTGTCTAACATTATCTGGCAGCATACAAGGGGGCATGCAAATCAGGTACCTGTTCTGGTGCTCGCTGGGCTTAGCAACCCTTGGTCTTAAGAGTATCTGGTGACAGTTTTTGAGGCCTTGTGCATCTCATTTGACATCCATCAGGTTGTACACTTCTAGAAGCACACTGACTAAATGATCCTGAGTTCCCTCCAAACTGTGAAAGTCAAAATTTCATCCATTCGTTTCATACTCTGATTTGCCCAATGAGCAAATGTTAAAAGTCCATGTGATACATTGCTGCTTTAGATCCCTGTGATATAGGGGCAGATAAGATACAGCCATATCCACATATCCACTTTCCACAGGGTGGTCCATATTAAGGAAGTAAATTTGCAACTTAGCACAGTTTGGCAAGACCAATTAAAACAAAACTAGAAGGAAGAAAAGCTGTCTGGAAAGGCAGAAGAGGTAATGTCCAACTAAGCAAAGCAGACAGAAAGGTGTAAGGGACCATAAGGAGGTCCCAAAAATACCTTGTGATCATATAATCTGAAGGAAGACAATGACAGTTGTCTTTTCAGTACGGGCTGACTACACAGTTTGAGGGAAAGTACACACATGTATCCCTGAATTAGTTTTTTCAGAAAGCAAAAATGACCTTGAACCACTTTTTAAAGCCTCCTTTAAAAGGGTGTTCTCATTTGTGATCTCAGTGATAGCATATATTTTCACTGGCTGCCGTGAAAACAGGAATAGTTTTATGTAAAATATATATTAACAATAATAGAATATAGCTACTACAATTACTATGGCCATTTGCCTGTTCGCTTGTCTTCATAACTTTGAATTACTCTGAAGATCATATCTACATAACCTCTTCTGCCTGGGGACCCTCTATAATGCATGCATTCCCTAAGGGTAAACACTTCCTCTGTACCCTATATTTTCCCAGTTTGTGACACTGTACTCACAATTGTTTCCCTGTTGATTAGGACTCCCATAGTTAGAAATGACAAATAACCTACTTGAACTAGCTTAACAAGAAGGGAAAGGCTTGTTTCTGTAAGCAATAAAAGACAAGGAATACATGCCACCACCACCCCAATTCCTCAAGCTGAGCCAGTACTTTCCCTGGAGTTTATGGTCTTGGGAACAGAAAAAACATAAGTCAATTCTTCTCTGCAAAGAAATTTTGGGGTTGACAGAATAAAAAATATTGGCTATACATGGTTTGAAGTAAATTTTTCTGCCAATGAAGATACTGTCTGACTCCTTTACTACTGTGCCTAAAAGGGTGTCTATAACATAGTAGGTTCTCATCCTTGTTAACTGAGTTAATATAGAAACCTATTAGCTTTAAGGGTGGAATCTCTGTTGTGCCATCATTTCCCTTATGAAACTCAGTTTGATGTATGCATTTATTTATGGCGTTTTCCAGAATACTCCTCTAAGTAACCATACATGCTGATTGAATGTACCAATTGGAAATGAAACCTGAACATTACAATTGACTGTTAGTACCAAAATCATTTTGATAAACTATACCTTTCACAGTACTTTCCTATTCCTTCTGAGAGCTTCAAAATAGAAACCATGCAAAAAATATATCTTGTGGCATGGTTCAAATTAAGCTAAAATAAAAATTCTCAGATAACTCCATGAAGCTTTCTGACAAAACACCATTTTCCAAATGTTATTCAGTCCAAAACTGAATGCCTACTACTAGCCACTTCAAATTCAAGAACACCATCCTGTAAAGTGACCTTGTTAAAACATACACAATTCTGATCACCATTCCCATCCCCACGAATATAAATCTAAAGAGTACTTGAGAGTCAACATTGTTTAACAGCTTCCTGTGTGATTGTTAGATCAACCAGGTCTATCTCAAAAGCATGTTTATGGAAGTTTGTCTTTTAATAGAGGATATTTGAAAAGCAAAATGTAAATTGGCTTTAAATATAACCATGAAACTAAACTTGGGCTTCTGGCCCTCTCATTTGAAACAAATGAAATTAGGACAAATATTAGATAACAACCAAGAATGGTTTTTGAGACACTGGACATCAAACAAGGAAGGACAGAGATCTCTGAGAGAGCAGGTGCAAAGACAGTGACACCTTTAACTGTCTCACCTTACTGCCTTCAGAAAGTTTCTAAACCAGTGCAGGGGGAGGGAGTTCAGAAGCAAAGCAGGCAGAGTCCCTGAATTGAAGGAGCAGAGCTAAGAATTCTAGGGAGACCAACAAAGGTGTCTTCCAAAAATGGGCCAAGTATAAACATCTGTAGACACACCAAAGTTAAAAGACTATAACTTTTTCTCATATCTCTTAAGTTTCTTTAAAAGTACTTTGCATTGGGATGCACAACAGATTACAAGGGTAACACAAAGGTCAAGTATAAAGAAATGGCTATGTACTATCAGAAAGTTCTCATAAATGAAGTAGTATAGTATCACTCAAAGACAAATAGGTAGGTTAAATACATACGCTATAGTAAAGCCAAATACAGCCACCAAAGCAGCAACATGAAGGGTTACAGCTAATTGGGATTGGGGGAGGCTGAAGAGATGGCTCAGTGGGTAAGAGTTTGCTGAGTTGGGATCCCCAACAGTCATGTAAAAAGTCAGATGTACTTGTAATTGCAACACTGGAGATGAAGGACAGAGGAGCATCACTAGGACTTGTTAACTGTCAGCAGAGCCAAAATAATGCAAGATCCAGCATAATGAGAATAATCCACAAGAATACAGAAAAAGTTCAAGTTCCTCCCCTCTCCCTCCAGGTCTAGGAAGGTGAGCATCCAACCAGACTAGAATCCCAAAAATCCAGTACATGCAGATGAAACAAGACCCAGTGCCATTGTCAATGGCTTCTCAGTCAGCCCCCATGTCAGCCACATTCAGAGACTCCGGTATAAACAAATAAATAAATAAATTTGAAAAAAAAAGAATACAGAAAAAGAGGTTAAGAGGAAACATTAGAAGAAGTGGAACACGAAAAGAAGATATATTTATACCAAACTATTTTGCACAAGTCATAAAAACCCAGAGACAGATATTGGGATTCAACCTGAAGATCAGAGAAGCAAATCAGCCAAGCCACTAGAGAGCTCTTACCTGTATGAAATATTCAGACTGAAAAGAAAGCGAGTTCCTGTCTCCTCCCACCTTATATTCCTCTCTAGTGCTGGGATTAAAGGTGCATACCACCACTGCCAGGCCTTTATGGCTAACTAGTGAGGCTGCTGGGTTTAAAGGTGTGTGCCACCACTGCCTGGCCTGTATGGCTGACTAGTATAGCTGTTTTGTGTTCTGATCTTCAGGCAAGCTTTATTTATTAAAATACAAATGAAATATTACTATAAAACTATGTTAACAATCATACTAAATCTTAATAGTCTAAATTATCCTATTAAAAAGCAAAAGGGTCACAGACCTTTAATACCAGCACCCTGGAGGCAGAGGCAAGTGGATCTCAGTGAGTTCAGGGCCATCCTGGTCTACAAAGCAAGTTCCTGGACAGGCAGGGATACACAGAGAAACTCTGGAAACCCACCCCTGCAAGAAAAAGATGAGGTTATCTTTCAAATTGGTTTAAAAAAAAGTATTCATCACATGCTGCCTGCAAGAAATGTGCTTTATACAACAAGAAAAAAATGTTTCAAAATAAGTATAGAAAAGCTATGCCACTATAACATTATTAGGATGAAGGCTGAAGTGGCTATATTAATATTGGAGTTTACTCTATGACCACAATGAAGGTAAGCTGGAAATTAATAACAAAGAGAAGCCAGGTATAGTGTTGCACACCTATAATTCCAGAATTCAAGAGGCAGAGTCAAGAGGATTGTGGATTTAAAACCAGCCTGAGCTAGACAGCAAGAATGTCTCAAATACTTGGGAAACTAAGTAACACAATTTGAAGTAACTCATAGATAAAAGAAAAAATCATAAGGTAATAGCATTTTGCAATTAATGAAAATTAACTACACTGTTTCAAATTTTGTGTGATACAACTGAAATAGTACTTAATAAGAAGACATATATAACACTAAATATATTTCTAATATTTAAATATATTAAAGAACAAAAATCTCTCAAATTAACAACCTTTTTTCAGACCTCCACCTTTAAAAAAAGACAAACAAGAATAAATTAAAGCCAAAATTAGTAGATGTAAGAAAAATCAATAGAAATAAATGGGAATGATGATGTATTGCAGTGGCAAAGTGCTGGCTTAGTATCTACGAGACCCTTAATTCAATCCTCGGTACTGAAAAAAAAAGTAGAAATCAGTGGAATAGAAAACAGAAACTCAGCAAAATCAATCAAACAGAAGATCAGATTGGTCATGAAAATACTAATATATGTTCATTTCAACAGAGTATATACTAAAATATTAACACAGAAAAAACTATCCTGCTGTCTGTAAAAAGATGATAAACAAATATATGAAATGTCCCAAATCCTTTTTTAAAAAATGTCATGAGTAAGTGGAGATTAAGTCTAAGATGCTGCTTTCTTTGTAACTGCCAGAACTGGAAGCAGTGAGTTATTTGATAATATAACAAAATGGTAGAATCTCAAAATAATTATGGTAAGTTAAAGAAAGCAGCCAGAATGGATGTGACTCCATTGCTAGATAATACAAACTTACCTATAGTTGGGAAAGGCCCATCAGTGGTTGTTTGGGCATGAGTAGAGAGCATAGAGCAATGGGAGTAGATTAGCAACAAATAAGAGGAAACCTTTGGGGATAAGACACAGTTACCATCTATCTGATCGTAGTGAAAGATTCACACATGCTTACATGTGCTAAACTTAGAAAATTTTAAAGTTTGGAATATTTTAAGTGGGTTATAAAACTGTTATTTTGTAGAATATAAAGTATATACTAATAGAATATACCCTTGGCAGGAATAAAAATCTTTTTTTAAAATAGTTGGGAACATAAAAACAAAGGGATGTGAGAAATAAACATAATGCAAAGATTAAAAAGCACTATATAAAATGCATGCATGCCATTCTAGCAATAAAAACACCAATAGCATTTCTGTCATAGAACAATTTTGTGCGTAAAGTAGTAGAGGATCTTCATCTTCTATATATTCTCTAATGATTTCATAACTCTTCTAATTAAAATTACCTACAGTAAAATCACAAATAGGAAATAATGCTTCCTGGAACCAGACTAGCCCCTCTGAATGTTAGTGGTGGTTATGTGGCTTGGTCTGTTGGGGGCGGGGGGACGGGCAGTGGGACCAGGTCTTATCCCAGGTGTACCGACTGGCTTTTGGAGCCCATTCCCTATGGTGAGATAGCCTTGCTCAGTCTTGATACAGGGGGGACGGGCTTGGTCCTGCCTCAACTTGGTATGCCAGACTTTGTTGACTCCCCAAAGAAGGCCTTACCCCTTCTGAGAAATGAATGGTGCATGTGAAGTGGGGAGATGGGGGGGTGGGAAAAGGTGAGGAAGGTGGAACTGGGGTTGGTATGTACAATGAAAAGTAAATTTTTTAGTTCGAAAAATCTGAAAGGAAATAAAGTAGTGCTTTCATTTAATTGTACCCTTACCAACATTTTCTTTCTTTTTTTTCTTACAGGGAATCACTTTGAAAATGAATGAGCTAAATCATTGTATTGTTGCGAGAATCATGCACGGGGGTATGATTCACAGGCAAGGTGCGTTCCATTTGTAATTTTCTTAACTTTCCTTAACTCTTCCTGGACATACTCAAGGAAATGGGGGGTCTTTTTGTTTTATGATTCAAATGAAGGAGCTGTTTATCTTTGTGCTTCAGTCATTCTAGACCACATTCCTGACCACCGTAAATGAAATAAAGTAAAATAAAAACTCCAAGTACTATTTTATCTATATCCCACAAATTTTTATATGCAACCATTTGTTGTAATTCATTTGTCAGTGTTCTTACATTTCTATTATAATTTTCATTGGCCCATAAGTGATTTAGAAGTGTTTTTCTTTATCATATTTGAAGAGATTTTCTAGACATCTTTCTGTAATTTACAGCTGACTTAATTGTGTTGTGGTCAGAGAGTATGGTCTGTATGACATCATTTCTCGGAGGTTTGTTAAGACTTTCCTAGTGGCATAGCACTTTAATCATTTTTGTGAATCTGTGTTTATGAACAACCTTTATTTTTTTAACTGTTGCATACAGAGTTCCCTATATAATAATTGACTTGGTATTATTAATGTTTTTGTTTAAATCTTCTATACATTTTTGTATGTTTGACTTACCAATATTTAATATTTAAATATTCATTTATAGTAGTAGAGTATTCCAATGTCTACTTATAACTCTCTCTTTGGACATATATATTTGACTATTTGAATTAGGTATAGTGACCTCAAATTCACTATGTAGCCAAGGGTAACTTTAAACTTGTAATCCTCCTGCCTCTACCACTTGAGTGCTGAGATTAAGGTTGGGCACTACTGTGACCAGTTTTGATCACTGTTTTTGATAGAGTAGCTCATTAATGTTTGTTGTGATGATTCTACTATCTTGCTCTCCTTATTCATTTTTTGGGGGGGTGGTGTTTGTTTCATTGCCTCCTAATTACTAGCTTTAAATTTCAACACCCTATTTCTGTGATGTTAGTGGATACCTTGAAATTTTAAGCTTTCTACGTATTGAAATTAAACAATACCTTTATTGTGTTTATTTCTGTATGCATGCTCACATGTGCGCTCCTGCACACACACAAACATTCCCACATACACATGCCACAGTGTGCATGTAGATGTCAGAGGACAACTTGCAGGAGCCAGTTCTCCTTCCACCATGTAGAATCCAAGTAATGAAGTCAGATTATTGGACTTGGTGGCAAGAGTCTTTTAC
This sequence comes from Myodes glareolus, assembly GCF_982192425.1. Lineage (NCBI taxonomy): Eukaryota > Metazoa > Chordata > Mammalia > Rodentia > Cricetidae > Myodes > Myodes glareolus. The sequence continues at coordinate 137,314,509 of NC_142053.1, read as the reverse complement.
TGAGGGCCCATATTTCCTTTTATTTACCTTATTCTTCCTGGATCTGTATAGTAATACTTTCACCAGTTCAAAAAAAAAAATTCAACTGTTCAAACATTTCCTCTTCTTCATGTTCTCTGTTCTTTCTGAATTTAAGTTACTCCTATATTCCATAGCTCTTTAAATATGTTCTTTATTTCTGTTTTCCTTATGTCTTTGTTTCTATGACCTATATTTTATGTAATCTTTTGTTTCACCTTAAAGATCACTGAACTGCTCCTCAGCCATGTCTGAATTCTTATTCAGTTTACCCATTTATTAGCTTATATCATCATTTATGTTTTTGTTTTAGAAGTACTAGCCATTTGTCTTATTTTGAGTTCTGTCTGCTCATACCTAATGATCTCTTATTGGGTTGTCAACAAATTTCTGTGGCCATCCATTAAAACTGTGCTTTCTGAAAGCAGATCTATCTGTTTGGATGGTTTTACTATGTAAAAGATAAATAATTCTGCAGCCAAATATGACTCTGTCTCTGAAATATTGACTTTTAGATATGTAACTTATTTTTCTATTACATTGACACCTTTGGCTTTTTGTTATTATGAAAACATTTACTCATTTCATGTTTATAATTGTGTGTGATTTTTTTTAGGTACACTTCATGTTGGTGATGAAATTCGAGAAATCAATGGCATCAGTGTTGCTAACCAAACAGTGGAACAACTACAAAAAATGCTTGTGAGTAATGAGAGTTTTCCCGTTTCTAAGATTAAGTTTTAGTTCGTTCGCTTAGATTTTACCTTTTTAATTACATTTATTGATTATGTGTTTGTGTTGTGAGTGTGCTTGCACACATGTGTCTACATATGTGGAGTTCAGAGGACAGCTTGAAGGAGCTGGTTCTCTGCTTCCTCCATGTGTGTCCCAGAGAGTAAACTCAGGTCATCAAGCTGTGTGGCAAGTGCCTTTACATGCCAAGCCATCTTTTTTATTTATTATGTTTTTAATTAAAATATAATTGCAGTTCCCTCCTTCGCTTTCTTCCCTCCATCCTCTTTTGTCGACCATTCCCTCAATCCCTCTCACTCGTGGACTCTTTTCCTTTGTTATCATACATGTATAAATGTTTCTGTATATAAATGCAACTTGCTGATTGCATTAAATGTTAATTGTATGTACGTGCTTTCAGAGCTAACCACTTAGAATTGAATGACCAAGTGGGAGGCTTGTCCCTGGGAATGAATAATTCTCCCCCTCAACAATCTTAAATTACCTCCTGTAGTTCTTTGTCTAGGTTTGCAGCACCGTGTTGTTAAAACTTCAGTGCAATGGCTGTGCCTTAATCTGCTGCTATTTCAGCCAGCAATTGTGACTCCACAGTTACCCACCTGCTTCTCTGGCTGCAACCTGGCAGGAATTCTGTTCCCACAGGCAAGGGCTCTGTTGCTGCCACTAAAGGTAGCTTTAACTAAACCACTATCATTCTGTTTATAAATAAGACTTGAGATTCAAAGGCTGGGGTAAAAGTAGAGAGAGGTTGAGTAGCAACTAGCTAACCTTCTCTCCTTGTGGGCCTCTCTCAAAGAGAGCATCCTTCTGCTCCATCAAACAAATAAAGCTCTATGGCACTCCAAATCCCTCCCCACTGCTTCTGGTGTATCTCTCTGTACCTTCCAGGAGCCCTCTGACACTCTATGATTACTTTTCTGTCATCTAGTTGCTAACTCAGCCTCCTGACCCAAGCTTAATTTTATTTCCCCCTTCCATGATAGCATGTCTATCAATGTTCTCATTGTTTCGGTCTTGTTACTGAACCATGTTTACAGCTCCATTAACTTATTTTGTTTAAAAAAAATACCTAATATAGGGAATGGAGAGGTGGCTCTGTGGGTAAAAGCACTTGTGGGAGTACCTGAGCTTGGATGCCACACTCATGTAAAAAGCAGGGTGTGGTCTCACCTGCCTATAACTCTGTTATAGTATCTAATGGAGACATGAGGGTAGCTGGCTAGCCACCAGCCTAGTTCCAGGTTCATGGAGAGATCCTGTCTCACAGAAATGAGGCAGAGAATAATAGAACAGGCCACTCCACATGTTCTTCTGGCCCCCACAAGCATATGTACACAGGTGCTGACACTTACATACCCACATGCACATAACACCGAACACATACGAGAACCATATTCTCACTCATACTTAACACGTACACTAAATGAATAGATATTTAAAAACAAATACTGTTCTTCAATCATAATCAGAATGCTTCTTGTGCCATTATGCATGTGAAGTTGAATTTGTGCGATGTTCATTAAAAACAACCAGGGAAACGTTTTAATTGCAGTGGAGTTTGGAACTATTTTTCCTGCCTTTAGCAGTGTGGGCTTTTATACCATTCATCCTTCATCTGTTTCTTACCAACCAGATATTTATGAAAAAAACCTTCCCAATATGTATTCATGTGAACTAGTTTCTCACTGACCTCAAAAAGCTCCTGACATAAGCAATATCAGAAACCTCTTTCCTGTTTAGCTGAGTCATGGCCAGCTGTAGTGTATCTCTCCACAGCACAAAGGGGAGAAAAGTCACTATAGGCTAGGTCATTATTGACTATACTCAAAAAATCTCTGTACTGAAATTAGACGTTCAATAAAAAGCATTGACAGACCCTCATCTATGTCTCTGTTGTAGCAAACAGAGGGAAACCTTTGTTTTCTGCCTTGGGTTCTTCTTTCTGCTTCCCATGTAATGAGTGCCTATTAGGCATGAAGTAAGTATCCAAGGCTTGCTGTCGTAAAAAAAGAATGCCAAAATTCATAAAGTATAAAAGCAATTTTATGGTGGTAGCATCAGAAAGTAGCATACTAAATAGAATTTTTATGTAAATAGTTCAATGTATAGTCATTCCTGTAAAGTGTGTCATTTCAACTCCTTCGTATTCATATCTACAAGGAGATAACCATCAGAGATCTATATGAGCACTTACTGCTAGGTATGAGACAGTCAGCCTTGGCTTCACTGGACCTTTCCCAGACACTTCTACCAGTAACCTGAGTGGTTCCTGCCTTGTAATGAGGTTTTATTTTAGGGCTGTGTGCTGTCAAGTGGTGTGTACTAATTGCACCCACGTGTTTTGAATGGTTTCTTCTGTGTTTTTGTGTGCAACATGTGTTTGCATGAGAACTCTCCTCTTTTTTTCCTCCCAGAGGGAAATGCGGGGGAGTATTACCTTCAAGATTGTGCCAAGCTACCGCACTCAGTCTTCATCCTGTGAGGTAATAACTAACAAGCCTCCTCCATCTCCTCTGAGTTCTTAACTAACTGTCTGCTGATGGCTGAATGTTTTTGCTTTCTGGGAAATTGTTTCTGCCTGTGCTGTTAGATCACTGCACACCAATTTTACAACGAAGATAACGGAACAGAGGAGGTCCCAACCACCTCCTCGGCCCCACTTCCATGCAGATATCTTCAGCTTTTTTGCAGCCAAATCTAAGCCAAATATAGAAAAACTCCAATAACATAAAACTTGATAAAGAAAAAGATGAAATCCCTGAGGCAAAAAAATACAGTAGTATTTTCAGGAAGCCCATTCACAAGTAGTTCTTCTTTCCAAGAATCTGAGAAGAGATCAAATCCTGTTGAGACATTGCTGTTTGAATGACTGCAGGCCTTAAGATGAGCATTACGACCCTGGGGAATTGGTAACTGACTTCACTACAGAGGTGTAGGCTTTTGCAACCTTTCAGAAAAGTTTGCATATGTGAAATGTTAAGTTACTCCTAAACAAATACCTTTTGTAGAATAACAGCCCCAAAATTTCTTAAAACATAGTTATCCTCTTGCAATTAGAGCTCTTTCAACTTACATTTTTTTTCAGTTTTATGTTGTTCATTATAGTAAAAAAAAATCTATTCTTTCTATATTTCGAGACACAAATTATCATAATATTTTTGGTTGTAGCATATTCAGCACAAGTATTACTTACTGGAGCTTATTTTAAAATTTTTCCTGTGGATCTTCCAAGTATGTTATTCTAAAGTACAAGAGCTGGGGATATAGCTCAGTGATAAAATACTTGCCTAGCATGTGTGAGGCCCTAGGTTCAAAACCTATCACTGCAAATAAATAGGTATAATGTGTACATTTTCTGAAGGTAATTTTTAAAGGCTAATAGCTAACTTACTATATTTATGTTTAAGAAAATTTGAAATAGAAATTATGCTTTTCAAGTCTCTAATGATGCTACAGATATCACAAGAAAACAATTAGAGTGTTCATATTTTTTATCTAAGCCTATTCAACATATGTATAAGATCTGTGCTTTTGTCAATGTATTTTTAGTGAGGTAGTGACAGTGTCTATTTTGTTGGGTCTTGAGCTGCTCTTGGTGGCTTCCTATGGAATATCAATTAATAATATATTTCAAAACTTTGCAGAACTTCTCCAGCTTCAAGATTTGGAGCACTGAATTTTGTTAGAGTATGAACCTTAGAGAAAGAGAATAGCATGCATACATTTTTCTATAGATAATTTAAATACTCTAAAACCATAGGTGTTCCTCACACCATTTTTCATGTGTTAAAGAAACTGAATAGATTGGATTGGGGGGTGCTAACCAGAGATATTGTTAATTATTAGTACAAGTGTCTCTCTTTTTTAAAAAAATAGTTGAACTAGTTAGAGTGAAACACAGGTATTATACATATAAATTCTTTACCTTTGAATATTAGAAAAAAGTAATGAGTCCCTTCTTCACATTCTTTATATGTTCACCTCCAACATATAAACAACACACTGGTTTGTTTTGTTTTGGTTTTTTTTTTTACATGCCTGGCTATGGCGAGGCTTCTCAAATGAAGGCTCATACTTCCGCCATACCCTACCCAACTGACTTAAATCCCAAAGACTGACAAATAGAGATCAAGCCACTCAGTAATGTTTTAGAATGTTCTCTGAGGGATCTCATTCTATTTCAGGGTAGCCAATTCCAGAAGTTTTCTTTCAATATTCTAGAAAAAAATACCTATCTTTTGAACAGAAGTTAATAAAGAACTCTAAATTTAAATATTTAAAGCTCTTATTTTCTTCTCCTTTTCATTAAAGTTGACTTGGAATGGAGCCTGCGAAGGATTCTGAGTGGCTTGGACAGCAGAGCAGTCTGGGAATCTAGCTCTAGGGAGAGTGCTGTGACTCTTGGGAGTTTGTCCAGAAGCAGAACATTGTTGCTTGGAGTTACTATTATACTAAGTCTGCTAAAACGATACAACAGAAGAGAGTTGCCCTCTGGTGCAGCTTTCTCTTTTATCCCCATTAGTAATTTTTAGTCTAGAAATATCTTGACAATGGGATACCCAAAAACCATTGACTACTCCTCAAAGCCATTCTTTAACCTATTCTTTAATATAAAACTAAGCAGTTGAGATCTTTAGCACAGTAGTATTATAATATTTATCATCATTAGATATTTGACAGGGTCTTAATATCACTCTCCTGGGGTCCCAATAAAAAGACAAAGATTATAGAATTTGGGATACAGGAGGAAAATAATCATTAATGAATGATAATACCGTCCTCACTAATAATATGGGAATCTTCAAACTACAAAAAAGTTCTTTTATACTTCTGCAAAATCATGCAAGTAAGTCAGTATGGCACCTTTTATAGCATTAACCTCAAAGGAAATGGTTGTCAGACTGTGGTTGTAAATGTTGATGTAAATATCTGTTTCTGTGCTGGTGTTCTGTGTTAATGAACCTTGTGTCTTATTTCAGAGAGATTCCCCCTCCACTTCCAGACAGTCCCCTGCTAATGGTCATAGCAGCACTAACAATTCTGTTTCGGTAAGAACTCTAGCTCCACACAGCCAAGTGTGACAATTCTGTTGGTGCTCACCTGCCATGAGTGTTTAGTTACATGTGTTCAGTGGAAAGATTGTCTTCTGCAGACGCACAAGGCTCTGCAGCAGCAGTGCACTTTACTCCCGGAAAACCTTTCCTCAACATTTCTTTCTCCTTAAAAATCAAGTTACATCTGAAGAAACGTAGTACAAGACTGCTAGAGTTGTTCTAAAATTCACTCTCTGCCTCCCCACTAGTATGTATGACTGTTCAAAGGATATAAATAGAACTGGGTTGAAATTTCTTTAAGAATTTTTTAATTTAAAAAGTTGACAAAGAAATGTAAGGGGTTTTGCAGAATAAGGATTTGGGTATTCTTGGGCTTTACAGTTTTCCATTCTGAGGGATATCGGCAACATGTTTTAGTTTCCGCTATCTAAGTTTATGAATTGGTGTGCCCTCTTGTTATTGTGGTACGTGCACATATTTTTGTGAATTATAAGCCTTGCCTGGATATGAAAAGCAAAAGGAACTGGCTTCAAACTGCACTTCAGCCACGCTGGTATCACATCTTTAACACAAAGTACATATTTGACTTGAATTTAGAAAGTTGCTGTCTTTCAGAACTCTCCATTGGATTCTATAAAGAATTGTTTAGTCAAACAGAAGCATTTCCATGTGCAGGTTTGCCATTTTTCGGGATAGCCAAATCTCTAAGTTGTTGGTAGTGCTGCCTGTCAGCCAGCTGCAATTAGGAGCGCCCTAAGAATGCAGCAGTGTTAACTTTTGTCCTGATTTCAAATTTACCTTTAAAAATATATCAACTTTTTTATCAAATAAAATCATAAATCATTCAAAGATCATCTCAAATGGAATGATATCCCAAGTATCTAAGAAAAATTGTACAAGAAAATTATTCATAACTGTGTTTCCAAATGTAAATCTAGACTCCCAAAGAATTTCCTTTTAAACATTCACATGTAGCACTTTTATTATGGGAAAAGGCCATCGAGCCATTAAACTTGTCCAAATCTGAACGTTTGCAGTGATGCAGTTGAAAAAGACAACCGTTCTCTTGTGCTCAGGGGTTTTTGTAATAATAGGCTGTTTGAACCGCAGTGGCTTTTGTGTTGAAGATGCTGAGTTGTTTCTTAAGAACACATTTTCTCTCTGCTTCAACTTACCTGCTTTCTTCAGCTTGCTGCTAAATGGCCTGGGTTTGATTTTTTTTTTAATAACTCAACACTTCTAAGAAATGTGATAATGTATATGATCTCTTTACAACTTAAAACTAGTTAATTTTTAACCATATTGTAACAGAAACACACAAATTTCTCTGTGCTCTTGACAAGTAAATGAAAATTTTTTCTCCTGGGTTGGCTTTATTCTACAGGACTTGCCGTCAACCACCCAACCAAAAGGACGACAGGTGAATAGATACCTCTATAGAAACTTCTCTACACTGAGCTAATAGTCGCTCCTTTATTAACCCTTTCCATCCCATAATGTCTGCATTTTGGACCATAACATTTGAGCATTGAAAACTTGTACCATTTCATTTTAACACATTATACATGACTAATTCTCTATAAAGATTTTTTTACTCACACCTCTGTAGCTGTGATGGTTATTGTAATTTCAACCTGATCATTTTCACTGACAGTAAATAGTTTAGCCTTAGAGAGTCCTACCTACCTCTGGTGCATAAAGAGTACATAGAATTCTAAATATAACTGAAAGTCATGCCCTAGCGAACATTTCAAGGGAATTTTCTGACATTGAAAACTAAATTAAAATTAAATTTGTACTTGCCTGTGTGTGTCTAAAAGGTACATATGATGGAAACCAGCATCAGTACCCTGGCCTTCATCCTGATATTCGTGTGCTAGTTTAGAATCGCTAAGTACTGTGTAGCATCACCAAATACCTTTCAGACAGACAGTACTTTTAAAAGTGTGGATTTTAGGTACAAATGCAGAGATTTGTTCATTTTAAGGGCTAGATTACTACAATATTAATATCACACAATGGTTCCAAAGCCTTCAGGTTAGTTTTACAGTGACTTAAATGTGAATATTCAAACTTGATATCAAGGGATGGAATCGTGGGACTTTTTTTCTTTAAATGTAATGCTAAAAATAAATCTGATTTTAAGCTAATAATTGTGTAAATTACAGTTGGTAGAATATGCCCACAGTTTACTCTCAGAACTGCATAACTGAGGCAACGTTGGATATAATACCTTATTCTAAAACACTTGGAATTCCAGTCATTCATAAAACACTGCTGTGTTATAACTCCTGTTTGCTATTATGTCTCTTAAATTCATACACCATAAAGCTTAGAGCCTTGAATCATGCATGCTTTGATGCTATGTACTGATTTCAAGGGTTACACTGGCAAGGCAAGGGTTCAGATTCATCTTTATTTTCCCAGAATAGTAAAGCACAAATACAAAGCCAAACTTCCTCTAAAGAAGTAAAGCTATATTTTTAACTTTTTAATATTGAGTTTCATATAGCTTTGTCTGCCACTTGTCATGAAAGTATCCAACAGCAAGATACCAACCCAGACTTTGCTACTTTAAGATAAAAACCTACTCTGAGTGCTAAAGGTTTAAAGGCTGCCTCATGGACGTAACAACTTGACCATACCATCATCATAGCCATAGCAAGCTTTAAAATTGGTGAGCATACTGCTCTATACACCTATACTATTACTAAAAGCAGAATTTATTCAACAAGTATTTTAAGTGTTCCTTCTAGATATAAACAGCAAAGTTGAAGCTGTAATCATTAGACATGGCACCTTGTTTCTGCGTCCTATTTCCATACATTGTTTCAGTTTCACTATCTGATGTCCTGTTTGTGTTGTAAATGTTCATGTGTGGTTATTAGATTAGTTGGTCACTGTTTTCCTTCACATCACTGTGGCCTCCTTTCTTACAAACTCCTGTTTTATAGATCTATGTAAGAGCACAATTTGAATATGATCCAGCCAAGGATGACCTCATCCCCTGCAAAGAAGCTGGCATCCGATTCCGAGTTGGTGACATCATTCAGATTATTAGTAAGGATGATCACAACTGGTGGCAGGGTAAACTGGAAAACTCCAAAAATGGAACTGCAGGTCTCATTCCTTCTCCTGAACTTCAGGAATGGTATGTTTTTGTTGTTTTATGATGAAACAATGTCCTCCCTTCCAGTTCTCAATTTCATATCTTGTATTATAAAACTTCCTTGATGAATCTTTTGCTTTAATCACTATACAAAACGCAATTGTCCGAGATTAGAGATCAAATCCAAAAAAATCAGTTGTCCAAAAATTCTCAATCCTCACCTTATAGTCAGGTACTTGTTCCAGTTAGATCTGCACATGTATAAAGAAAGGAGGGTCTGGAGACAAGCTGAGTGACTCGCCTCAACTCCTACAAACTGTTCTCATCTTCTTAGAATGGCATTTTCTTCCAGATATACCTTCCTCTTGTTCCTCTGTATTCTTTCATGACCATCCTACAATACCAAGGGGGAAAATCTTCAAATACCATGACTCAGTGTCACTCAGGGTATATAATAATGCAACCTGTTACGCTGTTGGAAGAAAGGACAATTGTTCTTTGCCTTACTAGTCTTTAAGAATGATTTTTCTAGGTTTTAAGAATGGTTTCTCTAGCTCAGAAGTAGATGCTTGCCTGGCATGCCCTGTGTATCATCCACAGAACAAGAGACGGGGTAAAGATGACCTATTCTGTTAGAAGGCTTACGTTGTGAAACAGGTTGAAGTCAGACAGGCATTTTAGACCTTATTGCTGAGAGAAGAGAGAATGTATATCATCTGTTAAGTATTTGGCCAATATCTACCAGAATTCTAGTATGAAAAATGATAATCTAATATCTTGGTTTTGTTTTGTGTAACAAAATGTAACCTGCCAAGAACTGAAATTCTACCACCCACTAACCTTTACCCCCCCAAAAAAAATTACTTGAACTTTCTTAAAAGTAATCAAAAATGCCAAGCCCATAAATATTTCTACTTTTTCACCAGTCCTTCTTTCGAGAGTTATTTGAGAGTTTTAAAGCGTTGGTTTTTGTTTGCTTGCTTGTTTTGGTTAATTTCTTTTCCTGATTACCTCTTTCAACTATCTCATGTTTTCCAAAAATATTCTTAAATTTAGAAAGTTGGAGTGGATGAGGAGTTCAGGCACCATCATTTCCACATGGAGAAATATGGGCCCAAACAGAGAAGCAGCAGCCTGCCCTCTGGCATTGTCTTTAAGTCTGATCTGCAGACAGTTTAGCATAAGCAGGAAGAAAGCAATTTCTAAGTCTTCTTAATGTGGCTGCTGTGAATGATGCAGTTGACAAAATGTCTTCTAGAGAGCTGTCGTATATACACACATTTATTCAGAATAGTCATGTGTGGGCTGGGGATGTAGTAGCTCAAGTGGTGAGGCCTTGGGATTGATTTCCAGCATCGAGTAAACCAGGTGTGGTGGTGCAGACCTTTAATTCAGTACTTGGGAGGCTCAGATGGGATGATCGGAAGCTCAGGGTCATCTTTACTTACATAGAGAGTTTGAGGCCATCCTGGGACACGGGAGACTGTATTGGAAACAAATTTTAAGGGAAGAAAAACAATAATTATGCAGATTCCAGGCTTCCTCCTACTTAGAGTAGCTGTATAAATCACAAGCTGTTAGTTCTCTGCAGGAATCTGGAGAAGCCACAGTGGAAAAAGATGGTTCACTTCTTGGCTCTGCTGAGGTATAGGATCTTCAGATCAATCTTCCTGCTGCAAAGAAAAAATGCTGCAGAAAATGGAGGAGTTTGTTTTGTCTTATTTTAATGAGCTTGAAAGCACTGAATAGCTCAAAAGTGTACTGGGGAACTCAACATCCAGTTCTTCAATGAGACCCTTTCACCAGAGCCATAAGCAAAATCTTAGAGCACCAAGTACCCTATCTTACAAAGAAGGCATTTGCTATTATGCCAGAGAACCAAGAATAAGATAAAAGCTTAACAAAGACAGAGAATCTGTCAGGAACTGTTCCTTACAGTGTAAAAAACAATTCAGTCGGTCAAGTGTTGTAGTATTCATCTGAATCCCCATATATTGTGAGCTAAAGAGGAAAATCTCCAGGAGTTCAAGGCTAACCTAGTCTACATAGTGAGGTCCAGGCTAGCCTGGACTACAGAGACCTTCTTTCAAAATGGCAAGAAAAAAAAATCAACTCTCCTGACGCTGCAGGATAAATACCTGGTTTTAATGTATTGAAACAAGGCTGGAGATGCAGCTCAGTGGTAGGATGTGTGCCGACCATTATCAAGGCCTTAAGGGGAGTTATGAACCAGGAGTGGTGGCCCATGCCTGTAATCCCAGAATTTTGGAAGTGGGAGGCAAGAGGATCAATTCAAAGCCAGCCTCATTTTCATAATGACTTTGAGGCCAGCCTGGACTACATGAAGCCTTGTTTTTAAGATTAAGAAAACATGCCAGGCATGGTGGTGCATATTTTCAATCCCAGCACTTGGAGGTACAGGCAAGAGCATCAAATGTTCAAAGTTATACTTGTCTGCATAAAGACTCTGAAGCCACCCTGTCTTACAAGAGAACCTGTCTCAAACAAAATAAGATAAATTTTGCTAAGGCATTAAAGAAGACAGACAGACAGACAGACATTGCAGTAATGGACTATAAGACTCAATATTGTAAAGATGTCTATTCCTAAAAAAATTTAAAAAATTTAAAAGAGATGTCTATTCCTCCTACATTAATTGTACCAATGCAATCTCAGTCAAAATTACAAGTTTTGAAAATGACAAACTAACTTTAAAGTTTACATGGAGAGGTTAGAGAAATGACTCCATGAGTAATTAAGAGGACTAGCTATGCAGTCATGAATCCCAGAGCTCAGATCTCAGGAACCGCATAGCAAACCAGGTATATGCCTATAACCCTAGCTCCTAGAAAAGTGAAGACAGGAAGATCACTGAGACTTGCTGATTTCCAGCCTAGCTAAGAAAACATGAGCACCAGATTCAGGAAGAGACCCTACCTCAACAAATAAGTGGAGAGTGGCAAGTAGGACACCCAACACCCAAGTCACACATACATATATTCATGCATGTATAATCATCTTTAAAGTTTGCCTGGAAATGCACAAGTTCGGGGATAGCCAGCATATCTAGAACAAAAAACAAGGTCTTACTCAACCAAATACCAAAACAAATTGCAATTATAAGGTATAATAATTCAGAGGTAGCCCAGCGGTGGTGGCGCACGCCTTTAATCCCAACACTCGGGAGGTAGAGGCAGTAGGATCTCTGTGAGTTCGGGGCCAGCCTGGTCTGCAAGAACTAGTTCCAGGACAGGCTCCAAAGCTACAGAGAAACCTTGTTTCAAAAAACAAAATTATTATTATTATTATTATTATTATTATTATTATTATTAAGAGGTACTCAGACCAACTAAAGAGAAAAAAATCCTAAAGCACTCCCATACCAAAATAAGTAGTTGCTATGTAACAAATAGCATTGCACAGCAGTGAGGAATGGTCTTACTTTTTTCCGTATATCCTGCTAGGGCAGTTGGGTATCCATAAAGGAGACAAAAGAGACTGGAATCCTACTTCATATGATAAGCAAAGAACATTTCTAATAAAATATGAAAGACAAAACTATAAACTTTTAAGAATTTCTATGCAATGTATGATTCATTATGTCAGAAAAATTATCTGAGCTGATACCTGGAAAAGTCCTAGAAACATGCCTAACACTAAGTACTAAGCACTCAAAATAGGCTAATGAGTAACAAATCCAAGATGCAAAACAGGCCTGCCTTGACTCATAATCCCGTGATAATCATTCTGAATCTTATAATCACATGTTGAAACTTCTGACCCTTATTGTCAGATAAGGTGGGATCAAGGAACACGAAGCAGTTTTAACATAAGCCTGTGGCTTTAAACTGTTTCTAGAAAGTGGTCATGAAAGCTAAAGAATAGCCTCATGTAGGTGATTTCAAGGACTTCCAGAGGATATTCTCGCTATGTTATGTAGCTTTCAAATGACTTTTTCTCTTTTCTTGGGCATAAAACTATGTGTTAACTTTGTTGGATTCTGTTTTCTTTCTTTCTTCCCTTGTTTGTGTACTAGGCGAGTAGCTTGCATTGCCATGGAGAAGACCAAACAAGAGCAGCAGGCCAGCTGTACTTGGTTTGGCAAGAAAAAGAAGCAGTACAAAGATAAATATTTGGCAAAGCACAATGCAGGTAGGAAAAGCATGTCTGTTTCTGAGGCGGGGTCAAACAAATCCAAGACCTAAGCAAATACAGCATTTACATTTGGTCTTCAGAATTCTCTTTCCAGAACATTGTATTCTATGAGGCCTTGACCAACTTGCAGATGCCTTAAGAACCTCTGCCTTCTACCAGTTATTTTGCAGAGCTCTGCTTTCTAGGACAAAGGCACTGTGTGGAGGTAGTATCCTCTATGATGAAAAGAACAACATTGAGAAACAAGTGCTTGAGGTGTGTTGAGTCCCTGGGGTTCTCTCTTCTCTGGCTGAAATTGGCCTTGAGAGGATGATGACCCTCCCTCCTAGTTCCTCTTGGCCCTTGGATATGGACCCATGACAGATATTAAGGACAAAGGTGCACAAAAGGGCTGTGCTACCCTCATTGTACTTTGAAGTTCTTAAAAAAACAAAACCAAAACTACAAAGGTTTTGTGATAAAAGACATTATCTAGGCCCTCATTATATATGCCTTCCCTTTGTCTGTATGGAAGCTGGGGTTCAACTGAATCACAGGGTTCACTGCTGTGTTAAAAACCAAAATGCATACCAAGAAAGTGTGATCTGATATTGCACTTGAATTCCCAGAAGACTCACAGGGTGTCATTTAAGCTGAAAGAAAATATGGGGAAGTATATATAATTTCAATGACGTTTCAATGTGACTCCTTTTATAATGGACTTTTCCTGAGAAATTAAAAGTTGACAATAGATTAGTTCCCAAGGTGCAGAAATAACTCGGAAATTTCAAACATGTGGCCAAAAAAGTCAAATGAGTCGAGTCATTCATACACAATTCAGTGTGTTTCTGAGAAATCTGGAACGCAGCTTTCTTTGTGCAGTGTTCTAGCATGCATTAACTTTCACTAGGAAAAGTTATTTATGACTTCTGAATTCTTATTTCTCAATGAGAAATTAAATGTAAGTATTTATGAAATGCTGCATATTCAGAATGAATGTGATTGTCCACATAGGTTAAGTTGAAATGGCTCAATTAAATGAGGGCTCATTCCCTTCCCACCAGTTACACTGTGCACACTTATTCCCAATTAAAAATATCATTTGTTTCTCATGTACTACCACAGTACAGTAGCCTCACAATGGCTTTTGTGTTGGTTTCATAAAGGGGAGAAATATTTAAAGCAGAGTTTCTCATCAGACTTTTCCTGACATCAGCATTTATTGCTGTCTCCTTAGTTGCCTTCTCCTCTCTACTTCCACCAGTCTAACACAATTGAGCCAGCTCACAAGGAGATTAGTTAAATCTAAATCGCATGGGTTAAATAAAAAAAAATTAATCAGCTGGGGTTGTAGCTCAGTAGTAAAGTACTTGCCTAGCATGTGAAAGGCCCTGGGTTCCATCCCCAACATTGAAGATGAAAGAAGACATTATCTAAGCTCAACTTGCCATTTGTATAGTGTTAAATGATGCGTAAATACTGACAACACTCAAATTAATTTAAACCTAGAAAAGCAAAGAAATAGCTGACTAAATCTGCTTATATGTCATTGGTTTTATACTCTACTCATTGGAGTAGAAGGCATGTAGGTATCAGTATTCAATTTGCTAATATTCTATAAGGATAATGAAGTGAATTGATCAGAAAACTCAACTTCTCCAAGTGTTGACAAAGACTTAGTCAAATCATCTGTTGAAGAATTTTGCTAGAGAATCAGCATCAGCTCTGACAGCTAGTGGTTCCCATTTTCTGTGGTTCATCTTTTCTGTTCTTGGAGCACCAGGGCATTGCTGTGCTTCTTCCATCATGGCCCTTTGGATTCCCAGTAGGCAATGTCCACTCTTCATGCAAATGTGACTATCGGCCAAATAGGCAGTCTGAGACAAATCATTAGTCCACCCAGAGGAGGTGTATGACTTGGTCACTTAGCATACTGATGTCCTCAAGCCAGGCAATCAGGTTAGCCAATCAGGTGGTCCTTAATTCTAAACCTCAGTGGATCTAATGTTCTTTCATCACTCAGCCTGGCAAACAGGGACCCTTGTGGTAGATCTGAGTAATCTTGCAGCCATGCCTCAGGCTGTAGCTCTCTGAAAACACTGCCTGTCCAGGTTGAAAGTCTTTATCCTTGATTTAGACAATGGGGTACTGTTGTTTTTTCCTGCATCCTTTGACCTGACATCCCCTATCCCAAATCATGTGCCAAAGTTCTCATAAATTCAGACTGTAGAAAAATAATCTTAGCTGCACAGGGGACAGAGGACCACCACTCTTTTTGTTGCCCTTAATATTTTCTTAACCATTAACCTCTTCTAGGCATCTGAGCAGAACTGTCACACTTGAGGGATTTTCCTACCTATCCATGTTTATCTGCCTGACTTAGAAGGAAGGCCCTTGTATAGCCACTGAAGTTTCTTTCTAAACCTTTGTGTTTCTGCTTCTCTGTGAGTCTCTAGTCAGAATACTGCTATTAGGGTCCTGCCCCTGCAGACTCATGAGTTTTCCTTAATTTCTCTCTTAGGAGAAAGTGACCACTGCTTTTACCCTGGCCTGTCTGCAATATACTGACCTAACTAAACCTAGCATTCCTTTGTGTCGCCATCTCTTCAGGATTCCTCAACTTTATCAATGAATGTTTCCATCTTGTTTAGTCTAATGTCCAGAAGCCTTTGCTTATCAGTACAGGAGATGAAGCTGTCAGACAACTGTCTGCTTTGGCTAGAATGAGGTTGCCTCATAGATTATTGTATTGCCCATGTAAAGAATTGCTGTAAAATACCGTTGGCCTCCATCTAGGTAGGGCAGATGCTGTGAAAACATGGAAATGGTGTATTTTTTCATACCAACAACTACTATCAAACTACTATCAACTACTATTAACTACTATCAAACTACTTTTCTCAAGGACTTCTTTCAGAGACCAACCATAAATACAGCACACTCTGTTCTTCCTATGTTGTGCAGTAAAGGTGCTGGGGTTTGTTACCTGTTCTAAGACTTTGAAAATTCTTCATACATTGATGACAAGCTCTAAATTTTTTTCATCAAAGTTGGAAATTACTTGTATCTTCAAGTAGAATAAAGGATAAAGACTCTGTCCACAGCACCAAGAATGACAATAATAGCATCAAAATTATTATTTCTGTCACCAGGAAAACCCACACATCTAGTTAAAGCAGAAGTCTGCTTAAACTGTGTGATCCACATAATACAGTGGTATAAATTTTATTCGTACACAATATTTAAATAATGTTATACCACATTTGAAAATCAGGTTAAATAATATAAAGCTTTGTATTTTAGACATCCCGTGGCAAATTAGTGAATGCAGCACTATTAAGTCACTTCCTTTTTTAGGGTCTGTGGGCTGCTAATATCCCTTTTGGATGAACGTTTCATTCCCTATTATCCCCCTCAATACCCAAATACCCCTGTTCCTTTTTGCCTGGTTTGCTTCATTCAACCACATTATGTCTGGCCACTAAAAACATTCAATATCTTTTCTGGACCAGTGGCACTAGTTGGAATTCATTCTTAACTGGAGTTAGGTTTGGTGGGGTTGTTTGTTGTTTTTGTTTGTTTGTTTGTTTTTCAGTATTTGAAGCTACTTGTAGCCTTTCAGAGACAATGTTAACAACTTACCTTTTTTTTTTTCAAATAGTTGCTTAAATACTTAAGTACCTGAAATGTTAAGTAGCTTAGCAGGAAAGCAAAGAAATATAAACAAAGTATAGTATGCCAGGAAATATTTCTGAATTCTTGGGAATGAATTGGATTATGGTATGTGTAGTATTTACATCAAATATGTTTCTGCAAACTCATGAGACCTTTTAGGCACATGCGAACAGTATAGTCATCCTGCTAGAACTGTACTCTAGATGCACTGAGCTTCCTAAGCCCAAAACTTCAAGAAGGCACATTTAGGGTGTTGGAGAGATGTCTCAGTGGTTAAGAGCACTGACTGCTCTTCCAGAGGACTCTGGTTCAATTCCTGGCACCTACATGGCACACCTGTCTGTAACTCCAAGATCTGACACTCACACAGACATACTTGCAGGCAGAATACCAATATGCATTAAAAATAAAGTTACTCTTAGTTCAAGTTAATGATTTAAACTTTTCTGCAAATTAGAAAGTCTGCATTTATTTATTTTTTTATTGTGAGACATCAAAACAGTGGTATTTAATGTCCTAAAATACTGCTTATGTGGATACTTATGAACTTAGAGGATTTCTGGAGTAGCATTCATTCATAGTTGTGTTTAAATTATGCTTAATACTATAAACTAGTAATTAGCTTTTTAAAACTATCCTAAAGAAAAGTGGCCTATAACCTCACTGATACTGGTATTTTTTTCATAATAAATCTAGGACTGAATATGTAGCTTGGTGATAGGGCACTTTATTAGCATGTGCAAGGCAAGTCTCTGAGTTTAGTCCCCAGAATCATAAAATACAATAATAAGCTAATAAGCACACATAGCTAGAAATTGAAGATGGTACAGAAATGCACAAAGTGAAAAGTGAACGGCCCCTACATTTATTCTCCCTAAAAGGGGTTTCTTATCATTTCCACATAAAACTTCTGTATACATGCTAGCATATAAAAATCCACTGGTTTTTATATAAGGGTATGATTGAATTTGTATTAAAATGAGTTTGTTTCTTAATGTGGTTTATTTACCTTGTGTTTAAAATATTGCATGATAAAGTTTATTTTGTGCCTATTATACTTTTATTTTACTAATATATGAAAAGTCTTATTTCAATGACCCCTGTACATTTTTCATGCTGTCTCACTCCCAATGGCCTCTGTGCATGTAAGTAACCTGTTGAATGACTATGCCTCTGTGTTTTTGATGATTTCATTTTCTTAAGTCCTTTTTCTTTAATCAGCAAGCAATTTAAACCCTTTAAAAGTTCAGTCTTTAAGTGTTCTTCTAATATTCCTTGTATATCTTGTTTTCAAATATCCTGTTTTGCTTTGTTTTGCAACCCTATGACTATGTGGCAATTTTATTTAGACCAGAGTAACCTCTTCATACTACCATTCATGGCTAAGATTCTAATATTTAACCTATTTGTTCATTTGTTTGTGGTATGTTGATTGTTAATCCCTAACTTGTGTACTTTTAGAAAATGACAAAGGCATAAATAAAACAAGGCTCAACTTAGGTCTCTCTAAAGAGAGAGGGATGTGTCTACCTTTCAGAAAACTTTGTGTCTTCATCACCTTGTTCTTTCATGAAACACTTGATGATTTGAAAAGCTTAAAACACATCAATTTGCCGATGCACTTCTTCCCATGAGCACACTTTTCCTTGATGAAAATAATATTCGAGGCAGTAGACACAGAAAGCAGTGCCCTAAGCACTCCTGCTTTTATTTCTGCAATTCTCGTTATTCCATTACCACTGATGCACAGCAAACTAGCTCTACCACAGGGAGTCTCATGTTCATTTTAATTTTGTAACCATGCCATTCTGTAAATATTTCTCCAATATAAACTATTGCTAGAGTATATGGTCTAAAGAGTTTTTATTCAACTTTTATAGAATCAAGTTATCAAAAGAAAACAAATACACAAAGACCCTTAATGCAGTGACTTTTATTTTAATATATTGTATTCCTTTCTCTCTATATATTGAGAATTATGTTTTTTATTCATTTATTTGCTTGTGATCTATTGAGTTCTGTGATATCTTATTTTGCATCATAAGGTTCTTTGCTACTGTGCAGATTACAGATGTTAAGGGCTGAGCTGATTCTCAAGATCATTTGGCCATATTGTTTCAGAGAGCAGAAGCTCTCTGCATGATTCAGTCATGGGATCCAATTCACTGAATAATTCACCCCTCTGAAATACTGGGAGAACTCAATCTTTTAAGAGGAAACTTCACTGTGTACTTGATAACAGTTGGGTATGACCATGGGTGGGTAGTTTACAGAAAACACAGATGTCTGATTTTAGCCTTTTATGAGAATTTTCAAATGTGTCTGAGAATCAGATCCTTTCAATAGCCATGGCCATTCACTATGATAACTTCCGTGTATTGCTTGACATTGGTCTTGTCATAGTGTTGTTGAGAAGCACGTTTCTGAAATATTTTTAAAGCATTTCTCTATAATAATTCAAAAACTGACCTTTCTCAAAGGTTTCTAAGCTCAGCTTCACCATGATTATTTCCATCCTGTGCATCCTGATTTATTACAGAGCTTCCCATATAATTAATGGCTGACATAGTTTCCGGGCCAGGAATGCATGTTTCCCTGCTTAAAACCCATGCCTTCCCAAGACCTGAGTTACAGAAAATTTGTGAAATGTTCCACTAAAAATTTATTAAAATTCTTTCATGCCGGGCGGTGCTGGCGCACGCCTTTAATCCCAGCACTAGGACGCAGAGGCAGGAGGATCTCTGTGAGTTCAAGACCAGAACCTGGCTTTGACAGATTCTAACATGCCACCTTCATCAATTATTAAGAAGTAATAAAGGCAATAGCATTAAATAAAAACTGGGTGACCATGCATTTCTCACCCATCTCTGGATGTGCTACAGCTGGCCCTCACTCGCTTAATTTCACTTGCACCCATGCTCTCTACTTGTGTTGGTTGCTGCCCAAAGACTTTTTCTTTTGAATATTGCTAATTGCTTAGAATTGTGAAAATATGAACAGCATGTGGTTCTGAGTGAATTCAAATGATTTGTTGGAATACTGCATGAAAAATATGACGTATCCTTTAGAATTGGACTTTCATGCATGTATGCATCATCTCTTTGGTTGTTCCTGGTTCTCAAGTACATTTTCATGGGCTTAAAAATGAAACTTTCTCCTATAATGGCATTGTGGATTAAATCACATGTAAGCTACATATCATAAGCAGAATTCATGCTGTTACTATAACTTAGTTTTTCCAATAAAATTATAATTCACCTGCATGCGATATCCATCCCGTAAACTTACCTTTCTTCTAAATCTTTGCATTTTAGTGTTTGATCAATTAGATCTTGTCACATATGAAGAAGTAGTCAAACTGCCTGCATTCAAAAGGAAAACACTAGTCTTATTAGGTAAGTTTAGCTGTATCGGTGGCTTGATTATTCTCACCTCCAAATAATTCTACAAACATTTACTAGTTGTTAATTTTACCATTCTTTTCAAAAATTACATAGGTGCACATGGTGTTGGGAGAAGACACATAAAAAACACACTGATCACAAAGCACCCGGACCGGTTTGCTTACCCTATTCCACGTAAGCAATGGATCAATCTGAATTCTTTTTATCCTATCATGTTCTTGTCATTGTAATATGCATATTTTTCTAATTATGTAAATAATAATTGTGTACTATAGGAAATTTGTAAAATCCAAAACAAGAGCAATGAAGAA
Organism: Myodes glareolus; assembly: GCF_982192425.1. Classification (NCBI taxonomy): domain Eukaryota; kingdom Metazoa; phylum Chordata; class Mammalia; order Rodentia; family Cricetidae; genus Myodes; species Myodes glareolus. Next base: position 137,294,051 of record NC_142053.1, on the reverse strand, counting down.
TATGCGATAATTTCAAAATCATTTTCCAAATAATAAGTACCATAAATGTTTGTTGTAAACCCCTTCTAGACTTCTCTTAATGTAAACATATGCACAGTGGGGGGTTACAGCATTAGTCTTATCCATGTTGTTTATAACCTAGTTTTTCCAACAGTATGTCATAAATATTATCTAGATGAATGATTCTTTTAAAAAAATAAGCTTTAATAATTTTCTCTGATACAATCATGTTTCCACCAATCATTACCTACATTATTGACTTCTTATCACTTTTAAAACCTAGGCAATGAACTCTTTTTTTTAATATAAGGAATTCAAATTTGTGATATTTCTCAATCACCCTTATTTGTCTGCTTCATGTTTTCAGCCTCTTGCCCTCTTTCATTCCCTCAACTATGAAATGAACCAATCTTGACGGTTGTACAAAGAGTTCAAGAGTAGGTATAGGAAGCAGATGGTGGCTAAGTCCTTTCTCTCTGACCTATCATTTTATTGTTAACGTCATTATAAGAAAGGTTAACATTTCAATTCCAAAACCTAACCAGAAGTTAGGTCTTTGTTCAGGGTAGGCAGAACTAACGGAGAATGAAGGACTCTAGAGCTACAGAGTGGCACATACCTATAATCCAACACAAAAGAGTCAGAGACAGCAGAAGCTCTGCATGTTTGAGGCCTGCCAAGGCTACATTTCAAGACCATGCCTCCAAAAACCTCAAAACCCGAAAAGAGCATCAGAAGAAAATGTCAAGACTGGTTCCTTGCTGCTGAGTGCTCAGAGGCCTTCCTGAAGCAAGGTCAATGTACACCTCAGAGCCAGGGGCCTTCAGAAGTTCACAAATTAGCACAAGAAAGCTTACCAGGGATTGCAATTGGTGTTTCTGCAATTTTCTAGGCAAACATTTTGAAATGTTCTTTGAGTCTGTATCATGAGTACATTACATTTGGGTAATGTTTAGTTTCATCTTGATCACACAGCAGTTGAACTTCTCGGTTATTAAATGTCTAATTAAGCAGCTTAGTTTTTGTTTGCTTGGTTTGGTTTGGTGGGGTTTTTTGTTTGTTTTGTTTTTGAGGCAAGGACTCTCTGTGTAGCTTTGGCTGTCCTTGAACTCACAGAGATCCGCCTGCCTCTGCCTCCCAAGTGCTGGGATTAAAGGCGTGTGCCACCATTGCCCACTTACTTTTAAAGCTTACATTTGACATCAATCATGTTTGATCTCTTAAATATTTGACCTCAGATGTACATGTACTATATTACCTGATGTAATGTTACCTGAGATAAGTGAAGATTTAGGCATGCCAACTTCAGCTTTCAATGTAACTAGAGAAAGCATCCTTCTCTAAGTTGACTTTTTGGCCTGTATTTTCAGTAAAGAGTAACATAAGTGTGTCTTTACTCAAGGAAGGAAGGAAGCAATTCAGAAGGGAGGAAGTTGAACAATGAGAGAACAAGAGCAGGGAGGGAAGAAAGAGTGTGTGTGTGTGTGTGTGTGTGTGTGTGTGTGTGTGTGTGTGTCCAATTGTGTTAGTTTTTACTGCTATGACAAATACCTGAAAAAAAATGTAAAAGGAACAAAGTGATTTGGAGCTTATAGTTGAGAGATGTCAGTTCATGGGTGGCTGGCTTACTCCATAACTGTGTGTCTGTAGTGAGATGGAATACCATGATGGCAAGAGCTTATAGCAGAGCAGATACTTAACCTCATGGCAGTCAGGAAACAAACCTGCATTGACTACAGATTTGAATTCAGCCACAGTGACATACCAAGAACCAAGCTAGCCAGGGCTACATAGTGAAACCTTGTCTCAAAACATTAAAAACAAGAAACCTCTCTGAAGCACTGTTTGGCCTGTAAACCAATTCACCACTTCCTTGCCTCACCTTTTAGTTTAGTCCTTCTATGATAATCCAAGCCACACCTCTTTAAGCTCATTGTGTTTTCAGTATGGTGTGCCTTTTGCTGTCCTCCAACAAACATTCTCATTTGGGAAGTGGTATAGAAACATCTAGGAGACGTTTCAGTATCAGAACTGTCCGGTAGAGTAGTCCTTTGTGGCTCTCCAGCCATTGAAATGTGACTAGTGAGATAAGAAACTGAAGTGTTTCATTCATTTAAATGGAAATAGCCACACGTAGTTATTCATCCTTTCATTCTTTCTTCATTCTGCACGGGGCCCAAGCTAAGGGATAGTGAGTTATATTAATCTTGGGTCAGTTAGTTATTTTTCTGTCATTGTGATAAAATACTATTACCAGAGTAACTTACAGAAAAAAAAGTTTGTTTTGACTTACAGTTCTAGGGGGTAAGAATTAATCATAGCAAGGTAGACATAGCAGCAGGACCAAGAAGCTGAGAGATCACATTTCCAGCCTCAGACACAAACCAGAGAGAGCAAACTGGAAATGGGGAAAGGCTATAAGTCTCAAACTCGTTCCAAGTGACCTTTCCTTTAGAAAGGCTCAAACTCCCCAAACAGTGCTGCCAACAGGGGACAAGTATTCAAATACCTGACTCTATCTGGGCCATTTTTCATTCAAAAACAAACATCTCAGTCACTTTATGTCTTTCCTCCCAGGACAGTATAAAATATCTCTCACAACACTGAAATATTCACCAAACAACAAACAAATCAAAAAAATCTGCTATGCTGCTGCACACAAATAAATATCATTTTTAAATTGCTTCTGCAATGTTACTGGAGATGGAAACAGAGGATATGAGACACTCTAAAGAATCAACAGGGTTTTTTTTTTTTTCGTTTTGAGACAAGGTCTCTTGTATCCCAGGCTGGCCTTGGACTTGTAATCCTCCTGTTGCCACCTCCCAAGTGATGGGGTTGCAGCTGTGTGCTATCATACCTGGTTTCATCAGCTTTCAAGAAGCAACTGAGGAGCTAAGTTCACAGCTCAGTGGTAGAGTGCTTGCCTAATATACACAGAGGCCTATATCTCAACATGGAGTGTGCACATGCATGCACACACACACAGTGATTGAGTTGAGTAAGTTCATTGGGAGTATAACTCATCAATCCAGGCATTTAAACCTCTCATGAATGGAACTTTGCAGATACAACCAGACCTCCAAAGAAAGATGAAGAAAATGGCAAGAATTATTACTTTGTATCTCATGACCAAATGATGCAAGACATCTCAAATAATGAGTACTTGGAGTATGGCAGCCACGAGGATGCAATGTACGGGACAAAACTGGAGACCATTCGGAAAATCCACGAGCAGGGACTGATCGCAATACTGGACGTGGAACCTCAGGTAATGTCAAGCCATCCTGAACCCACTCCATCTTGCCTGCATGCTGATAAGCTCAGATTCTGAAATCCAAAATGCCATCAGAAAGTTTTGGGTCATGGAAATAATTTTCTAAGTCACAGGAAAATTTCAGTTCTCAAGACTGCCTGGGTCAACAGTCTAGGATGTAGACTGACCAGTCACTGAACTCAGCGCACACAGCATCCTTTTATTGTTCTCCTCTGCAGCTTACACTCAGAAGCTCGGTGAAGTGCCCCTTTTTGTCTGTGCCTGCCAGAAATGCTCCACTTACCCCCTCAGGATGAGGCTCTGACAGTCTTTATCACAGCAGCCCTCCTCTGATCTTCTGGTACAGCCCATGCTGGCCCAATAGAGCATCTGCCAATATCTTAGGTCGATCATGTGTGAGAAATTGATCCTGGGGTCTGGATGTGAAACAGCTGTAGCTTCATGAAAGTGATTATGAGTGCTTTTACCCAGGGTTAGGTGAAGCAGGGATTAAGAGCCTAGGTGGCTCTCAGCCTCTGCTATTTCCTTTCCTGAGGAGAAAAATGGAAAACTCGGGGAGGACTCAAAAAGAGATAGGTACAAAGATGATTAGTTTAATAATTTGTAAACAAGTCTTATGTAGAAAACAATAGCAATGATGGAACTTGAAAAAGAGAAAGCTGAAGACTTCATATAGGGATTGACATCATTGTCGCTCAGCAGTAAGGTGGGCACATGCTTAGCATATACAAACAAAACAGAAATGCTGACAAGCTAATTTTTCAAGTCTGAGTATAAGCCAGGTAGAAGTGGGACACAAGGCAAAGGACTTGGGAGTGATAGACATCAGAGGAAGTTCCAAGACAGGCTGCTGGGGACTCTTAGGACTCAGATGTGCCATTTCTATGGTGGATCTATACCCCCGCGCCTTTCATCACTTAGACTAGAATGGGTAGACCACCTGCTGAGTTATGGAGATACCCCTAGTTGAGCAGTTTCTGCTTAAGCGGGAGGAGGTGTACATAGATATCCCAGGCAGGGAAAATCCCCATTGAGGGGGTCACTGTGTGAGACTTGGTCTCATAGCCATCTCTAAATCATTAGATTTACAGTCTGTGTGACCTGGGCCCTGATGGCTCAGTTTCTGGGCTCCAGGAGTCTAACCTATGGCCAATAGTTTTATTCATTTCCATTATAGCACTATAAGTGGGGTTCTTGAACTCAGAACTCTCATTATAAGTGGAGTTCTTGAACTCAGAACTTTGGAAACTACAATAGGATCTGGTTAGGGGCTAGGGAGAAGTACAATAAACACTCTAGTTTACTTAATGGTTAACTTGGACCTATATAGAACTAAATATGATGATGTGTAACGCAGATTGATCTTTGTTTAACTACTAATCCCTCCTTACTAGGGATTGGAAAAATCTTCTGGCCAGGGGTGGCTAGAGGCAAAGTCTCAATCCTGGTCCTGGTCTTCGACATCCTCTCCTTGGGTTCCACACTGGTCTTCACCTGAACGTCGTTTTCTGCTGGTAGTAATGTCTCTAGCAGTATGCTGGCTGCAGGGCTCCTCAGATCCCTCTGCATTACCTCAGGCCACTTCCAAGGGCTTTCTGCCTTCCCCGCTGCTGCTGCTGCTGCCACCGCCGCCACCGCCACCACCACCACCAACCACCACCACCGCTGCTGCCGCTGCTGCTCCACTCATAACACCCAGCTCTCCCTGTCCCTTGCCCTTGCACAGCCATGCACTGCTCTGCACTGCTGAGCGGGAGACCCATCTCTCAGACTCATCAGGACGTCCACAGCAGATCCTTTCTCCATTGCACTTGGCCCGGCACCTCCTCCTGCCGGACACACTGGCCCCTGCTGCCCTGACTGCTGGATGAGCTCACCTGCACTCCTCTCCTGCTTCCTGTTTCCCCTCCTCTCACAACTGTGATCTCTCAGTTCCACTGGCCCCTGAGGGCAGGACCTAAGTATCCTGGCCTCTGCCCTAGGATGGGCCAGGGCCATCTGGCCCCTGTATGAACTGGTTGACCACTCTGGTCCCAGACTCTCCTGTGCGGTCTAGACTCCTAGCTGAATGCTATATATGACAGTATAATCTAGGATATCTATGGAGTCTGTACTAGCAGGGTTCCCCTGGGCCTCCCTGCACTCAGCCCACTCTCTCCAGGGCTGGGGAGCACCCTCGCCCTACTTTCAGGATGGCTGTGGCTATGAATGAATTACTTTCAGGCAGGGCCTTAATCTTAAAACATTTTCCTCAGTGCCCCTTTCCCACCCCAGCCATTTAGATTAAGGCTTCCACTGTATCTGAGAAACTCTGATTCAACAAAGCACTAATATGTCATGCTATGTACATGCATAAGCTAAGAATGCAGTTAGAGACAAGCTGCTGAGGATGAAACTCCTCTCTGCATGTACCTCAGAAGCTCTCCAAAACAGGGAAAGTGCCTTGTGGCTCAACATCCATTACAGCTGAAGCCCCTTCTCCCATAGGTGGCCCATTGTATGATCTCCTAACACTGGTGCTCAACTCGTTTAGGACATGTCTAATGCTTTGTGCCATCTTAATTTATTTCAGACAATTGAGGCTAAACTTAAGATAAGTTGTGGTGGTCAGTTTTAACCTAGAGGGCCATGGCAATGATACCAAATTAGAAAAAAAAAAAACAAACAAACAATATCCTGGCTGCTTTCAAAATAACAAGAGATTATAGTCCTATATTGCCAGTCCTGGTAAGCTCAATGAATTCTATCAGTATCTACTGCCATAGGTGAAGAAAACAGGCTTAATGTAATTGTGATCAAACAAGCTCTTCCAGCCAGTAGAAAATGAGCTTTGAACTGTGTTGGGTTTTTTTTTTTTTACTTTTTTATGATAAATCCCAACCTTTTGTGCCATTGTAGGCAAGGAAACCTTGAACACCCTCTAGGTCTCCCACCTTATGCATAATACTACAGTTTAAACATTCATTTATTTTCTTTTAACATCTAGAAAAGTACATAGGGTGATTAAACCTGAAAAAATACCGTAAAGCTCATTCTCCTGAAAATAAAACCTGAGGAACTAATCTATACCAATAAAGCAGAAACTGTAGAATAATAACTAGTAGGTAATTGGAACTTAATATAATGGTTTTCAACTTGAACTCTATATCAATCAGAAGCATTACAAAGTTAATATTAGTTGCTGGGAACAGCTGTGCATGCCTGTAATGCCCGCACTCAGGAGGCTAAGGCAGGAGGATCATAAATTCAAGGGCAACCTGGACTAGATAGCCAGATTTTATGTCCAAAACAGTAGCAGATTATCTGTAGCTTTGCCTTTGCCCGAAGAGAGAAAAGTTGCCATCCAGAAATAAATTTCAAACTTAGTAAAAACCTAACCTTTAAAAAAAGAGTCAGGGCCAAGGGCCTAGCTCATTGATAGGGGCACTGCTTAGCATGCAGGAGGATCCTGGGTTCCGTCCTCAGTACCAAAACATAAACAGAAGCAGAGGTCATTCCGTTCTCTGGTTAGCACTGTGCTCTCCCTGAAACCCTTGTGTTTGTGTCCAAGAATAACTGAGCTGCTTGCCCTGTATACTCTGTAACTTTGCAAACTACATTAGTCTGATGAGACCTGCATCTTAGATCCTTGGGTCAAATGAGTTCTTTTTCCTTGGCAATATAACCTGAGATTAATTCTTGGCCATACATAGATGAGCTATAAAGAATGAATTTATCTCCATAAATTACCTCTCATAAATGAATGGCACTTTTTAAATCTAGTACGAATCGAGTGATTATTTAATACAGTATGTTTCCAGTGGTTTTTCTAGAGTGTGTGTTTTCTCTCTCTCTGTCTCTGTGTGTGTGTCTCTCCCTCCCTCCTCTCCTCTCCTTTCTTCTCTCCCTCCATGCCTTCCTCTTCTTTCTTCCCTCCCTCCCTCCCTCTCTTTCTTCCCCTCCTCCCTTCCAGAAAGAGAGATTTGCTTGTGACTATTAACAAATTTGTATCTCCCCTTAAATCAGAGGTTTGGAGTTCATCTTTAACTCCTATGTTAACCACCTGAGGGAGGGGACTCCTTAGGAGTAGTTCCGTTTCCTGTCCCTGAAGTGACTCTGAACTTCAGCCAAGAGCCTGGACCTAAAATGGGTCCTGCTTGAAAACTGTACCTAGAGCAGAGTATGAGGATAGAGATTGTGAGAAACAAATGAGGAGATGTGTGCTGATGTTGCTGAAGCTGAAGCCCATAGAGACAGGAAAATTGCGCTTGGGACTTGAGTCACATTGGTATTTTGGAAAACGCAATAATATAGGATAGAAATAGAAAAACATGAAGAAGGCGTAGGAACTAGTATGCTAACCACAGAAACTGCTGGAGTTCTGATGCTAAGCATTAAATTTGGTTCTAAACTTTCTGTCAGCTTCAGGGGCAGGAACCTAGAGCTGATTTTTAGGCACAAGAAACCTCTGGAAATGTGATAAACATGGCCTTCCTTGGGGCTTTCATGCAGTCAAGAGTTGGGTGGCCCTCCTTATTTACAGCTGTAGACTTAGAGCAGCACACAGTACATGTTTGGCTAGTTCACTGGGAGCTGAACTGCTGCTTTCTGAGGAACGAGTTTGTTTGTACAGTAGCATGATGGCAGGCTAGAATCGAAAGCACTCACAGGATTGGGTGGCTAGCAGGGTGGGCAACTAAGAAGAAGAAGAAAGCTATCTCCAACCTGGGGTATTGTTGTTGTCTTCTGTGAGTTCCATTCAGCATACAGCCTGTGTGCACTTCTATCTGGCACTCAGAGGTACCTTGGGGAGAAAAGCAAGGAGAATGTTTCCACAACTTAGTTGACAGAGAGAGAGAAAAAGTGTGTGTGTGTGTGTGTGTGTGTGTGTGTGTGTGTGTGTGTGTGTGTGTCTGTGTCTGTGTATATGTGTCTGTGTTTATGCAGAGAGAGAAAGTGTGTGTGTGTGTGTGTGTGTGTGCCTGTGTGTGTCTATGTGTCTGTCTGTGTTTATGCAGAGAGAGAAAGTGTGTGTGTGTGTGTGTCTGTGTGTGTGTTTATCCAGTGGAAATGATGAGAAAAACTTATATCCTGCCTGATGTTGTATTCCCTTGCTGCCAGAGCATAGGAAGGAAGAAACGAAGAGCCAAGATAATAGTGACAAAGTGACTATTTCTAAATAAGGATGCTAGTTAGGCTTACTTGAATCATGTGTTGAGTCACAGTAGGTGAACAAAGACATGGGCAGCTGCCTCTATCAGGAATGAACATGGGCAGACTTGGAAAGCATTCTTAGTAGAATAAAGAGATTTGGACAGATAAGACAGTGAGTCAGGTTAACTCACCTACCCAAAGACAGTATGTGACTAGAGCTAGAACCCTAGTGCACACCAGCCTTAGACTCAATATCAGATTGCATCTTAGAATCCCATGTGCTCAGAGATGCCTAGAGAGCAGAGGCTCTCCAGTTAGACCTGCTGCAAAGGCCAGGATCAGTAGTGTACGTATTAGATTGACTGTTTCTGCATTTTTACTGAATCATAAAGGCAGTTTATGGTGTACCATATTGAGTATAAGAGAAACAACTGAACAAGACAGAGCCTTTGCCATCAAGCCACTGCCAGTGACTGTATTTCCAGTGTGATTGCTGGCTTCAGGAATACACAGCAGGGCCTCAGAGCCCAATGGCAAAGTTTCCAAAGAAACTGCCAGGTGTGGTATCAGCAGCACAAGAGGATCCAGCTCAAAGTCCAGCTCAGTTGCTAGAATGCATGTCTACCATGCACAAAACTCTAGATTCAACCCCCACCGCATAAAACTGGGCATGTCTATAATCCCAGCACTTGGGAGATGAAGGCAGGAGAACTACAAGTTTGAAATCATTCTTGTCTGTATGAAATCATGTTCAAAAAAAATCTTTCCAGAAACTAGGTTCTGAAGGATTATTCAGCCAAACAGAAAGAACAGTGAGAAAGGGTGGGAAGGGAGGGTAGGGTATCCAAGTAAAGGAAGCACCAAGCAAAAAGGCCAAGAAGCCAGAAAGAGTTGTGCCTTTTCAAGGCTGAAAGTTGTTCAGTAAGGCCAGTGCACCCAGCAGATGGAGCAGAGCTAGGCAGAACAAGTTAAACATGGGACTCAGCTTTATGCTAAAGGCACATGTGTTTTCCCTGCACTGCAGAGGGGGCTGTTGAAAGGTTAGGCGCAGAAGATGGAGTTTGTGTTTCAGAAAGACCATCTAGCGGTGGATTGTAATATGGATTTAATAACCCCAAAACTAAAGGCAGGAAATCAGTCTCAGGACTAGCACTATAAACCAGGTTAAGGATGGAGCATAAGAAACAGGGGAAAGAAAACAAAAGTAAAGATCACTTACAAAGCAAAATAGATAGGTAACAAAATAGACATGTTTGGTTCTTGCGTAAAGAGCACACATGTAACCCCAGGCCAGTAGCAAGCTGATTGCCAGTTTGAGGCCAGCCTGTGTCTACTAAGACCCTATCTCAGGGTAAAGAGAACTAAAATTAAATAGAGAGCAGAAAGGCATTTACTCCTTATGTCTATGGGTCACTTCCATGTCGGTCATGTGTGGATTAGGTACCTGGGTGTGGTCAACTTTGGACTGGGATGGTATTTATTACTTCTGAGAGTACCATGGCTTCCCAAGGGAGGAACAGAAACAGATTTGCCACAATTTGGAAAAGTACTAGTAGTAACCTCAAAGGGCCTTCCACTTGAATGCCATGTCCTCATATGGGTCAAGTTATTGACCACAACCACATAGTGTCTGTAGTGGAAGAACTTCATGATTGCAGCCCTGGGCAAGGGCCTCCCCTTCTCCCATGAGTCCCATGGTGGGGGGGGGGGCTCTCAGCAGAAGACCTGTGTGAATGTGAATACAGCCCACAGTGACGTCCACCAGGCTTTGCTCTCTTTGCTTAGCAATTTGTAGTTTGGTATGTGACAAAGTGGATTTGCAATCTCTAAAAGCCAGCCTGCAGAGCTAAGTCTCCCTAAAATACATTTGGCATCAACTAAAATCACCAGGTTTAAGTGAACATTAACCGACATAGTCAGTGCTAACTATTACAAAGGAAAATAAATTCGACAAAGTCATGAGATTCATAAGAAACATGTCCTACTTGTCAGCTATTATTTTCTGAGCTGTTAGCTACCCTTTACAAGAAAAGCAATGGACATTACTCATAAAGTTGGTACATTTAATTATAACTTGCCAAAATCTTGAGCCAAGGCCTTGACTTTTTCAGTTGTATCACATTTTGTTGACTCCTTTGCATGTTGTCCTGATTATTTCTTTTTCTAAGAGTCTTCCTTTTCCACACAGGCACTGAAGGTCCTGAGAACTGCTGAGTTTGCTCCTTTTGTTGTCTTCATTGCAGCACCAACTATTACTCCAGGTTTAAATGAGGTAAGAGTGAACTCACCCTTCTCTGGACAAGCACGCTCTATGGTAAGGAATGTGTAGTGTGTCTTGTACTGAAGACACCTGAGCAAAGATCTGCTTTGTCCTTTTGCAGAGCACTCTGATTTCCAGAGTACAAGGGCCTTGTTTGATATGTGGAGTTAGACTGCCTAGCAGGGCGTTTCTTCTGGGATAGAATATTAGACAAATTCCAGCCTCCTCCCTAGCACAGTCTGAAGTGTATCAGTCTCCATTTATAGCAGGAGGTCTGTTGCAGGAGATATGATGTGGACTAGACCAGTCAGTGGGACATCTGCTGGACTAGACCAGTCAGTACATCTGCTTCTGAAGTACAAGCATAAACCCCCTCAATTCCCAAGGCCTAAAGTGTCCAAGCAGACCCTGCTCTCTGGGGCAACTAGTCTGCTGCCTCCTTGGCAGGGAGCCAAGAGGGGCTCTAAGGAATCCGTGATCTCAGTGGGGCCCCAAGATGTCCTCCCTATGAAGACCCCTGGACACTACCAAACCTAGAAATGAGCTGCCCTGGTCAGGGAGCCTTCTTTCTCACTGGCCTAGCATGAACATTGTCCTGGGTTCTATCCCCAGCACCACAAAAGGAATAAATTCTGGGTACTTTCAAGCCAGTTCAAGTCAGCAGTTGCCAGGCTGGCCCAGGTCGTACTGAGCCCTCACAAAGGCTCTCCCTTCCTGGAAGGTAAGGGCAGCAGCACATGTTGACAGTGTAACCACATCTACTTCCTGTGGTCCTGAGCTGGGAAGACGCTCCTGTACAGTTATCCTGAAGAGCATGATTTTGCAGGTTCTAGAACCATCAGCAGACTTTTGACTATGTCCAGTGAATGCTGACCCTTCTTGCAGTACAGTTAGGTCAACGCTTGGAAGTCATGTGTGTCTTTACTATTTAGAGTGACCTTTATTGCTCGTGTTTCCTTCTCCGTTCTTTGTCATCTCATTGGCAAAAGGCATATTCCTTCAGAAACTTCTTTCCCATGTGTGTTTCAAACTCCTCATTGTGATTAACGTTTGTCCTTGGTTACTATGTATTTTTCTTGAATTATCATCCTTGTTTTGTTTTTGTTTTGTTTTTGTTTTTTGCCTGTTCTGCCCTTTTACTAATTTTCCATAGCTGCCAAAATGGTGCAGAAAATTACCTGTAAGTACCAGCTAGGAGGTGATGAAATACAGCCTGTGTCTTTTAATAGATATAGAATGTAGACATTTCATTCCCATAAATCCTTGCTTTTGCTGTTAGAATAAAGGCATTTTGTTTTCACTGAGTTAAGCTTGCTTATATGTGAAGGGACAAACTTATATGTGAAGGTGACAGAGCCTCACTTGAGAGGATGCAGATATAAGGGAGCTTTGTTGCTCAGTAAAGATAACTGTCTAGCCATAAATTTCCTTAAATGTCTGCATCTGCCCAACCTTCTGAACAAACCAGAATTTGCTAGCAGTGTCCTGGGCCCAGGAACATAGCACATAGAACCCTGTGGCACATAAAGTGAATTCTTAGGAACTGTGCCTCCAGGGATTGGTAGGAAGCACTCCTGGCTCTGGTGAACACATGTATGCTGAAAGAGGGGGTTGTTTCTTATGAAACTGAGCCATAGTGAAAATACTGTGCTTTTCAGGTACAAGTAGAATGTGTGTCTTTAGGACCTCAGAAGGTGACTAGTGGCTGAGGTCACTAGTCATTGGAATTGTTAACCCTGATAATCAAAACATGCTGAGACCTACTTTGAAATTCCTGTAGAGGGTGACTAAGCTAGTAGACTTTGATTGATCAAAGTGCCCAGATTAGGAATATTGAATTCCTGGCTGCTCTGGTGTCTATCTGTCCTGCAGAGGGCTGGAATAGAATTTCCTCCCTGCTCATGTCCTTGCAGAGAGCTGTACCCTATGAGAAGAGGAGGAGGGGTGCTTAGCCAGGACTGGGTTCCCAGCTCTCCTTGGTCCCTGAAGGTATCACAGTTTTGACATTCTCCAGAGATCAGATTCTCTTACCCTGAACCCCATTTCCTAGCACAATCACCCAGTGTCTTGACAATAGACTTAATACATAAATCCTAAAGGGACCAATATCAGTCAAAAAAAACCCACTTGTTCTTTCAATAGCATTTATTAAGCACGTACTGTGTGTGTGGCACTCTGCTTAGCTCTGGAACATAGCAGTGGCAGAGCATGCAACATAAGTTTTTATGTCCTAGCTGAGGAGAGGGTTAGTAATCAAATAAACAAAAAACTATAGATATGTACATATATGCATGTAGAGTAAGGCTTGCTTAGGCTACACAGAGACCCTGTCCCTGTCTACTCCTAAGGGGAGATGGGTATGTGTGTATGTGTTTATGTGTAAAATGCCAACCAATAGTTTACAACTCCCTAGTATTTGTCAGATTGAGAAGAAAGCTTGTAGTTAATTTTAATCACAAAGGTCAAATTTAAATTTTACCTTGACCTTTGTGAATTCAACATAAAAAAAATTGACCTGCCAGGCAGTGGTGGTACACCCCTTTAATCCCAGCACTCAGGAAAGAGAAGCAAGTAGGTATCTGTGAGCTCAAGGCCAGCCTAAGAACTTACAGACTCAAGTTCCAGAGACAGGGCTAAACAGAGAATCCCTGTTTGAAAAATAAGGAGGGAGAAAGGGAGGGAGGGGGAGATAGAGAGTGAGTGAAAGAAAGGGGGAGGGAGAGGGAAAAGGAAAAGAGAGGGAGGGAGGGAAAAAGGGAAAGGAAGGAAGGAAGGAAGGAAGGAAGGAAGGAAGGAAGGAAGGAAGGAAGAAAGAAAGAAAGAAAGAAAGAAAGAAAGAAAGAAAGAAAGAAAGAAAGAAAGAAAGAAATATTTGGCCCATTAAACAGAGAAGCAGACCTTCTTTCTGGTGGTTCTTTAGAACAATAAAGGAGCATTAGAGGTGCATATGATGGTGTGTGCCTATAATTCTGGCACTTGGGAAACTAAGACAGGAGAGTCCCAAGTTCCAGGACAGCCTGGGCTACATAGTGAGACTCTAGCTCAAAAAGAAAAGCAATATTCATGGGACAAGCTAGAGACTCCAAATTCCCTCCTGGTGTTAGCTCGACCTGAGGAGAGTCCTGATGGTCTGAGGCCAGCTGTGTACAGGGGTGTTACCTTCAGCAAGCCTTCTTAGAGCTCAAGGTTTTGCAGTTGTTTTCGAGACATGAGTACGTGCAAACATTTGCCTGGCCATTTCTAGTACAGACCAACTTGGGCACATTCCTCAGATGGCAGTTACTATTATATTTAGGAAATAGCTTTATTCCAGCCATGATTTGTAACATCCAAAAAGCTTTGCCTCTGGCATGGACTGCTGTCCAATGAAGGCTATTGTGTGCCATTCCTGGAACACACCAAACCTTTCAAGTAGAAGGGGAAAAATACAACTTAATTTGTTACCCGAAGACAAGGCTTGTTAGCACAAACACATGAGACTCAAATAAGCTTTAAGATCCAAGGAAAGGAGTACAAAAGTTCAACCCAGCCACACTGTACTCCCACCAAATAGGAGTTAGCTCTGGTCACCATGACTTAGAGGAATAGTGAAAGAACTGTAACCACTGGAAACCCATGCTTTGTGTGGCCTCCCCCTCCACGTGGCTCTGGGGATAGGCCCAGGTAGGCCTGGGTGGGGGCCATGTGTTTGCTGGAGTGTTGGTTTTGTCTGGTTTTCACAGTGGCCCCTGTTACATGTCAACCAGTCACAGTTGCCATTGGGAGTTCTACAACCCTGTCATCACAGGACAGGGACCATCATCTCTTCTGTCACATAGCCATTGTTTAGTTTGGACCTGGGGTTCTGACACTGGGGTGAACTGAGATGTAGACAGACAAAGGCTACAACTGACTTCTCTCTAATATTTGCTTTTCCCTTCTCCCATTCCTGCCCCTCTACCATGCCACCTATCCAGGATGAATCTCTCCAGCGCCTGCAGAAGGAGTCCGATGTCTTACAGAGAACATATGCACACTACTTTGATCTCACAATTATCAACAACGAAATTGATGAGACAATCAGACATCTGGAGGAAGCTGTCGAGCTCGTGTGCACAGCCCCACAGTGGGTCCCGGTCTCCTGGGTCTATTAGGCTTTTCCCTGGCTATCTGAGTTTAAAACTGGGAGCCACCTCCTACGTGGAAAAGCCTCTTTGTTATCAGCCTTGTGTCAGCAGGTCGTGGTCCCTAGAGACTACCTAGTTGTAGTGTGACCTACATTTATAATTATTGTCATGTCCGAATAGATAGGAGGAGAAAAACAATTACACACTAATTTAAAGAGACAGTATCTTTTTTAATCAGTTCTCCTAAACTTTAATAAAATGTATCTTTAAATGTATGTATTATTCAATCCTTTGGAATGTTATATTTTTGGAAATCATAGCTTTTTATTTCAAAGGCCCCTAAAAACTGCACAAAATAGATGCTGCTTTCTATAATCTATTTTAATAATAATAAACAATGATTCTGTTACCTTGACTGGGGGTGGAACACTACATTCTTTTTAGAGTCTGATTTTATGGATTGGAATATCTTTTTTCCTTTATTTATTTGAGATAATTAGTCTAGTGATTACAAAACAGTCATAAATTTTTAAAGGCCTTTTTTCTCTCTCTTTTTTTTTAAGTCCTTTATGTAACATCCAGATACTGTGATACTGTCTCTTTGAAGCACCCTGTAAACCTTTTAGAGATTTGAAGTTGGGTCTTGACTCTTAATGCATGTGGACAGTCGCGAGCGTTCATGCTGTCGGTGTGTCTGTGTTGGACAAAACAATCTGTAATTACAGCAAAGTACATTCCGTTCACGGGGCACACCCAGGGGAATAAGAATAAATTGCTATTATGACTAAGTTGTAAACCTATGCACATCCCTTGCATTTCGGGCAACTTTATAAAACAGAAAAAAAAAGAAACTGATTTTTATTAATTAATAATCATGTAGTGAAATGTGTTTGTAATTTTGTCTCAATTTAATTTGTTGTAAGGGGGAGGGGGTATTGCTGGTTTCGCCATTTCAGATCTGTGTTGTCTAAGAGTATTAACGTTTTAATTAAGCAAAGAAATGCGGATTTTTAATCTGTATGTAATTGTTTTAAGCACCCATTTAAAGAGAATATACTGTGCAATGAAGAAACCAGTTTAGGCATTCGCTATAAACTGAATTATTCCAAAAGAATAATCTATAACAGCTCTGTAAATTCCTTTAAAATGATAACTAACAAGACAGTCTGACCAATTTTTTTAAAATATACTTCATTGTATGTGTTCAATAATCAAATGCCTTTGGGTCCTTCATTTCATTACAGATTTGTTCAGGTCTCCAAGCTGGTAATCTCTTCTGTTTTAAAATTCGATAGCTGCTCACTGACCCATGGCAGGCCCAGGAATAAGTATCAGTTGGCAGGGCAACAGAGCAGCCTGCCAGAGTACAGCTTGGCTCACATCTGACTCGAAGGGCCACCTGTGGGCTCTCCTTCCTCTTGCTCTATCCCTTGGCACAGGGGAGTCACCTGTCCTTGTTGCTTTTAAAGCATTCACCATCTCATCCTCTGCCATGCTGTCAGAATCACTAGAGGAGGTTCAGACTGGGATTCTCAGACTCTTTGCCAGAGGCCACTAGAGTGTCTCCCCTTCTTCTTGTGTGCGAGAACAAGGCATTGGCATGACTTTGGTCCTTGGAAACACACCATCACTTTCATTGCTTGTGGGTTAGGTGGCTTTCGTCACTTTGTGCCTTGGCAGGATGTGCAAAACGAGTTCTGGACTGAAGAGCTCCTCTTGGGCACTGAGCAGAGAAGGTACATTCGTGCTCACCCTCCTCTTCACTCTCAGGCTCCCACCCTCCCCAGCTGTTACACTATACCATTTGCTTTCTGTTTGTCAGTGCCCAGATGGGTCACAACTTACCAACAAGACATTGTGAGAATAACTTGTGTTTGGTCCCACAGTGGGGTGACCAAATACCACATCAGTGGTCTCTTGCTAGGTGGAGGGAGAAAAGTCCAGGAGTTGCATAGGGCTGTGGAGTGCTGAAATCGATCTAAGTGGCACCCAGGCCAGACACCATTTGTGCAGTAGTACTGACCGTAAGCCACTCTTGTCAGTGGCTCGGTACCTGCCCTGCCTCTTCCAGTAAAGCACAAAGAAGACTACAACTAAGGCGTGGGAAACAGAACTGACCCTCCCTCTGGTAGAATCCCTCCCGCTCCCACATGCTCTTAAGAACACATCTCAAGATGCTGGTAAGGCCTGTCTGTAGCCATCGACCACATTCCTATAGGTACAATGAACCTTGCAAAGTGAGGCCAGTTTAAAAGTGAGGGACTCCAGACTGAAAGAAGTGCTGTGACTGGCTCTTGGAGGTCTGGGGGACTTCTCTCCTCACTGGCCTTCTAGGGACTTTGAGAGAAGAACACCGTTATGCAAGTGGTGAAAAGCCTGCACCTAGAGCCCAGTGACTTCTCCAACAGGTCATCTGTCTTTTCCACTAGTGCACACTCTAAAGCAGTGTGTTTATGACCTAGAGGAGAAAACCCTTCTGAAGTCAGAGTAATATGCGAACAATCCTAACTGGAGCAATCAGAATATTGCTAGAAGTTCCTGACAGCCTCCATTTCATCAGCAGAACCAGACGCACACACTTAAAAACTAAAAACTAAAGCGAATGATCAGAGATCACTAAATCAGTGGCCAGGTGAAGTGTGGGAAAGTCATATTGCAGGTCCTCTCTGCCACCCCAGCCCTACTCCACACACCAGGAGAGGGATGTTTGGATTTCCTTAGTTCTTTGTTTTAAAAGATGGAGCTGCCTGATTTTCTAATCATAAGGCAGTAGTTATTTTTCAGGCGCATCGTATTTCTGTCTGAACACTAAAAAGTGTCATTCATCTGGAAGTTTCCCAGTGTCGAGAGGACATTGTAGCTTTTTAGATGCAGCCCCATCAGGTGAGATGCTTAGAATATCTGCTCAGGAAGGCAAAGAAACCAGTTGACCTACTTCTTGCTATTTGCATTCAGAAGACAGAGTCTCAGCCGGCCCTATTGGCGGCTCAATAAATAAAGCTGCAGGGTCCCCCACCATGTGAAGAAGGGGATCCCTTCCCAGTATCCAAGTCCTGGAGCAGGTGGGCAGGGCGAGCTGTCCTTTAAAGTTACTGCTGTCTTCTCAAGCTTTACAGCCCAGAGTTCTCTTGTTTTTCAATCAAGTGTCTCTTCTTTAAGGCTACCAGTTTATTCTTTGCAAAAGTCCAGTCAATTAAACCACCTTCCAGGAAACAAGGGCTACCCAGAGTGGAAATTGCCCCGTTAGGATGAGGCAGCCCAAAGCATTCTCTTGTCTCCCACTGATGGGATGTTCCTTTAGCATCCCAGATCAGTTTCTTATGCAGAGCAGAATTAAGCTTCACTTGCCATTAACATTATTGAGAGAACTGCTTGGTTAGTGAATTCTTAATAAAAATGTCTCCTTGGAAAGAAGAGAGAGCACACTGATTAGCATTCCAGCCCCTTGCAGCCCTCATCACTCCTTGTTTCAGGTCAGCAGCCTGGTGAGCAGCTTGTGCAGATGGGTTTTCAGAGCAGAGCACCACACTCTCAGCCTATTCTCTTAATGGGCTGTCTATGCCTAGGCACACTGAAGCCCCTGTGCGCATCTTCTTTGTTCTGCGCCTCTGGTTAATTCCTTCAGGAAGATGCTTTGCTTCTCACTACAGCTTTCAGAAGGGCTGCATGCTCTTCTCATCGCTGCTTTTGTTTGGGGGCACTTGCCCTTTTCTGGCCCCTTTAGACATAGGATCTCTGTCTTTAAGTGGCACCTCTGGCTACAGGACCATACTTGTGAGGCCTAATGTGCTTGGGCACTGCGCATGTCCATTTGCCTTAAACTTGTGCGAAGTCTTGGATCTCCCAGGTTACAGAGTGAAGTTGGGCTACCACATCCATCCAGGAAGTAGGGGGAAAGAGGAAGAGTGTCCCAACCTTCACATCTACACTTCTGGGCCACAGCAGCAGCTAGAGGGAGAGAGCAGCACTATCCCTGGGGCAGGCATCCCCAAGTCTTAGCTGTTAGGGGGATGGGAGAGAACAGCCTGACTTCCTACCGCCTGTCACCAACCCTCCATTAACTCCCTTGAATGAACCTGTGCGAATGGACCAAGCAAAAGAAAATGGAAGGAGATGTTTGCAGCCACACAGGAGACCTCATTTCTAGCCCCCAAGCACAGTTCCAGCTCAGTATATGGGGAGAACTCAGCACTTTGCTACTGCTTGGAGTTCAATCCATTGTCTATAGCATGTGAAAGCGTAGGGTCCGCTGTTGAGCCTTTCTGGACCCAGGAGAGAATCTCAACAGAGGGACTTGTGCTTGAGAGTAGAAGTAGGCATTCCTCCACAGAAAGAGGCCTTGCTTTTATTTTTCATTTGGCAGAGACCAAGAATTGGGGGTAGGGGTTGATTTGCAGTCTTTGATGTCGCCTGGGATGTCCTCTGCAGGCAGGTGGTGCTGAGACCACAGCATCGTGTTTCAGTGCAGTGTAGGTGCATTGCCATTCAGACTCAGTTCTGAGGTGGTTTTGCTTAAAGCTTTGCCAACGTGTTCTTTCTTTCTGTATGTATTATTGCCTTTTTATAAAAGGTTTTGAAGTATTGTCTCAGTGATAAAAAGAGAGAGATGTTAATGGTTGTTGTATATTTCACCGTATCCGATTGTAAGTATTCGCAGGGTACAGCAAAGCCTTAGCTTGCAAGAGGAGCTGAAGGGGTTGGAAAGGTTCGGATTCTTTGTAAATGTCCTGCTTTTCTTTCTCTGTGTGTATCTATTTACATGCCTTAGCACACGCCCTCCCATCCCAATTCCTTTGCCCTGTCGCCTGAACAACCACAATGCTGGTGGCACTGCCATCACAGTACAAGTCGTAACCCTAATCAGTTATCTCGTGTGACAGGGGAAGAAGAGAAACTGCATAGTATTCTTTGTAGAATATACATATCTGTAGGATGCTGTGTAATGGGAAACCATAGACTTGGGCTTTCGTCATTTCAGAGTTGGAGAAATGTATGAATAAAATGTATAAAACATGAAAGGCAGTTGTCTGCTCAGATTCCAGCCAAACCACTTGGAAACAAACACCGTGACCGGTAGAAGAAGAGGGATGGCCAGATTTTAACTCCTCTGCATGACTAGGCTTGCAGACCTCCCCCACAAAGTCGATACCAGAGGGGATGACTTCCTCCCTCTGGGAAGAGCATGTCCCAGGCTCCTGATGGCCATGCTGGAAACCTTCCTCTCCATCCATGGCTATCTCAGACTTCAACTTGCATTTGGACACACATTTCAAGTAACTTCTGATCTTTAGAAAGCGGGAGACAAACACAAGTTATGTCATTTGCTGGAAATAGAAGTCTAAATTGATTTTCGTGATGTAGGTGCCACAGCTCTGCAAATGTGCTTGTCTGACATTTCCATTTAAAGCTGGAGCAGGAAGCACTCCAGGCTTGTTGCTTGACTTGATCCCTGGGATGCCTCTGCTCACCTAGTTGGCACACTCCCTACCCCGGCCTTAGGCTTTGCCCAAGAATGTAGTTGCAGAGCCCCACACTTGCCTGTGTTGCATACACCCAGAAAGGAGGCAAGCCCCGGTGCATTCCACATGCTCACTTGGAGATTCACAATAGCGAACATGAATACAAGTGATTACAAGCCTATGCTTTACTCAAACAAGAAGAGTAAGGCATGATAGGGTGGCAGGACAGGAGGGTGTGCTCAGCTGATCAATGAAGTGCCCACCAGTAGGCATGAAAATCTGGGTTTGATCCCCAGCACCCATGTAAAAAGCCAGGAATGGTGGCACAGCCTTGTAATTCTGGTGCTGGAGAGGCAGATATGAATCCTGAGGGTCAGCTACCTGAAGTTGAATACCTCAGGCCTCAGTAAGAGACCTTATGTCAAAAGACAAAGCAAAGGGATATTGAGGAAGGTGAGGTTGACCTTTGGCCTCCACGCATATGTACACACACACACACACACACACACACACGCATGTAGTGAGTGAGTGTCCAAGCCATCTTGGGGAGTTGCATGTTCCATCTTGCAAAAGAATCACATTAGCTGGACTCTGTTGGCTATTTACACCACTCCTGAGGGAGCAGGGAGGGTCCCAAGACCTCGCCTGAGTATCAGCCCCTCTACTGCCTATTGTATGCAACCCTGCCTTAATTGCATATGGCTACAAGGAGGGGCTATCCAGGCTGGAAAGATCAGTGGAGGGGGCTTCAGGATGACGCTCTGAACCCTCCTCACAGCTACTCACTGCCAGAGCATCTGGCTCAATTCTGATGAGCTACTGGAGGGAAATTCAGAAGAAACAGCCCACTGAGACTTCACCAGTGGCTTCTGATTGCAAGGCAGGAAACTGAGGCAGAGGTGGGAAAGCAGAGACTGCCCAAGGCAGGTTCGCCACAGCTTTCACAGAATTCCCCTAGAACATTCTTGAGTGCCATGAATGTTCACTTTGACTTGTGGAGTGGTGCTTACAGATATACATATGACCGTGAGAGCACCTGGGATCTGTGTGGGTTTTTTTTTAAATATAACATATATCTCACAGAACAAAACAAAAACTACCAACTATGATCATTTTTGCAGCTGCCCAAAATAATCATTTAACAAAATCTAATGCCAAGTCCTAATTTGAGA
The DNA here is from genome assembly GCF_982192425.1 of Myodes glareolus. Taxonomy (NCBI): domain Eukaryota; kingdom Metazoa; phylum Chordata; class Mammalia; order Rodentia; family Cricetidae; genus Myodes; species Myodes glareolus. The sequence continues at coordinate 137,272,644 of NC_142053.1, read as the reverse complement.
AGGATCTAGTCAAAACATAAAACAAATATGCTTCACAGCTAGAGAGCTATGTCAGGGTCTACACAAGCATGAGAAGCCAGGTCCTCAGCACCCATGTAATAAGCCAGGCACAACAGCACAACACAGGGCTGTCATCCCAGAACTGGAAGGGTGGAGACGAGAGGATCCCTGGAGCACACTGGCCTGCCAGTCTAGCATAATTCAGAGAAGACCAATGTCAAACCCTGGCCTCCACTTGTACGCAAACGCGAACGCACACACCTACACATGAGGGAGGGGAGGGAGGAAAGATGGAAGCCTCCAGGGCCACTTGCCCCTTCCAAAAAAGACTGCCAAAGGCTGAGGTTGAAACACAAGTAAGGCAGCGCTCTCCTCATCTGCTCCAGTCCTGCCATTGACTGTGGACGATCCCAGACTGCCTGTGCCTTTCGCTGCCTCCCAGAAGAGGGTTTCATTCATCTCTGAAGGAAAGCCACATCATTCTAGGCTTCAGATAGTTTCTTCAAGTCATTTTGTTGGTACAGTTTCTGACAAAACCCAAAACTAAACTAGCTAGGGCCGACAAGATGGCTCAGCAGGTAAAGGTGCTTGCTTTCAAGCCTGATGATGTGAGTTCAATCCCTGGAACTCACATTGTGAAAGGAAAGAACTTACTCCTGAAGGTTGTCCTCTGATATGTTACCTGGCATTCATATACATACATACATACATACGATAACTATTTTTAAAACTAACTAGAATTGTGAAAAGAAAATAGCAAAGTAGATGACTATATCTGTACACCAAATATCAATATCCTGTTTGACTTAAATATACATTTAATTAAATACTTTATGAATGAAAGAAACTAAATAAAAATGAAAAGGAATATAGACATGACTGGTCTCAGGTTTTGGCACCAGATGAGTGAAAAAAAAAGAAATAAAGAAGGAAAGGACCTGACTGCTCCTAGGCATGTTGGAGGAAAAAGTTTATTGTAGATAAAAGGGAAACAGTCAGAGGCTGTTTCCTAGGCTGGGAGGAGATGGGGAGGGGAGGGGATGTCCCATAATGTCGGGGATGGAAGCCAGGGCTTTGTGCATGCTAGACACCCGGTACATTTACATTTTCTCTTTGCAAAATACAGAGAACATTACATAAAACTACAACCAATCAAAAGGTGCCAAGTAAGAGGGGCAGCCTGGGCCAAGAGACTGGCCAAGACAGTAGACGAAAGGGCCAGGTAGCCAAAATAGTTGGATTATATAGGAAAGGACAGTTCAGCCCCTGGGCTAGAGAAGTTTATAGTAGGGGCTGGGTATGCCAGTCAGGAGGATCTTGTAACAAGTAGGAACTGAAGAATGCTGGAAGAACCTGGTGACCAGGTCCACTTTGGTATGTTAAATAGGTATTTCAGTCCTTTGTTCAGGTTTGAGACTTAACACCTTATAACTCTGACACAGAAGTTGGGAAGGAGATGGCTTTAACGTGTCTTAAGCTCTACATTGTCAAAGGTCGGGGGTGAGGGGTAGCAGATTTTTGTAAGTCAAAGATGCTAGCTTAGAGAGAGAGAAATTAATATAGCCAAAACTGGGGAGACAGAATTTCTCCATCTGCCTCTGTTTTGCCCATATAGCAGTGTTACAGTTTATAGAAAAGATGAAGCAAAAAACAGAAGATATACATATTTAGATCTAGCTGTGCGCTCCAGTTCCCAGTCAGGGAGATAGGCTTTTTCCTCACACCACAGATCTTAGGAGGGGCTGCTTTCACTCCAGTATGGTATTTCCTGTCGAGAGATGGAACCAAAAAAAGACATTCTTTTTTAAAACAGACCCTAATTCCTAGGGCCCCATTACATAATCACTGAAAGAAAAACATGAGATATAATTTCCAAGTTAAGTCAAACATACAGAAGCACAGAGCATAGAGAATAGTGTTAATGAACTCAGCTGTCAAATTTAGCATCTTTAGAATTAAGATAGAAGCCAGACACAGTGGTGTAGCCTGTAATCCCAGCACTCTGGAGGCTGAGGCAGGAGGATCAAGAGTTCAAGGCATAGAGAACTCAAGGCCAGCTGGGCTACATGAGATCCTGTGCCAAAAGCAAATAGAGAATTAGCATGGAGTTGTCAAAACCCAAAACCTATAGTTAATGCTCAGGCCCCTGTTTCAGTCCTCAGCAGCTGGGGAACCCAGCTGAAAAGACAAGCCCTAGAATCATAAACACCTTCCAACATTGTAAGTAATCTTCCCAAAGTGGAAGCCATGAGCTCTATTCCCAGCTTCCCTGGCAGAAAACAGCAGATGGGCCTGTGATGCATGGCTCCTGCTCCTGAGGGACACCTGAACTCAGAACAGAGAAGCAGTGAGCTTGATGCTCAAGGTGGCAGTAGAGGCATATTAGCTGCAAGGCAGAGGCGCCTAAAGTTCTGGCTCCACCTGGCAACAGTGTCCGTGGGGTTTGCTGGAGAGATCTGGCAAAAGAATTTGAGCTGTTCATTGTGTTTGCTTGTTTTTCTTCGCTGTGGAACTGCTGATCTACCTTGGGTTCTTTAAGCTCTCCCTAATACTTTCCCCCATAATGTCGGGGATGGAAGCCAGGGCTTTGTGCATGCTAGAATTCCGGTACATTTGCATTTTCTCTTTGCAAAATACAGAGAACATTACATAAAACTACAACCAATCAAAATGAGTTGTGGAGCTCAGTTCAAATGGATACATCTCCAAAATAACTCCTGCAGCTAAGGTTCAGGAGACATTGCAGAAGAGGGGACAGAAAAACTGTAAGAGCCAGAGGAACAGGGAGTTTGCTGAGAGATCGTGTCTCCTGGGAATGTCAGAAGCTACCCCCATAAAGTCTCTCCAACATGACTGACCAATTATGAGCTGAATAAGGAGGATACCATATAGCATGCAAAACTGGATAAAGAAAAATCCATGAGGCCTCAACCCCACACAAATAACTACAGGTAATGGAGGGAAGCTCAAAGTGGAAGAAATAATCTTCCCTGGGGAAGAGCACACCATTCAGCCATGAAAACATATACAAATAATATTATACAGATTAAGCAGATTATATTTCGGAATATATGCATATACATAGATATGTGTACCAACAACTAATGAAAAAGAGGCCATGAGTTTGAAAGACAAGAAGAAAAGGTTTATGGGAGGGTTTGGAAGGGGGAAAGGGAAGGGAGAAATGATGTCATTGTTATTGTACTAGAATCTCAAAAGAAGAGAAAAATAAATAAATAAACAAACAAACAAACAAACAAACTTGAAATACTTTAAAACTTACCCAAAAAGTTTCAAGGGGTCCTAGAAAACAACTCAATGGGTAAAACACTTTGCACACAAGCATGCTGACCAGAAGTCGGACCCACAGCACCACATATGACGCCAGGTACGGTAACATGCTTCTAAAAGCCCATGCTTCTGAAAGCTCAGGAGGAGGCAGGAACAGAGAACTTCTACGGGTGGGCACTCAGGCACTGACCTGCCATTCTGAGGGCGGACACTCACTTGCCAAACAGTCAGGCTAATTGGCAAGCTCCAGGTTCAGTGAAAAACTCTGTCTCAAAAATAAATAAGTAAAGTGAGGGAGAGCAATCCAGGCAGGTGTCAGACATCCATCTCCAGCAGGTGGCCACGCATGAGCACACGTACTGACACACATGAACATGTGCCCACATATGCTCAGGCATACACAAAAGAAAATAGGTAAATTAATAACAATGAAACAAAAAGTTGCATTCACACTTATAGCAAATTTTCCTAACCTTATGTTGCTAGGCATCCATTTTGAATACAGGTTAGAGATTCTCACAACAACAGAAGGGCTTAATCACCCTTGCTGGCACTTCCAGTTCCAGCTCTTCCCGGTTTCTTGTATTCACTACAGGGGTGGGGGCGGACATTTGTTGTAAAAGGGACAACAGAACAGGCTTCGGATAGGAGCAAGTGAGACATTTAGTTATGAACTGTTTAATACAATTATTTTTTCATTACTTAGACCAAATACTTGACAAGAGGCAATGTAAGGGAAGAAACCTTTCTTTTGGTTTATAGCTTAAGAAGACAGATAGATAATCCATCATGGTGGGGAAGGCATGGGGGCAGGAATGGCTTGCTGGTATAACAGGGGTATGAGACAGCTGGCCGTACAATAATGGCAGTCAGAAAGCAAAGAGAAAGGAAGATAAAGCCTTATCTCAGAGCAGCCTGCTTCCTCCAGCCAGGCCCCAAGTCCTATAAATTTTATAACCTTCCCCGAAAGCACCACCAGCAGGGGACCACCTGTTCAAACATGAACCTGGGCACAGTGGGGGATATTCCCCCTTCTTAGCAAGAATGACTGCTTCCCCAGCTTTAGGGGTGAAAGGGTGTGTCCTTCCTACTCAGGAAGATGCTTCAACTCACTCGGGTGGAGCTCTACGCCCCACCTGGAATAGCAAAGGATGAGAATATTCTTTCTCCTCCTCTCTGACAGGTAGAGGTGTGAGTAAGGCTCCACCCACTGGTCATTCCCATTGGAGTCTTTGAGTCTTAGGAAAAGGAGAAGAGATGAGGCAGATATAATTCAAAGCACAGATGCAAACAATCTCCAAAGAACTGTTCTGGGATACAATTAAGCCAAAGTGTGAGGATGAAGGAGGTGGCTCAGCAACCACAACTGCTTGCCCGGAGACCAACCTCAGTTCTAGCCTCCAAAACCTGCACTGTGGAAGGAGAGAACTGATATCTGTAAGTTGTTCTCTCTCTCTCTCTCTCTGTCTCTCTGTCTCTCTGTCTCTCTATCTCTCTCTCTCTCTCTCTCTCACACACACACACATACACGAAGGAAACCATAACTGGAAACAGGAGGGATGGCTTAGTAGTTAAGAGCACTTACGTACTTGGAGACTATAGAGTTTAGCCCACAGCACCAATGTAACAAGCCAAACAAGCCGCATGGATTTGCAACCCCAGCTCCATTGGGGCCAGAGGTGGAACCCTGGGGCTTGCTGGCTTCCAGCCTAGCCAAGGAAACATGAGCCTCAGATTCAGGAGAGATACAGCTTCAAAGGAATAGACAAAGAGTGATAGAGAACACCCAATACCCCTTTCTTTACTTCACACACGTGCACTCATGTGCATTGACACATGCGTACATATATGACATACATACATATGGTCTTAGGGTTTCTTTTGCTGTGAAGAGACACTATGACCAAGGCAATTCTTTTTTAAAATATATTTATTTATTATTTATACAGTATTCTGCCTGCCTATATGCCTGTGGGTCAGAAGAGGGCACCAGATCTTAATACAGATGGTTATGAGTCACCATGCGGTTACTGGGAATTGAACTCAGGGCCTCTGGAAGAGCAGCCAGTGCTCTTAACTTCTGAGCCATCTCTCCAGCCTACAACAATTCTTATAAAGGAAAACATTTAATTGGGGTTGGCTTACAGTTTCAGAGGTTTCTCATCATGGCAAGAAATAAGGCAGCATGCAGGCAGACATGGTGCTGAAAAGGTAGCTGAGAGTTCTACATCTTGATGCGCAAGAAACAGGAAGTGAACTGTACTCCATACCCAGCATAGCTTGTGCATAGGAGATTTCAAAGTCCACTCCCAGAGTAACATACCTCCTCCAACAAGGTCATACTTTTGAATAGTGACATTCTCACCGGGTGGTGGTGGCATATACCTTTAATCTCAGCACTTGGGAAGCAAAGGCAGGTGAATCTCTGTGAGTTCAAGGCCAGTCTGGTCTATGGAAGGCCAGTCTGGTCTATGGAGCTAGTTCCAGGACACACTCCAAAGCTACAGAAAAACCTTGTTTTGAAAAAAAAGTACCATTCTCTATAGACCATGCATTCAAACACATGAGTCTATGGAGACCATACCAATTCAAACCACCACACATCCACAAATACATACATACATACATACATACATACATACATACATACATACATGAATCTTAATATTTGCTTTTCAAGACAGGGTTTCTCTATGTAGCCCTGGTTCGCCTAGACATGTAAGTAACCCCTCATCTATGCTCCTGTAACTCCAGTAAGCTCACTGGTTCACTAAGCTAGACTAGCATGGAATCATTTCTTTGATCTGTAATCAATTCTCCATCTGGAATAAATAGATGTTTCACGACTCCCCAAGAAAGGTCACATGACAAAGATAAATTACAAATATTTCCCCCAAATTCAGGCTTTCTAATGTCAGTGAAAATGGTGCCAAAATACACTGCAAAGCACTTGACACTCAAGTAGCTGGGCGATGTTACCGACTAACAGCTGAAGAATGGAGTGCAGCAGCAGTGTCAGAGCAGCACAGGAACCTGACTCTCAGCTTCCGAGAGACCCTTAGGAAAACTGACCCAGGGAAGCTACAGATCCCTTTTCTCTGCAAATATCAAAAATAAAGGGGAAGTGTTTAATAGAAATATTCTGTACTAAAGCACACACAAAACCATTTTCATTCCATATTTCTTCTATGTGTTACGGTGTGGTTGCCATTTGGTCATGGTTTTCATTGGTTGATTTTGACCTTTTTTAACATTTTTTACATGAGTACATTGTATCACATTTCCCCCTCTTTCTCTCTCCAGCTCTTCCCATGCCCCTCCACTCCCTCTCAAATTCATTACCTCTTCTTAGGTATTACTGACATATATAAATGCAATCTACTGAATTCATTTGTAGTGCTCATATGTATATGTGTTTAGGAATGACCACTTGGGATAACCTAAAAGTACCCATCTCTGGAGAAGATTGTCCCTTTATTAAAAGTCATTAATTGCCTGTAGCTCTTCATCTAGGGTGGGGCCTTGTGAAATGTCCCCTATCCATGTTGGGATGTCAGCTGGTGTTGTCATTGTACAGGTCGTGTTTAGGCAACCATATCGTTGAGATTTGATGGGCATAGTTTCCCTGTCATATATAGGAGGCACTGTCAAGTAGCAGACATATTAACTGGTCTTCTGGCCCTTACAATCTTTCCACCCTCTCTTTGGTGATGTTCCCTGAGCCATAGCTGTAGGGTTTGTGCTGTAGATGTACTAATTGAGGATAAACATCCATGGGTTATTATTCTCTAGATTTTGGTTTCTGTGATACTCTTTATCTGCTACAAAAAGAAGTTTCTTGAAGGTAAGATCCTATTGCTGAATACACGACACACTTTCAAAACAGGACTTGGAGGAATTGAGCTGGAAGTAACCTAGAAGCCTTCTCCCTAAGCACCAACTCTCACAAGGGTGGAAGGTGCTATACAAGGTGCCAAGGGAGAAAAGCAATCAAAAGTCCTACCCAGCTGTAAAACCTATGAACCACAGCCACAACCAGCACAGCAAGATATACCCTAGAGTACAATGGTGGCAACTTACACCTTGAGGGTAACCAAGAGCTGTTTAATTGGACTTGGGAGGGAATTCATGCCTGGTACTAGAGACCTGAACTGTGACTGATGAGGTAGTGGACCCTAGAGACCATATTACTGCTGCTGTCCAAAACAGTGGAATCCTGACTGCATTCTAAATACTTATGCCCACAGAGAAGCATAGCTCTCACCCTTGTCAAAGAAGCTTTTTGTTGCTGTTTGTTTGTTTGTTTTTGCAGGGTAGTGGTGGCACATGCCTTGAATCTCAGCATTAAAGGGAGCAATAGTCAATGCCAGAATTAATTGGGAGGCTGCCTTGGAACTCATTATTCAACCCTGGCTGACCTCGAACTAGAGATCTTCTTACCTCTGCCTCTCAAGTGCTGGGATTACAGGCATGCACCACTGCTCCTGGCTTACATCACAGTTTTGATAGGCATACATTCAAGCATACTTGTTTCCCTAAGGCAACATCAATCATATCTCTGTTGTTATTGTTTACCATGGTCTTGCTTCCCATTTTAAGGAGAGTAACGCAACCTTTTCTGATTCTGATTAACAAGAATATGAAGAACTTCAAAGACAATTAGGGCTTCTCTGAAAATACTACCTTAACAGAGTCTCTATAAGGGGCCAATGACATTATTTGGTAATGTTTGAAGCCCATCTCTGACAAACATATGAAAGTTACTAAGTTCAGGGGTGTTATTCCTTTTGGTATGGTCCCTTTAAGGACTAACCACGCCCACTCCCAGCCACTTCTGACCTCCTGGTCACCATCTTAACCTCTTCTCTTCTGTCCCCCTCTCTCGGCTGTGCACACATGTTTTCCTTTTCCTCTTCCCTTTTCTGTTTCTGCCTTTCTTTCTCTCCCTCTTCTTTGAGTAATAAATGTTTATCTTTGTGTTTGGTCTTATGTCTACTTGTTATGTCCTGTGCGCCTTTTATCCTCCAACTCCACCCACCAGCTCTGCTGCTCGCCACGGGGAACCTGCACCACTCTGGCGGCAGCCTCTGCCTGGCTTGCAGGCTGCTTGGGGGGAACATGCCAACATTAAACAACAACAAGGGGTACTGTGGGAAAGGAAGAAGAGCATCAAATGTTTCGTGATACAGTAGCTAGGGTTCAGGACAACCAATTAATACAGACTATTGTGAGTATTCCCAGATAAATAACAACAACAACAAAATAACATTTATCTGGGCTATAGATACATCAGTTACATTGACTTCATCATTACATGTGTAGGGCCATATTATACAGGCCCATATTTCTACATTGTATGGTGGCCAGACTTTCAGGCCACAGTTTGCACCTGACCACACAGAAGGTGGTCCCCTGACCTTTCCAGACAAACTGATGCCATCCTAAACAAAGGGTCAAGATATGCTAATGTCGCTCTGCTCCTTCTTTGTAATTCTGGAAGATCGCCTGGGGAAGAGGTGTTAATTTGGTCTGCAATACAGAGCAGCCATAGTTGCCATGCCCTAAGTCCTGCTACCTGGAAACAGAATGGTAATGAACTTTCCCCTCAGTTTACCTTTGGAGATAAAAGCTGTTTGGATAATAAATGCGGGTGATCTTCAGGATTTGAATGAACCCCGAGACACTCTCCTGATATTGCTGTGTGAACTGTGCCTCAATTATTCCCACACCTCTACACTAGTCCAAGAGATAATTTATGTTGGGGCTGGACTCTGACATCCATGTACTGAAATCTCATACTGTATTCCATAAATATGTACAATTATGCTTTTTTAAGCAAAGCAAGGTTGACAGCATGGCTCAGCACATAAAAGCACTTGCCACCAAGCCTAAATTCAATACCCAGGACCCACATGGTACAGCGAAAGGAGAGAACCTACTCCCAAAAGTTATTCTCTGACCTCCACATGATACTATGTCATGTTTATGCTCACACATACACAAATAAATATATGAATATTATAAAACTTAAATTTGAAGAATAAAACAAAAAGGCAAAGCAGATGTGGTAGCACATATATTTAATCCTAGCATTCGGGAAACTGAGGCAGGAGGATGACAAGCACAAGGCAGCCTGGAATACATAGAGTGAAACCCTGTCTTAAAAATAAACAGAGAAGGAAAGGAAAGGGAAGGGAAGGAAGAAAAGACTATGAAGTCTATTGTACTCGTTACTCTGTTCATGACTGTGAAAAAAAACACCTGACGAAAAGCAACTTAAGGAAGGAAGTTTGGTTGTGGGTCACAACTCAAAGGGATACAGTCCATAGCTGCTGCTCACCGCACGTCCACAGTCAGGAAGCAAGGACAGAGATGAATGCTGTTGTTCTGCTCATGTTTTCCTTTCCCTGGCCCATAGGCTGGTGCCATCTGTATTCAGGGTGGATCTTCCCTCCTCAGTTAAATCTCATCTGTTCAGAGGTGTGTCTCCTACGTAGTTCCAAATCCCATAGAATTGACAAGCTTAACCATCACACTGGGTGTGTGGCCTTTCACCTCACCGTCCCAAAGCTGGAACCCGGAAGATCAGAAATTCAAGAAAGTTTCAACCACTTAGTTGAGTTTGAGGCCAGCATGGGCTACACTGTCTCAAAAAAGCCAACAAAATGAAAGGTTTAATCACGTGTCTTTTCAGCCATTTCCTTCCAGATAAAAGCACGCATCATGGAGTGAAGCGTGCCAAAATCTCTAAGGGGAGGTGTAGCATCCCATCCTGCAGGAAAGCTCGTTAAACTCATGAAGCAAACTGCTCAAAGCTCAAAACAACTCAAGGGCTTCAGGAGGTCCCTGAAACAAGTCAGATGCACTAGCCTCCTCCCTCCCCAAGCACATACGAGCAGTAAAAACAAGCCGAGTTGCCTAGAAGAGGCTCAGATCAGCCAGTTTAAAAGAAACAGACAGCAGCTGGCTCCCCATCTCTCCCAGATAAGAAGAGCTCGCAGAGGGGCCTGTAAGAGGCTCCAGCCACTCCAGCTGCTTAGAAGGGGTTGGACTTTCTGCAAGAAGTGCAGTACAAGCTGGGTTTTGAGCTTTTGTGAGCTGTCACCTGTGCTGGGGTGGGCTTTGGTGATGCAGCTGTCTCAGTCATTTCTGTTCCAGTAAACTACCTCTCACCCACATTCCTCTTAGTAACCCCAATAAAACTCATTGGTTCACCAAGTCAGACTTTCGTGGTGTCTATACTTAGGTCTATTATCAGTTCCCTATCTGGAGTGACTGGGCGTTTGTTCATATCTTCCAAGGGACAGCGTCACATGACGCAAGGTACTTACTAATTACAGAGAGAAAAGCACTTTGTACCAGGTACGGCCATGTCATTTACTTCTCAAAGCAGTCCTAGAAGGCAGGTATCACCATATTCACTTTGTAAGACACAGAAACTGAGATCATTTGCACTGATACAGATGATTCTAAAAGAGCTGGCTCAGTCAGTAAACGGCTTGCTACCCTACCACAAGGACCTGAGTACAGTCACCAGAATCCATTTCAAAGCCAAACAAACAAAAGAACCCAAGGTGGCTTGCATTTGTCATCCCAGCACTGCCAGGGGTGGGGCGGAGACAGGCAGATCACTGATATCCTCTGACCAGTCATACTAGCCCATTTGGGGAGTTCCAGCAGCAAGAGATCCTTTCTAAACAAAACAAAAGTGGGTGTCACCTGACTAATAGCATCAAAGGTCAAGCTCTGGCACACACACACACACACACACACACACACACACACGAGAGAGAGAGAGAGAGAGAGAGAGAGAGAGAGAGAGAGAGAGAGAATTCTAGATAGAATGATCTACTAATATTCCCTGTTAGGTGTCCCTCATGAGTTACTAGAAGTGGTCATAGGAACAGGGGAAGTAACCAACCCTTCCTGAGAGACTTCTGGAGGAACTGCTACAGCTGGAGCGGGGTGGGAGGTGTAGGTGGTGGTGGAGGGAGCTCATGCCTAGCAAACAGGAAGTAGCATTGTGTTAGAGGGGGAAGTAGGGAGTAGAGGCCCTGAAGGCTGGGCAAAGACAAGCCCCTTACTTTTGTCCATACTGATGCCAAGGCAGTCCAAAGCCCAGGCAGAGTTCATCAGAGTAAAGCTCCTCTCAAGGCAGATATGACCCCAGAGAAGGTTTACTTCAAGTAGAAACACAGTCGTGCATATGTGTGTGCCCATGTGTCTACATATATGCGTGCATATGGAGTCCAGAGGTCAATGTCGGACATCTTTCTTAATCATTCTCCACTTTATTTTTAAATGTCCATTTTATTTATTTGTTCAAGGCGTGGGAATAGGGTGAGTGTGACTGAGTGCTTGAGCATGAGCTAAGAGGACAATTTTGGGACTCAACGCTCTCCTTCCACCACAGATTCCAGGCACAAACTCAGTCGGTCTTAGCCGCAGCAAGCACCACTTTAAACAAATGAGCCATCTTGCTAGTCTGTCTACCTTTTTTTTTTTTTTGAGACAGTCTGTGTCTGTCTCCCCAGAGCTGGGATTAGAGATGCACAACTGCTGTGTCCAGCGTTTGCACAGGTCCTGATGCTGGTATGGCAAGTGCTTTACCAACTGAGCCATCTCGCCAGCTCTCACCTGTCCACACTGTTGTCGCCCAGGCAGTGCAGCCTTCTGCCAGGTCCCTGGTGGGAGCTGCTGAGCAAGCTCTCCCTTACCCAGCAAGGCATAGTCGGCTCCTTTCTTCTGTTGCGCTTTTCCTAGCTGGGACATCCATATTTCGGCGTCTCTTCACCATAACTAGCTCTCTCTCCTTCGGCAGGAGATATAACCAAGTAGGATAAACAACACTTCTCAGCCTCCCGTGTGTTTTGTTTAGCCAGAAGGGGACTGAATGCAGGGATGTAGGCAACTGACAAAAAGTTGCATTCATTTCTTTATTCTTTCACAATTTCATACATTGTACTTTGATCATATTTACCCCCAAGACCCTCTCTTATACCCTTTCCCTTTGGTCCAAAGCAATCCTTCTTTCCAGGTCTCCCCCGCCTTTTGTCATGCCTGTATGTGCCCCATGTATTTAATTAGCTTTGCTTGTATGAGCATGGGGTGGGGGTATTTACTCACACAAGGGCAACTTCTCATGGCTACACCACTGAGGAACTGATCGCCCCCCTCCCATAAGCACTTACAGTCTATAGCTCTCAAGGAGAACCAGAGCTGTATAAGCCTCTCTTCAGTCCATGATGAAATTCGTTAAGTCCACACCCCAGGGCTTCTGACCTCCCTAGCCATGGGTTGTTTTAACGGGGTTTACAGCAGTAGGCATAGATTCTTCTTGGGGAACAGGCCTAAAACTCAATCAGAAAGCTGTTAGTTAGCCCTCAGCATTTGTGCCAATATTGCATTAGTGGGCACATCTTATCTGTCAGGTTGGTAGCTTATAGGGTTCATAGCTGGGTGCCTTAGTTAGGGTTTCTATCGCTGTGACAAAACACTATGACCAAAAAGCAACTTGGGGAGGAAAAGGTTTATTTGTCTTACACGTCCACATTGCTGTTCATCACTGAAGGAAGTCAGGCCTGGAACTCAAACATGGCAGGAACCTGGAGGCAGGAACACATGCAGACACCATGGAGGGGAGCTGCTTCCTGGCTTCCTTTCACTGGCTTGCTCAGCCTGTTTTCTTGTAGAACCCAGGACCACCAGCCCAAGTATGTCACCACCCACAACGAGCTGGGCCCTCCCCCATCAATCACTGTTTAAGCTACAGCTGGATCTCATGAGGCATTTCCTCAACTAAGGCTCCATCCTTCCAATGGCTCCAGCTTATGTCAAGTTGACAGAGAGCCAGGCAGTCCACTGGAGAAGACAGCTGGTAACTTTTCTCCCTTGGCAGCCGGTGTAGCACCGTCCTGCACCATGACAGCTAAGGAGCAAGGAAAACTTCCAGCGCAGTCCCCGCTTGATTTCCCTGCACCCAGAACCCAAGTGTGTGCTAGTCTCACCTAGTTCTAGTGGGCAACTAAGAGCGACGACAAAACCACCTGTCATGTTGGGGTCCCCTACGGCCTTCTTGACCAGTGTTTCATAAGGACTCACAGCTGACACTGGGATTTTTCTTTAATAATCTATGAGTTCTGGTAACAGAAATATCCAGAAAATATCCCTTTTAGGGTTTGTTCACGTTTTGTTTTGTTATTGTTTTGGTTTGGTTTGGGGTTTGTTGTTTGTTTTGTTTTCTTGTGACAGGATCTCTCTATTATGTATCTCTGGCTGTACTGGAACTTATTACGTAGACCAGGCTGGCCTTGAACTCACAGAAATCCACCCATCTCTCCCTTCCTAATGTTGGGATTAAAGGGGTACGCCCTCACCCCTGGCCAGAAAATATTCTTGATAGATGCAGAGGAAACAGGATGTGTAGAAGATGAGGTAACAAGCCATGAGCCACGTAGCAATATGTAAATTAACAAATATGGGTTAATTTAAGTTGTAAGAGATCATAACAAGCCTAAGCTATCAGTTGAGCATGTATAATTAATAAGTCTCCTTGTCATTTATTGGGGAGCCAGAAGTTCTGATGAAAACCCACGCCTACAATCCTGCGTATCTTAAACTTTGTACTAACACACCCCATACTGCAGCTGCAGCTGCTGGCAGCTTCTCTTTTACTCTTTGTCTCTATGGTTTCAACTTGTTCCAGGTTCTGTGTAGCGGTGAGATCATGTGGTATTTGGCTTCCTGTGGCTGGCTTAATATCCTTCAGGTTCACCCATGTTGTCACAACTCTGGACTGAATTGTGCAAAAGAAACTTCTAGTTTATCTCCATCTCTGGCCCTGGTTTATGTTACCTCTGCCGAGCGCCATGCAGCCTCCAGCAGTGACTCACTTTTTCTTGGCTCCTAAAAAGGGCTCCATGGCTATTTCTCCCCTTCACTCTTCACATCAGCTCCTTGAGGTGAAAGGAATTTTCCTAATGAGGAAAATGGGAGCCACAGCACTGCAGGCGGTGGAGAAGACAAATGATACTGGCTTTGTCTTTCCGGAAGGCTGCGCCCGCCTGCTGCAGCTGCTGTCTTAGTCAGCGAAGTGCCAGGGGAGTCGTGCCTCTGCAGTCACAATGAGTCCCGGAAGTGTGCTGGTGAATTTGGTGTCTGAACAGGAGCTCCTAATGAACGGGTGCTTTTACAAGGCCCCCAAACATGCACCTCTCAGTTTGAAAAGAAAATTTAGAGAAAGAAAGAAAACACACAGACACACATACACACACACACGGAGGGGTGGGGGTTAGAGGCTAGGGCAAGAAAATTACAATCTAAACAGCTGTCTGGTCTGTTTAGTGAGCCTTTGTATCAAAATTAATTCTGTTAGAACAAAATTAATTATGTTAGAAAAAATATAAATGGCCAATAACTATGTGGAAAAGTATTCAACATCCTTGGCTATCAGAAAAATGCAGCTTGAGACTACTTTGAAATTCCTTCTCACCTCAGAATGGCTGTCACCAAGAAATGAAATGACAACAAATGCTTGTGAGGAGAGCACTCCCTGCTGACTGGACTGTAAACCGGTGCACTCATTGGGAAATCTGTATGGCAGTTCCTCAAAAATCTCAAAACAGAATGTTTCTGACCATATGAACCGGGTGGTGGCGGCGCATGCCTTTAACACCAGCACTTGGGAGGCACAGGCAGGCAGATCTCTGTGAGTTCGAAGCCAGCCTGGTCTACATAGAGAGTTCCAGGACAGCAGGGCTACACAGAGAAACCCTGTCAGGAGAAACCAACAACAATAAAAAAGAACCAAGCCTATGATCCAGTGTATGTGTGTCTGGAGTGGGATAGACAACGCTGGAGATGCTTGCTCATCCACACTATTTCCTGTATCTAAAATTCCTTCCACGGGGAGACCTAAGCAATCTACCACCCAATGACAAACAGAGACACAATTCTCCCTCAGTTCACTCTGGAAAATCAATGATTTTCTTGAACTTCATTACAGAGCACAGATGAGGGGCTACCCCAACAACTAGCCACACTGTCCCTTATCCAACAAGAATGGGGGATTCTCTATAGCCACATAGATAAAGTCCTCCTCCCTTAGTCCCCCCCACCCTACCCATATATACTCTAGTCCCTCCCTGAGGTTACCTGCAATTATAGGAGAATTGCATACACCAGGTGGCAGAGAGCCGCTGGAAACTCGTGAGGGTCTTGTGACCTACATGAGAGGAACAGAAGCAAGCCCAACTGGAAGAATCCTGTTGCAGGGGGCTGAGCGGAGCTCCCCAGGCTTGCTTGGGTAGAAAGACAGTCATACACAACATTGCTGCACTGCTCACGATACATAGATGGACAAAGGAAGTGGCTACCCACACACAGTGGGATTCTGTGCAGTTATGGAGATATCAAATCTATTTCAGTATTGCCCCGAAATAGAACTGGAGATCACCATATTAAGTGAGCCTAACTCATAAAGGAGAAGAAGGGAGAGAGAGCAATGGCATCCACATGACATGAAAGCTGAAAGGGGGACAGAAACCAGAAAGTGGAGGCAGGGGATGGTGAGACAGTGAGAGCGACGGGCAAAGGAGAGCAAAGGGTGATGACATACATGTAGGGAAACGTGTAACGAAGCTCATCACTTTGTATTCTGACTTTGGAAGTTCATAATAATTCTTTTTAAAAAGATCTTATGTGTGTGTGTTTTGCTCATGTGTAATGAGCAAAGTAAATCCACCATTTGCATAGAGTGCCTACAGAGTCCACAAGAAGGAATCAGACCCCCTGGGACTGGAGTCCCAGATGGTTGTGAGGTGCCATGTGGGTGCTGGTGAACCAACCTGGGTCTTCTGCAAAAGCAATGTGTGTTCTTAATGTCTGAACCATCACCCTGGCCCCAATAATAATTCTTTTTTGAAGAATAAAACTGGTTAACCCCAGAACTAGGGAAGCAGAAGCAGATGAGTCTGTGAGTTTAAGAACAGACTGGTCTATGACATAGTGAGTTCCTGGCCTGTCAGAACTGCACTGTTAGACTGTAGCACAAAAAGAGAAACCCAGATATATTGGGGTTCAAGCTGAAGATCAGAAAAGCAAAGCAACCAACCACTAGAGAGCTCGTACTTCTACCAAGACTGGACAATCCTGTCCTCAGAGTGACGGCCAGCTGACAGCACACTGAGACCTTGAGTTCCTGTCTCCACCTGTCTCATTCCTCTCTAATTATGGGATTAAAGGTGTGCACCACCACCGCCAGGCCTTTATGGCTAATTAGTGTGGCTCCTGGGATTAAAGGTGTGTGCCACCACTGCCTGGCCTGTATGACTGACTAGTGTGGCTAACTTTGCACTCTGATCTTCAGACAAGCTTTATTTATTAAAACACAAATAACAAACCACTATATTAGAACTTGTCTTGTAAAAAAGAGTAAGATTGGATTGGAGATGCAGCTCAGTGTGCTTCACATGTACCAGGTCCTGAGTTCCATCCACAGGAGCACATGGACCTGTGTGCACCCATACACACCCTGAGCATGGATGGGGGTAGGGCTCACAGATCAACACTAGTGGCAGAGGGGTAATTGGCAGTAATCATCTGGTGGGGGAGGGAGAGTCAGTTTTCTTCCAGTGAATGGTCCTAGCCACTCTCATCAATAGCCCTAATTGTACTCAGGTTTGTTTTTGTTTTTGTTTTTGTTTTAAGGTCATTAAGTTGGGAGGGCACTGTTAGTTTGACACAACATAGAGTCATCTGGGAAGAGGGACCCTCAATTGAGAAAATGCCTCCATCTGATTGGTCTGTGGGCAAATCTGTGGGCAAATTGGTACGGGAGGGCCCAGACCACTGTGGCAGTGCCACCCCTAGACAGATGGGCTTGGGTTGTACAAAGTGCAAACTGAAGGAACCATGAGGATCGCGGCTCTCCTCCATGGCCTCTTCAGTTCCTGCCTTCAGGGTCCTGCCTGGGTTCCTGCCCCGACTTTCCTCCATGATGAACACTAACCTGGCAGCTGAAATTAACCCTTTCCTCCCCAGGTCCCTTTGGGTCATCATGTTTAACCCAGCAACAGAAGGCTAACAAACTAGGACAGGGGCACAGTGAGAGGGGACGGGAAAGTGTGGAGAGGGGTAAGTTGGGGATGATTGTGATTAAAATACATAGCATGCGTGTATATGTTCTTCTCAAAGAATAAATATGTAGTACTAATCATAAATCAAATTTTAAGTCATTTTTTAAAAATAGAGAAAGCGAAAAAATTTCAGCAATGAAACTTTACTGGGGAAATTCCAAAATTGGTTCCTGAATTTCCACAAGCTACTATGAGTCAAGTGGCTATGATCATGCATTTGCAGAACTTGATTTTTGAGACTGGGTTTCTATGTAGCTTTAGAGCCTGTCCTGGAACTAACTCTTGTCTACAAGATGTCTCAGAGAACCACCTGCCTCTGTCTCCCGAGTGCTGGGATTAAATTAGGTGTGAGCCATCACCACCCGGCCATTTACTCTTTAATTTTGAGAGTCCTTCATGAGCTATGTGGTTTCCAAATACTTTCTCCCGGTCTGTAACTTATTGTTTGCTTGTTTATTATCTTGTGTATCTGTTGCCATGGCATCTGTTTGGAGGTCAGAGAAGAACCCACAGGAGTCAGCTCTCACTTTCCACCATGTAGGTTCCTCGATCTGAACTCAGATCACCAGGCTTGAGGTGTCTTTCCCTGCTGAGCCATCTCACCAGCCCTGTAACTTAGCTTTCTATCCTATACATATGGACTGTTGTATAATTTAATTTTAACACTTTAATTTTGATGAGAATCTGTCAGTCTTTCCTTTAATGAGTTATTCTTTTTGACATCAGGTCTAAGAATTGTTCCTAGCTCCAAAGCCTTCCCATCCCATTTTACCCAAAATATCTTACATTTAATTTAATGATTCATTTTCAGTTGTTTTTCATATACAGTGTGAAGTTTAGGCTGGAGCTCCTTTATGCTTTTTTTTTTTTTTTTTGGTCTACAAACACCTCCTTGCCCCCAATGCCATCTGTTGAACAGGCTCTCTTTCTTGATTATGGTAAATGATTCAAATGCTTCATGCCCAGCTTGTGGAGATATTTTGAAGGATGTGAAACCTTACAATGGTTCTCAACCTTCCTAATGCTGTAACCCTTTAATACAGTTCCAAGTGTTGTGGTGACCCCCAACCATAAAATTATTTTTGTTACTGCTTCATAACTGTAATGTTGTTACTGTTATTAAATGTTACATAAATATCTGATATGTAGGATATCTGATATGTGCCCTCAAAGGGATTGAGAACCACTGCTTAGAATGTAGGACTTGGATAGAGGAAGTGGGCCACTCACTATACACTCCCATCTCCATGATCTGAGCTACTCAGCTGTGCCTTTTCCAGTATTTTGGACCCTCTGCAACTAAGAGCCAAAATCAATCCCCCCCCCACTTCTCTCTCTTTTTCAAGACAGGGTTTCTCTGTGCAGTTTTGGAGCCTTTCCTGGAACTATCTCTTGTAGATCAGGCTGGCCTAGAACTCACAGAGATCCTCCTACCTCTGCCTCCCGAGTGCTGGGATTAAAGGTGTGTGTCACCACTGTTTGGCAATCTTGTCTCTCTTAAGAGGCTCTTAACAAGTATTTTGGCAAAGCAGTGAAAACAATGACCAGTCCAGAGGCCAGTTCTTTGGGAATCATTTTGATCATTGCTCCCAACCTTCAACTGTGAGCTCCAGAAGAGAAATGCTTTTCCCCTTACTGTGTAGAGCAGGGACATTGACACCAAGTCTGGGGCTAAGAAACATACTTTCAAATTCCACTTTTGCCATATACTAGTTAGGGACCATTGGCAAGTCATTTGAGCCTCTAAACCTCAGTTTCCACATCTGTAAAATGGGTGTGACTGCCCTGCTGCAAGATTGTTCTAAAACTAGATAAGAGAATTGATGTGGGATTCCCTTCTGTATGCTGTGATTACTATTAATGAATAAAGAAACTGCTTTGGACTTATAAGAGGGCAGAACTTAGCTAGGCAGGGAAAACTAAACTGAATGCTGGGAGGAAGAAAGCAGAGTCAGGGAGCAGCCATGTAGCCCCGCCAGAGACATACACCAGAACTTTAGCAGGTAAGCCACAGCCTCGCTGTGATACACAGATCACTACAAATGGGTTAAATTAGAATGTAAGAGTTAGCCAATAAGAAGCTAGAGCTAATAGGTCAAGCAGTGATTTAAATAATACAGTTTCTATGTGGTTATTTCAGGTCTGAGCTGCCGGGTGACTGAGAAACAAACAAACGGCCTCCTTATAACAAATTGATGTGTCAACATGGCACCACATAAAACCTGAGAAGGCTTGGAAAGAAATTCTAGAAACTAAAAAACAAAGTTTAGCCCAATTTATTTTCCCCAGTGGGCTTTGCTTGCTGGTGGCACTCTGTGGTTCCTTTAACAGAGGTTTCCCTGATTCGGCAGTGGTAGAAAAAAAGCCTTGGTTTTGAAATGCCGGCTTTCTGGGCCATGCTGCCAGCACGACCTATGACTCTTTCTGGAGGTCCAGCTATAGAGCATTTATGGAGTTTGTGAACAGACTGCTGCAGTTTGCTTAATGACAACACAGACTGGCTGTGTGCCTAAAAATGGGGCTGTTGGCATGGCTCTCAGAGTCAGCAAACAGCTCCGCCCCTGCTGGACTGGGCAGGGCAAGCAGGAAGTGGCGTATATACCCTAGCACTGCCACTCAAGTTCATAAGAAGGGCTTAGCATTTTAAGAAGCACTTCTGATCAGAAAATAATTACAGATATGTAATTAAGACAAATTCAGATGGAAAAGACCTCTAAATGGGTCACAGTATTGAATAAATGTACGTAGGCTTGGGAGAGAAAAGAAAAAGAGTATAGAGAGTTGGAAAAGAAGTAATTCATTTAAAAAATAAAACAAAGTATTTAAAGAGACAGAGTACAGATAGTTATAGATTAAAAGGAGTAGAAAAATAATGAGCCATGTAAAGATGGAAAATACACAAAGCATCTGGATTATATATACTATATATATATATACTATATATATATACTATTGTGGAGCTAAGTAACCAACATATTTACTTTAAAGGTATTTTTGTCTTCAAAATTTGAGTCTAAGGATATGTTGCTTAAGAAAAGAGTTTCTTCTTTTGTTTCCATAGAGGATGAATAATGCATGAAACAATCCCACACCAGTTAGGTTTTAAAGAGGTATTTATTTTGGGGGGTAAAACTTACAAAACACCAACCATCAGGAAAGGAGCCTAGTTGCTGGAGCAGGAGCCAGAACCAAGCGCTGGAACCAAGAGAGAGAGAGCCAAGGCTTGCCGCTCTTTTTTAAATAGAAATATACCACGCCCCAGTGGGCTGGTATTTTAGTGGCTATTGGCTGAAGGAGCGGAAGGTGCTCCCGCAGCACCTCCCCGTTTTGTTTAAGTAAGAGAGTTCTAAACCTACTACAAAATTATATATAATAAGAACAAATATCCTATCCTAACTAGCCTAAATCTCGCATAATAAATAACTTGACCAAGTCATGAGAGGAAAGTAGCTACATTTATCTAATCTTCCACCCCATAGAAGATCTGAGAAGGGAAATAATATTACCTGAGTAATTAGGAAGTGCAATCAAACAACTTCCAAAACATGCAACAAATCACAGAGACAACTGGCTACCTGGGCAATCACCAAAGTCACGTTTGCAGCATTGAAGCAACCAACTTTTTTTGATAAGGCCTAGAATAACTGACAGACTATTTTTAACAGGCAAGAGATTTTTCAAAACCATCTTACCCTGTCTTGGTAAGATTTGACAGTTCTGCTTATCCATTTCCGGATGCTGTGTATTTTGTCAGTCATTGGGGTATGGGCAGTTCCTTGTCCAGAGGCCGGTTTTGCCAAGAAGACAAGTTCCAAGTGGAGTGTCTTTGGTGCTCAACAAATCTCTTGGGAATAGATCAGTGTTGCCAGGAGTGATTGTGTCTCACTACCACAGAACTCTAAGATTAAATTAAATGCCATTTTCTACAGCTCTTCAAAGAGGTTGAAGACTATTTATATAGAATATAATCTCTATGTATCTAAAGAACCTGATTAATCTAACCATAAATATGACATAGATGACTATCTACAATTCTTAATACCTATCTAACTTAAAGACTAGGAGAATAAACAACTGTGCAATAAATGAGGACAATGACCTCCAAATGTAAACAATGAATATCAATACATAAACAATATATAAGTATTTTAATCAGAGGTAAAATGTACACTGCAATATGGTATACCTATATCAATACTATATATACATATATATATCAATACATAAAAAATGTTTTAAACAGAGATAGAAGCATGCATGCATACAATATTCAATATAATTTAACTTTGTATCCATATACAAAAATCTATGCCAATGTAATTATCTATAAACAATAACTCACAAATACCATTATTATCTATCCAATTTTCCCTCTTTTTTTTCCATAAAGATCCCCGAGCTTATAAAATTCCTTTCCCAACCCTCAACTATATACTAATTATAATAAATCCCTAAAGATTGTCCCTAAACCCAAGGACAAACTTTGCTGGGAGAGGGGACGTCGTTCTCTAGAATTACTTCCAGCTGTCATGGGGGTGAGGTTCTTTCTGGAGGATCCTGTGAAAGTAAAATGATGGTTAAATTTCAAGATCAATGTCTTTTAAAATTGCAAACAGTTTCTGAGTATTTTGTGGAGGTCTGGCCAGAATGTTGTACAAGATGTGCACCATTTCAGCTAACCAAGTTAGAATCATCTGTGCAGCTGATACCCAATACAGGACTTGTAGTAGTACCATCAGTATCATGATGTCATATCAACCGAGTGGGGCCCCATCTTCTTCCTGGAAACTTCAAATGTCAGTGCAGGAAAAACTCATTGTTCATAGTGGAAAACTTAAACATTAATTATATAGACATATACAGACAAACATATATTCAATAAAAGGTATGATAGACATATTCAATGAAAAGTATGATAGATATGAAGAAAAGCAAAGATGTTTTCTAAACTCATAATTCTTTCTGTCTGATATCATGGCTCTTGACATAAGACAGAAATTCCAGAAACTCTGGGTTTTTCTCTTAACAACAGGCTTGGAATTAGAGAGGGACCGAGCCAAGAGTCCAACTCCAAAACCAGCTCTATAAATTCAGAAATATGGTTTAGTATATTCCAGAGCTTCATACTCACAGAACCTATTCAGTTTTCTTGACAGTCCCTATTGGGTAGTTATTTTTCCATCTGTCAGTATTCAAACATCCAGGGTCCCTTGAATTTTTCAAAGATGAGTGTTTTCCTGTGGAGATAAGAGCAGAACCCTACCCCCATTCTATGTTTTTCTTTCCACCTGTATGGTTATCATCATTGTAGATGCTGTCATTTCTCCTTTCCAAGAGGTTTCTTCTCTTCAAATCTAACCTTTATTAATGGTATTTGATGGTATCCACAATTTTTCTTCTCCTGTGGAAACAAGAGCAAAACCCCTTGCCCAACGTAGCACACCTCCTGGTTTCTATTGAGAGGTCAGCACATCCTTGATATAAACCCGTTAATTTAGTTCAGCAGACTTTTCCATTATCTAATGTCTTTCTGCCGCTATTGTTCCTTTCTCATTAGCGTTAAGAAAATTCAAGGTTAATAAGGCATTATGTAATCTATTTTGGGGGGCATTATCCAACTCTTTCTGTTTATTTAACATATCCTTTATAGTTCGATTTGATCTTACTATGACTGCTTGACCTGTAGGATTGTATGATATACCTTATATTATACATGCTATACCTTATATTATACATGCTTAATATTATAATAAGCAAAAACCTCTTTCTTTAAACCTTTGCTATTGACGTGATGTTTTTTATGAAATTCTGAGGCCTCCAACACGCTTCCAATCATTAATTGATCAATTTCTGCATTACCTTGTGCTATAGGACCTGGAAGACCCATATGGGACCACATGTGTGTTATGTACATCAGACAAAGCCTATTCCTGATTATGTCTTGTACCTGGATAAACAATGAAGTCAACTCTGTATCATCTGGTATAAATTCAGTGGTTTCAATATGCAAGATAACTCTTTCTGCATATTGTGAATCTGTAACTATATTAAGAGGTTCTTTAAAATCCCTTAGCATCATAAGAATGGCATATAATTCTGCCTTCTGGACAGAAGTATAAGGGATTTGTTCCACCTTACTCAATTCATCTGATTTGTAACCAGCCTTCCCTGATTTATTAGCATCAGTATAAAATGTTCGGGCTCATAGTTAAAGGTCTTTGAGCCTATAATTCATGATCCTAGAGAAGCTAAATAAGAAGGTGAACCTGAAGAAAATCATATAGTTATCCTCCTGGATATTAGAAGTAGACAAGATTGCCAGGCAAACTTGGGTGCACGGGGGGAGGGGTGTGAAAGTAAGGGGAAATGGTTAGGGAGAGGGGAGAGAGGGAGGATTGGGGATGGCTTGAGGGAATGGGAAGGGGGGAGGGAGGAAGGATGGTTATGGGAGCAGGGAAGTATATATCTCAACTAAGGGAGCCATTTTAGGGTTTGCAAGAGACTTGATTCTGGAGGGGTTCCCAGGCCCAAGGAGAGGTCCCCAGATTGTTCCCTGGGCAGCAGAGGAGAGGGTGCCTGAACTGGCCTTGGCCCATAACCATACTGATGAATATTTTGCATGTCACCATAGAACCTTCATCTGGCGATGGATGGAGACAGAGACACATATTGGAACACTGGACTTAACTCCCTAGGTCCAAATGAGAAGCAGAGGGAGGGAGAACGTGAGCAAGAAAGGCAGAACCAGAGGGAACCTTCATCCGACGATGGATGGAGATAGAGACGGAGACCCACATTGGAGCACTGGACTGAGCCCCCAAGGTCCAAATGAAGAGCAGAAGGAGGGAGAACATGAAAAAGGAAGTCAGGACCGCGAAGGGTGCATTCACCCATTGATACAAGGGGACTGATTGAATAAGAGCTCACCAAGGCCAGCTGGACTGGGACTGAAGGAGCATGTGATCAAACCGGATTCTCTGAATGTGGCTGACATAGGGGCTGACTGAGAAGCCTTTGATAATGGCACTGGGTCTTGTTTCATCTGCATGTACTGGCTTTTGGGATCCTGGTCTGTTTGGATGCTCACCTTCCTGGACCTGGAGGGAGGGGGGAGGAACTTGGACTTCCCACAGGGCAGGAAACCCTGACTGCTCTTGGGACTGGAGAGGGAGGAGGAGAGGGAGTGGGGGGAGTGGGAGGGTATTGGGAGGAGGGGAGGAAGTGGAAATTCTTATAAATAAATAAATAAATAAGGAAAAAAATGTTCGGGCTCCAGTTATTGGAGCATCGCATACAATTCGAGGAAGAATCCAAGAAGTTCTCTTTATAAGGTTAAGTCTACCGATTTTTGGATAATTGCTATTAATTTCTTCCAAAAAATTAGCACAAGCCCTTTGCCATGGTTCATTGTCTTCCCATAACTTTTTTATTTCATCAGTAGTGAAAGGCACTATAATTTCTGCTGGGTCTATACCTGCTAGTTGACAAAGTCTCAGTTTACCTTTTATAATTAATTCAGAGACCTTTTCTACATAAGTTTTCAATTTTTTACTTGGTTTGTGTGGTAAAAAGATCCATTCTAAAATAGTATCTTCCCTCTGCATTAAAATTCCCATAGGAGAAATTCTGGAAGGCAATATGACTAGAATACAACTAAGATTTGGATTTGCCCTATCTACATGTGCCTCCTGTAATTTTTCCTCAACCATCATCAGTTCCTTTTCTGTTTCAGCTGTTAACTCTCTGGGACTGTTCTAATCCTTGTCACCATCTAAGATTTTGTTTAAATGAATTATTAGATCAGGTGTTATCCCAACAGCCAGTCGTAGACTGGAAATGTCTCCTAACAATCCCTGAAAATCATTAAGAGTCCATAACTGGTCTCTCCTAATTTGTGCCTTTTGTGTCCTAATTTCCTGTAAACCTATTCTGTAACCTAAGTAATTAACAGAATCTCCTCTTTGAATCTTTTCAGGAGAAATTTGTAATTCCCATTTAGGCGAAATTATCTTTACTTCCTCAAACATTCTTTCTAAAGTATCTATGTTTGAATCGGATAGCAAAATGTCATCCATGTAATGGTATATTATAGATCTAGAGAATTGCTTATGTATTGTTTCCAATGGCTGACTTACAAAGTATTGACACAGGCTGAGGCTATTGAGCATCCCCTGTGGGAGGACAGTTCACTGGTATCTCCTAGTAGGCTGGGACTTATTATAAGTAGGCACTGTGAAGGTAAATTTTTCTCTATCCTTTTCTTGTAATGGCATGGTAAAGAAGCAATCCTTTAAGTCAATAACTATAAAAGGCCATTCTTTGGGTAACAGAAGGCAGAGGAAGTCCAGACTGTAGAGGGCCCATAGGTTGAATTACCTTGTTGACAGCCCTTAGATCTGTCACCATTCTCCATTTGCCAGATTTCTTTTTTACAGCAAACACAGGAGAATTCCAAGGGCTAGTGGACTCCTCAATATGTCGAGCATCTAATTGTTCCTGTACCAATTGTTCTAAAGCCTGCAATTTTTTTAAAAAAAAAACTTTATTTAACCTTATTTCATGTACATTGGTATAATGATGTCAGATTCTCTGGAACTGGAGTTATAGACAGCTGCAAGCTGCCATGTGGGTGCTGGGAATTGAACCCTGGTCCTCTGGAAGAGCAGTCAGTGCTCTTAACCACTGAGCCATCTCACCAGCCCTAAAGCCTGCAATTTATCTTCAGCTAAAGGCCATTGTTTAACCCATATTGG
This sequence comes from Myodes glareolus, assembly GCF_982192425.1. Classification (NCBI taxonomy): domain Eukaryota; kingdom Metazoa; phylum Chordata; class Mammalia; order Rodentia; family Cricetidae; genus Myodes; species Myodes glareolus. Next base: position 137,246,465 of record NC_142053.1, on the reverse strand, counting down.
CTTCTCAGTTAGCCATTTTAAAGGTAGGGCTGTTGGTACCTCTAAAGGTTTGTTAGTTGCTTTATGTTCTTGTACAACCTGAATGGCTGGTGACCTTTGTGAATAGTACTTTATTACATCCTTCCCAGAATTATGAGTTCCTGAGACTGCAGGTCACGGCCCCATAAATTTATTGCAATATCAGCTACATATGACCTTAACTTTCCTCTTTGACCTTCTGGCCCAATATAGTCAACCCATCTCGTGCTTTGTTTAACTCGAGATATGGTTCCAATTCCTAGTAATTGAACATCTGCCTCTTGAAGAGGCCAATTTGGATGCCAAGATTCTGGAGTGATGATACTCACATCTGCCAACAATCACAATTCCTTTTATACGTACTCTCAGCTTTGGTCTCTGATCATTTATAGAAGTTTGCCAAAATATACGTTTCTTATTTCCTAATTGAATTTCTGACTTATCCTCCAAATTTGCATCATTTAGAACCTTATGAACCTGTACAGAAGCTTCTAGAGTTTTTAATTTTCCTGGTGTGACATGTCCTCCATGGTTACTGGGAAGGACTGGGCCACTTTTGGCTTGAGGGCCTGCGAGAGGCCCCTCAGGGAATTTCCCGATGGTATAGGGTTGCCTTGTCTGTCTGTTGTTGATCTGCATTCATTCGTCCAATTTACCACACCTCCTACATATACCTGAAGGCCGAGGTTGCATATTCCTGCCATTCCCAGATGAAGCGTTATTCCTAGAAATACCTTGCCTGCAATCTCTTTTTAGATCGCCAAATTTACAATTAAAACACACAATTGGCAGGTTGATATCCCCTCATCGCTTTGGAAATCACTTCTCCTACCCAAGATTCGTCATCGTAATTGAAGATTTGAAAATTCATGGTATGCTGGATCCATTCATCCATAGGTGCTGATCTAGACCTTAAAGGCCCAATTATCTTTTTGCAGTCTAAGTTTGCATTTTCAAAAAGCCAGACATTCAAGAATTAGTCGTCTAACTTCTGGGTCTGTTACTCCTGTGTTCAGAGCCTTAATTAATCTTTGCAAAAAGTCAGTATAGGGTTCTCCCTGTCCCTGCCTAACCCTAGTATATGACTCTACCTTTCTTCCTGGCTCTGGTAATCTACCCCAGGCATTTAAAGCTGCTTTGTGGCACAGAGACAATACTTCATCATCATAAAGAGCTTGGACCTGTGGATCAGCATAAGCTCCTACATCAAGAATTTGATCCTGTGAAACCTCCACACCTTTTGCTCTTCCTTGCTGTTCCATATGTTTGGATTCTTCCTTGAAATAAACTCCAAACATCAAGGAAGGTCCATCCTCAAGGACCACTGAAGCTAACTGTGAGAAATTGTGGGGGATAGCCCTGACATTAGAAGCCCAAGTCCTTATCATTTCCTTAACAAATGTAGAGTGCAAGCCGTAATTAACAATGGCTTGCTTAATTTCCTTTAGGTCATTCATTCCTACTGGCATCCATCTAGCTTCTTTTTCTCCCTTTGAGCCTTTAGAAGTTGATGCTTTGTCAGAATAAATTACAGGGTATGCTGCTAAAACCCTAGGTAAGCCAGTTCTAACAGGTGGTGGTGGCATTGTATCCTGCCCTTGTATCTTCTTACCCAGTTCATCAGTTCCAATAACTTTTTCAATTATTTCAAATCTTTGTATCATTGTCTCTCTTAAATACTGAATCTCCTGACCTGCATGTGTTTCTAGTGATTTCACTAAGGTATCAATTTTTTGGTCCCCATTCTGCACCTGTGATTCCAAGTTCTTAATGGTTCCTTTTAAAGATAATATCTCCTCTTTGAACTGCCCCTGGATATCTTGTAAGTTGCCATCCTGAAGGTATATTCTGTCTGTTACCTTATCAAAACTCTGTGATAACTTCTCAAAGTCAAATTCAACATCTTGGACCCTTTCAGGGAAGTTCCTAGAACCCTTAGATAAGGAGTCAAGTTTGCCTATCATGGTATTAATCCTATCAATTAATGCCACATATTTCCACAATGATATAACATTAAGAAGGAAACTAAAACCTAATAATCAGTAAATCGAGGCACCTCCATTGGCATATAAGCCACTTGTAATTCTACCAAAATGGCAGCAAAAGCTGCAACTAGAGTCCCATTAAAAAAGAAACCTGCCATTTTACCTGTCAGTCACCAGATGGCAATGTCTCCGAGTTGCGACTGGAACTGCTGCAGGCATCAGGACAAATCCTGTTTTAAAATCTGCTCTGTTATTTGTTTAAAAACAGGGGAAAATGAGTCAATTGAGAGGTCAGATGTACACAGAGAGAAAATCCAGAGGCCAGGCACAGAGTACAAAAAGTCAGAGAGCTTCTAGTGGCCAATAAACAAGGCAGCCTGGCCTAACCCAGCTGGGCTCTCCTGCACTGTCGCTCTGTTCAACCCAATGCAGAGGGTCGTGACACAGTCACTGCGCTATTGCTAAAGAGGCCGAGTGCTGTGGGCCCCGTGTCCCTGTGCTGGGATTAAGGGTCAAGCTGCTTGCAGCGCTCCCAATCAGTTATGGCAGATGGCGGGGGTTTCAAACAGCGTTGCTGGGACTTCAAAGGGAGCTCTGTGACTCATGTTGCAAAGGAAAATTTAAAAATCCACTCAGAAGAGATCAAATTAGGCCAGCAGAGACTGTCCGAACTTGTGTATCCCGGGAGGTGTGGAGGTTATGTCTGAGGGAGAGCTCGTGCCAAGCCGAGCTGGCCAAGCCCAGCTGGCTGCAGGCAGCCCAGCCAGGGGATGGGGGGGTGGGGGTGGTTCTAAAACCAAATGCTGGGTGCCAGATAATGCGCAAAACAATCCCACACCAGTTAGGTTCTAAAGGGGTATTTATTTTGGGGGGTAAAACTTACAAAAAACCAACCATCAGGAAAGGAGCCTAGTCACTGGAGCAGGAGCCAGAACCAAGTGCCAGAACCAAGACAGCAAGCCGAGGCTTGCTGCTCTCTTTTAAAGAGAAATATACCACACCCCAGTGGGCTGGTATTTCAGCAGCTATTGGCTGAAGGAGCGGAAGGAGCTCCCGCAGCAAATGAAAACCTGTGAATTCCTTCCAGACTAATGTGTTTTGATGAACCAAGAGCCCCTGAAAGGTCACCTTGAACACCCCACAAAAAGTTACTTCACTGAATAAACAGCAGGAATCAGTTTAAAGAGAACTACGCCCATATTCCCAAATACTGTTCATAAATGTTTATTTACATTTAAAGGGGGATATAATATAGAGATTTTCTTTGGTATGGATCTTGGTCTATTGATGTAAATTTAAGGTCAATTTCTCTTGATTAAGATATTGTGATTATGTAGTTGATTTTAAAATATAATGTATAATTAGTAAATACAGGTTAATAGATAGTCACCTCTAATACTCAAGCTTGTAGTGATATTAGTTAGGTTTTCAAGATATACAGAGATGTATTTCAGATAGTTAGGTATTCTTCAAATCTTTCAGAGACCTTCAGAATATGGTATTTAAAATGTTTTAAGGACTTAGGGCTTTTTATGACATATGCTCCTGGCAGCTCCAATCCACTTCAAGAGGAAGATGGGCATTGAAGAGGCTCCTTATGGAGTTTGTTAGACATTTGGACAAGAAACTGTTCTTGCCTGGACTGCTTGATGGTATGTTGTGTGAACTGAACATGCAGGACACACATAAAAATGACTGATGAACTTGCCTAAAGAAGGTGAGATGGTCGTTCAGGGTTCCTGCTTCATGAAAGAGTCTGCTAGACATTCTGCAGGACACAGAAGAAAGTGACTGACAAACTGCCAATATAGGCAGAACTGTCTTTGAAATTTCCTGCTTCACAGAAAAGTCTGCCAGATACTATGGGCCTGTGGGCTGAAGAAGGATGCCCCAATGTTACAGAAGAACTTTGGGTGACTGTCCAGGCAACCAGATGTCTCTGTCAATTCTAGAGTTTTAGAATTTGCTTACAATGCACTTCCTGTTTACTTGGGTAATATTATATCCTTCTGGAGTCTTTGAATGAATTGAAGAATTAATAATTACCGTTTTCCTTAGTTATGATAAAAGATAAAGTAAATATAAATATTATAACTGTAATTCTTGTTTGATACCTCTCTTGTTATATGTAATTTTACTATGTTAAAGTTCAAACCTTTCCTTTTATTTAAACAGAAAAGGGTAGGTGATTCCCCTCTGTACGCTGTGATTACCATTAATGAATAAAGAAACTGATTTAGACCTATAACAGGGCAGAACTTAGTTAGGTGGGGAAAACTAAACTGAATGCTGGGAGGAAGATGGCAGAGTCAGGGAGAAGCCATGTAGCACCACCAGAGACAGACACCAGAACTTTAGCAGGTAAGTCACAACCTTGTGGTAATACACAAAACACTAGAAATGGGTTAAACTAAGATATAAGAGTTAGCCAATACGAAGCTAGAGCTAATGGGCCAAACAGTGATTTAAATAATATAGTTTCTGTGTGATTATTTCGGGTCTGAGCTGCCGGGTAGTCAGGAAATGAATAAGTGGCCTCCTTACAACAGAGGATTAAATAATTCTGTACTGGCTCCCTACCTGGCACATAATAGGATGATGCTAACCATCTCATTTGCAAAGGAACATGCATTTTGAAATAAAGGCAGAAAATTTTTGGAAAAATGCAGCTATATATAACATTAGGAGTAAAGTACAGAAGTGACATAATGGGGTTCCTCCTATTATTAACAATCTCTGTAGTTATTTCTTCTTCGATAATTGGGGTTTCCTTTTTTCATATTAAGAGAATTAATAATAGGTATCACTGCAGGACACAGGGAGGGTCATTCAAGGACATTCTCGTTAATAGCTATTAACTTATTAAATGAAGCAGAGTCTCACTGCAGGAGTCCAGCACTCATTAGTGGCTGGGATGCACATCCTTGTAATTGCCCACGAGGTCTTCCAAATGCGTGCTCTCACTTTTTTGGGATCTAACTATGTTAAATAGAGAACAGGGAAGGCAGGTGCACTGGCAGCATGAGAAATGAGTGACTAAAAAGAACAATGGAATGGAGTCCTGCATCTCCTCCCAATGATCCATTCTTTGAAAACAAAGAAGGAATCAAAGAGATCTGTGACCCTGGTTTAATAGTCAAAATTAATCAGGTATAGTAGCCCATGCCAACACTCAGGAGGCAGAGGCAGGTGAATCTCTGTGAGTTCAAGGCCACCCTTGTTCACACAATGAGTTCTGGGACAACCAGAGCTACATAGTGAGATGTTGTCTTGAAAACAAACAAACAAAAATTATAGTGCACAAGGAAAGGTATATTTTTGTATTAGAATCTTGTAAACACATACACACACATGGAGTACACACATATTTAAGTGACTCAAAGGTGTAGTGAAATAACACATTTTTACTACCTCTAACGCATGCTAAGATTCCCATTTACTTTGTTGTTTTGCAGGGTGGAAGAGATCATTAGTATTAATTGTCAACAAAATCTACCTCTGTGCAGGCCTGTGGAGGATTATCTTGATTGCATTAGTTGAGGCAGGAAGGACCTGCACACTGTGGGCAGCATCATTCCCTGGACTGAACAGCAGCATTTGTCTGTTTCTGGTTCAACTTCCTGCTGCCTTGACTTCCTTGTACCCTTAATTGTAGTAAAATAAGCCCCTCTCCCTTAAGTTGCTTTTGTCAGAGGATTTTATCACAGGAACAGGAACCAAGACAAGGGGACAAGGGGCTGCTGAGGACTGAGCCCACGGCCTAGGAAACATACTCTACCACTGCGCTACACTGAGCAATTCAGGTTTGTTGTTGTTGTTGTTGTTTTAAGGCTGGTAGCATCTACAAGTTCTATGACCACTAATGTGCCAAAAGATGACTGACAAGAACCAGGCACAGTGATTCATGCCTGGCATCTCAGCACTCAGGGGACTGGGGCAGTGTGTTAGCCTTGAGTTCAGAGCCAGCCTGGGCTACACAGTAAGATTCTCTCAAAATAACAAAAGAGTGAGCAATGAGCAGTCCTTGGGCATGAGAGCCTGTCTGCAGGCTAACAAGGAACGCTGCCAGTAGCAACAGTGGAGAAAAAGCCTCCATGGGGCTCCCTGTGGCTTGGTCTCCTTGAGACTCAGTCTGGTTAAAAACAAGCTCTTTTTCTCCTCCTATGGTCACAGTTCTAAAAGTCAGCAAAATTTCAAAGGAATGCCCTTCAAAATTGTATGTTTACATGAGAGCCTTTCAGTTTGGTCTGCCTGGAGCACAAACAGAAGGAATAAAGGTAGCATTCATTCAAGAACTGAAGTTGACTACGGGGGACTGGAGGCCAGGCTTCACTCTGGCCTATACCCCAGGCCACAGGGAAGCAGACACCAAATTGAGCTTCCCGATAGGACAGGGGGCTAACTGTGGTGTGTCAGAGAGGAGAAAATTAAATGAAAACCTCCTCAAATGAGCTGAGGGGGAGCAGGGAGGGCACCTATCTCAAGGGACAGTAGTTCCTGCTGCTTATGACACAAAAGCAGGGCTGTGGGTATGGTTCAGTGGCAGAGACTTTGCCTAGTATGTATGAGGCCCTGGATTCAATCCCCAGCACTGAAAAAATTCATCTACATATGACCTGCAGACCCCTCCTCCCCGCCCCCATTCCCTTGAAAGCTGAATATGGCACTGTGCCAGCCCCAGCACCCCACTAGACCTGCATGTTTAGGGACAGACAGGCTGACAGTCCAGCAGTCCCAGCCTCCTCAGACAAAAACATGGGCTGACATCCAGAAAGATGTTCTTTGTGCTGTGAAGCCACTGGGCCTCATGTGACTAGAAAGACAGAGCCCAATGGGGGAGCCTGCGAACAGTCTCAGAGAGGGCCAGCGAGAGTCTTGTGTGACACCGGAAAGGAGGAAAACCCTTTAGGAGGAGATTCCTCCTGACTTCCCGGAGGTTGGGACTGTTTCTAGAGCAACATGTCAGACTATGTAACTTTAGGCTAACTGGAATCACCATTATCCATTTTTGCTACTTGTAGGCTGAGCAGCAATTTTTTAAGCAGTGTAGAACTGGGATGGAGAAAAGACTAGAAGGTCAACTGTTGGGGACTGTGGACTCCCAGACCCTGAATTTCCTGTAAACAACTTGTTTTCCTATGCTTGCAGCTGCTCTGAGCAAACAACTTGTTTTTTCCTGTGCTTGCAGCTGCTCTGAGCACAAGAAAGGAGAGTGGTTTCTGGTGGGCTTGCAGCTGAGAGTTGGGGCATGGCCATTGGTCAGGGAAGCTGCCCTGGAACACAATAGAGCTGGCATTCTTGGCGTTCTTGTTTCAAGAGTGAACTCCCCCCCCCCCGTGTGTGTGTGTGTGTGTGTGTGTGTGTGTGTGTGTGTGTGTGTGTAAGCCATACTGAGTACATAGAGCAGGCGCTGCATTAAAGTCAACAGATGGGCTGACAGCCCAAACTCTCTTGTTCTGGTGGCCACACAGTAGGATTGTGTGGTGATCCTGGGGAAGCACTACAGAGGAAAGGGCAGCAACTTTCCAGACACTGGAATTTTCTAGGTGGAGTTTCAGAGGCAGGCTTTAAAAAGATGCCTGCTGGGAGTTTGGTTTGGGAAACACAGAGACACCTTGGCAGTTCTGGGCATGTGGGTGAGGCCTATAAGGAGACTGGGGCCTTGAGTGTTGCCGACAGCCCCTCCCAGGAACAGCTGGCTGGCCGACTTTCTTCTCTCCCACACTAACCACCCCTTTGGGAAAGTTTCATTCGTTTCCCAGACTGCGAGGGATTCAGACGTCAGGGACAACTTTGGCCAAGAACGAAAAAGAATAGGGTCCTCTCTCTTGAAGAAGGAGGGAGGGCAGCAGTGAGGACCAAGAATAAGGACAGCTGTGTGTAGCAGCCCTTCCTCTGGGGAGAGGGTAGTGCTGACCTGACAAAGAGGGCATGAGCAATGTTGGCCATTCTTGTGAGGCCAGCACAAGGGACCCACTTGCAAACCACCTTTGGACCTTGTCTCTGGGAACTTTTTCCAAAGATCGGACTTTGGAAAGTTAAGTATTATAAAGTGAGTGAGGGTATGGAAATCCTTTGTCAGAGCTGAGGGTGTAGCCCAGCCCTTGTGCCTGCTGGATGACTGTTCTACTGAGCTGGGAAAACTTTTTTTTTTTTTTTGAAACAGGGTCTGTAGCTCTGGCTAACCTGGAATTTGGTATGTGAACCAGGCTGATCTAGAGCTCACAAAGATTCTCCTGCCTCTGCGTCCCAAATTCAAGGATTAAAAGTGTGTGTGTGAGGTGGGGGGAGGGTACATCCACCTGGGAAACTCTTTCTTTCTTTCTTTCTTTCTTTCTTTCTTTCTTTCTTTCTTTCTTTCTTTCTTTCTTAGTTTTTTTTTTTTAGAGACAGGGTTTCTCTGTGTAGCTTTGGAGCCTGTCCTGGAATTAGCTCTATAGCTCAGGCTGGCCTCAAACTCACAGAGAGCCTCCTGCCTCTGCCTCCTAAGTGCCTGGATTAAAAACGTGCATCATCACTGCCCAGCTTGGAAAACACTTTTTAAAAAGAAAGATATGAACTCTGTCTCTACCCTTTTTGTTGTCTTGTTTTTATTCTTTAAGAATCCCATACATATATAAAATGTATTTTGATCATATTTCCCCCCCCCAACTCCTCTCCCTAACTCCAAGATCTACCCCACCCCCTTGTATGTTTTGTGAGACAAGCTCACTGTGTAGCCTGGCTGACTTTGAACTATCGTCCTGCCACAGCCTTTCAAGTGCTGAGTTAACAGGCATGTGCCACCATGCCTGACATCTCTCCCCTTTCTTGAAAGAACCAATAGAAAGAGACCATAGCATCACGATTGACCAGAGCAAACACTGCATTCAGAGGCCTTCCTGAGGGCTTTTTCTCTGGAGTCGCTGCTGCTTCAAGTAGTTCTGAAGTGTGCTCTACCCTATGAGCCAACAAACTGGAGCCACTAGTGCAAAGGCTTTGCTCTGGTCACATATAGTCCCATTTTTCCTCTCCTGGACTCATGAGAGACCCCGCTTGGCTGTTTTGGTAAGCACAGTTTGTTTTATGTGAGCATCCACTGTTTTGTAGCTTTTCTCCTTGACTGAAATACTTCATCCTGCAGGGAAGCTCCTTAAGAGAGGAAGTAAACAGCCCAAAATGGCTTCAGGAAGTCCCTGAAACTGACCAGATTCACTAGGTCCCTCCCTTCCAAGAGGAAACAGTAAAGAACTACGGAGAGCTGCTCTCAAAGGAACCAAGATACAAAGAAGACTCAGAGCGGCTGAACTGCCTAGAAGGACCAGAGAGCAGTCCAGCTGCCTGGAAGAGGCACAGATGAACTGAGGCATCTGGAAAGGTCACCCTCTAACCTGATGAACTGCCTGCAGGCAGTTCAGTGTGCTGTGCAGTGTGCAGGTTTCCAACTTTTGTGAGCTGTCTCCCATGCTGGGGTGGGTACTGGTGATGTAGCTGTCTTTGAGTCATTTCTGCTCCTGTAAGTAACCCTTCACCCATATTCTTCTAAGGGATCCCAAGAAAACTCCTAGGTTCACCAACTTGAACTTTGGTGGTATCTGTACTTTGGTCAACAGAGTAGATATGTGTGTTGGATCTCCCCAGGAAAAGTCTGTCGCACAATATCAACATGTGTCAGTTGGGTGGAAACACTTAAAAAGAATGACTGATTCTCCCAACCTCCCCTTCCCTGTGTCTAGGAATGCTAAAGTTGTGTTTTGGTAACAATGCCTGAGGTGGTGAACTCATCAGCCTGAGTCCCTGAGTAGCTACAAGGAGAAAACCCCATATTGACTCCCTAATAAGCTTACATTGGCTATATACCATAAGCAAGAAATAAACTCCAGGAAGACAGTGATGTTTGGGAGCTGTTTGTTACTGCAACAGAATATGGCACATCCTGAGTGTTTCACATAGTTTTGCTTAGCAGAACCCTTGGTAGCTAACATTTCCCTAAGTGCTAACTAACCAATGATAGGGGAAAGTGATGCACATTTACCTGGTTCTAGGGTTCAACCTGAATGGGGTGATGAAGGAATGGGGAAATGACAAACACATGGATACATACACTGTAGGTAAAAGGTCTGGGCTCACTTTTCAGTTTAGAATTCACCAATTCTGAGCTCAAAATCCCACCAGTCTCTGAGCTCTCCCCAAGCTCAGGACTTGAAATCCCACCAATCCCTACCCTAGAAATCTCCACCCTGGAAAACTCCTCCCCAAGAAACCATGGGTAAGCCTGCTCTCCTGCTCAGTTCTTAGAGGTTTCTCCCCTGAGCAGAGGCAGCAACCTCTTGTGTCTTTCACAATAAGTCACTTGTGTGAGGTTTGCTGTGCACTGTGACTTTGTGGTATTCCCTGGCTCCTGACTGCCAGGACACCTTTCCCCTCCGAGCTACACCTCTTCCATTGGGAAGACCTTGCCCTTCAGAGCTGTGCCACTTATACATACAGAGAAAATCAGGTTGGGTGAACTGAGCTCTCTGATGGAGGAGCCTCAGCACCCCCAAACCCAGCATGTTTCATTATCCAGAGCTGAACAGAGAGGCAGGGTTTAGAGTATACAGATGGACCAAGGGTACAGGCTTAGCTAATCTCAGTAGGGAAGTCATTGTAGGGGAGCGATCTTCCGTTTATAAATATTGGGCGGGGAAGAAAGCTATGGTGGACATTTTCTGCACACGGTGTCATAATTCACACTTAGAGCCCTGAGGAAGGTTTTGCCATCCCTCTGAGTCTCACCTGAGGAAGGCTTTGTCACTCTCATGGGGCTGAGGCATTGGGATCCTTGACAATGGCCGCACATGTGTCAAATATATACATTCACTCAGGACTTCATTCACTTGGGTCCTCTTCTGCTCCCCACAGGAGAGACTTCACTGGACTCATAATGAGAAAGTTTACTTCCTGATCTCTTGAGAATTTATAAGGGCTACTATTCAGGCATCTCTGGATCTATTTAACAATAAGTAGCTCCCACATTCCTAGAATTCTATTGGATTAGGTATGTCTACAAAACTCTGTCTCCCCGGAGGCTATTTTAGTGTTGATATTTGTTCAAAAATTCATCCAAGTAAATGATCATTTAAAAGCTGGTCACCCAACCCAGGCAGAACTAGAGCAAAGCCTTGAGGCTAACTCCTGAACCCATTCCAAATGAAAGGAAGGGCATTCTTCTCAAGGCGACACCTTGTTCCTCAGTAACACAGGCTGTGTGCCCACAGTGGACTTCCATGGTTACCCAAACACAGAGATCTGCCCTCCAGGACTCTTGTGATCTTCACTTGATCTCCATGGCCACAGCACACAGTTGAGCAAACAGCACTTCTTCCTCATCAGATTCTCATATTTAGAAAGGAAGACATTCAGAGAACCAGTTTGCCTCAAAACATTAAAGTCAACGAGCAGGTTTATAGTCGTGAATATTGTGACCAAATGAAGGCAAGTCAAGATTTAGGAGTCTAATTTCCTACGACTAGGAGAATGGCTACTCAGAACACTTCATTCAACAGTTGTTGATATTTCAACACAGTATTTTTTTTTTTATTTTGTGTCTGGTTCTGGAGAAGAAACCCAGGATTTTATATATGCTAGGCAATTGTTTTACCACTAGGCAACACTTCCAGACCAGAGTGGTTTTCTTTGTATTTTGGGGACAGGGTCACATGTAGCCCAGGCTGGCCAAGAACTGGCTGTACAGTTCAGAATTACGTTGAACTTCTGCTCTTCCAGCGTCCACCTCCCCTGTGCAGGAATTACTTAGTCATATGCAACCAGGCCTGGCTTATGTAGTGCTGGGATCAAACAGAGCCTATTGCTTTGTGCATGCTAGGTATGTACTCTATAAGCTGGGTCATGTCTCCAATCCCCAAAGAATATATTGTAAATAATAGTATTTTATAAGTTATAGAGATTCTGGTTTTTTGATAATGGTATTGATAAAAGAATAGCGCCATTCTTAGGAAATGCATACTAAGGTACTTAGGGGGAAGAGTCATGATATTTGCATTCCAAACTATTAGTAAGAAATAAAGTGCCAGCTCTACACAGAGAAAGGTTTTTTTTTTTGTCTCAAAAAACTAAGGAAGAAAGGAAGAAAAGAAAGAAAGGAAAGAAAGAGAAGGAAGAAAGGAAGGAAATATAATGGGAAGAGAGAGAGGGAGAAAGAAAATGTGGCCAAAGGCTTAACAACTGGAAAACTTAGGCAAATGGCAAAAATACTCATTTTACTATTGCAATTTTTCTGCAGATATAAAAAAACTTTCTAAGTAAAATCTTTAGAAATGCACTATGTGTTGTGGATAGTGGGAGTACTTGCTCATCTGCATGCACCCATTCATGCGTGAGCCCAGAGCCAGAACACTGGGTCCTCTGCTCTATCCTGCTCTGCCTTATTCCTTTGCGACAGGGTCTCCTTGGAACCTGGAGCTCACAAGTGTTTTTTGGCCAGGCTAGTGTCCAGCAAGTTCCAGTAGTTCTCTTATCCCCACTCCACCACAGCACTAGGATTATAGGCATGCTCAGGACCGTGACCAGCTTTGTACATGGGGTCTGAGGATTTGAACTTAGGTCTTCATACTTACACAGCAAGCACTCTTACTGACTCAGCCATCTCTCCAGCGCCAAAAGTAAACTATCTCTTTAAAATCATGCATGCTCAAGAGCCAATGAGATGGCTCAGCAAGTAAAGACGCTCACCACCAAGCCTGACCATGTGCTTTCAATCCCCAGAACCCACGGAGTTGCAGGAGAGAACTTCCACAGCTGTCCCCTGACCTCCACACATGCCATGCCATGGCATGAGGGTTCCTCCCTGATGAATATGTATAATTTTAAAAGTTCAAAAACAGCGACAAATGCCTCCTCCAGACCAGCGGCTTTCACATTTTAAAACTATAACCCACCTATAAAATATATATCACAGAGATCCATGTGCCTCTGCCTCCCAAGTATGAGGATTAAAGGCGTGCATTACCACCACCTGGCTACAATACTAATTCTTATCTCACATGTGACACTTTGTGACTTTCCTAGTCTAACATGTTTTTGTTGTTAGATTTTGGACTTTTTGTATGGTGCTGTGCTGGAGATGCAACACAGGCCCTTGCACATGCTACATACACACTCTGTTACTGAGCTACACCCCAAGCCCCCCATGCCTGTGTTTGCTTTTAAAGATTTCTCTTATTTCTAATCTTTTATGTGTGTGCTTACATGTGTGCGTGTGTGAGCGTGTGTGAGCGTGTGTGTGTGTGTGTGTGTGTGTGTGTGTGTGTGTGTGTGTGAATGCAGTGCCTGGGGAGGCTAGAAGAGGATGTCAGATCCCTAGAGATGGAGTCATAGGTGGTTGTGAGCTGCTCAACATTGATGCTTGCAACTGAACTCCAATCTTCAAGAGCAGTGTGTGCTCTTAACCAATGAGCCATTTCTCCTCCCTCTTATGTATTGCTTTTAGTACTGGTCATTACCCATTCAACTGAATTAATGGCCACTGAAGGAGATCCCCGCATAGCAGGTGCTTCCTCCCGGACCCCACATTAGGCACAAACTACATCCAAATACCTGTTTTTACAGAGAGATCTTTCATTAAGCAGGGAAGAAAACTCAAGTGGCTGCTTTCTGACTCAGGCAAAAAAACAGCAGCAAATGACCTTGCAGGTGTCATCCTTAAGAGAAAGAGGGAGATCTGTGTTAGAATGGGCTAGGACGCTGTGGTAAAGGAGATAGGGGATAAGGGAGAGGGGAAGGGGCCAAGGGGAAGGGGGAAGTGGTACTTGTCCTGGAGGGACAAAGGACTGCCTCTATATAGAGAGGAGACTGACATAGGCAAATGACAGTTTATAAAGGTAAAGGGGGAAACCCAGTGTTAGGATGAGGTGTTTAATTTTAATTGGGCATGTTAATTAGGTAAGCCAAAGGGGGATTTTGATTGCTGACCTCTGGTAGTCAGCCCCAGGAGGAGGAAGTAGCCAAATAAGGGAATGGACCTTTAGGCTAGCTTCGGGAATGTAATCTAACAGTTTTTTAGCAAGGCAGAGGAAATGGGAAGCAGGGCAAAGCCTGCCAGAGCCATATGCTCAAATGGGCTAGTGTCCCTTCAGCCAAGTAGTAGGCAAGCATATTTGAATATTGAAGTAGTTTTGACTTAGTACTATTACTTAGTATTAAGAAATACTGTTGCTGAGCATGATAGCACATGCCTGTAATCCCAGCAATTGAGGGAGTTGACTTCAAGGCTGGCTATTTAGTGAGACCCTGTCACACACAAATACACACAAAGCATGTATGAAATGATCAAAGAGTTAAAAAATCATATTTTTTAAAAAAGAAAAAAATGCTGTTGTCATTAACAGCTTGGCACCCTAATCTGTGTGGGATTTGAAAACTCACCTCTCTATATACAAAGAAAGGAACTCAACACGTGAAGACTCCATTTCCAGGACTTTGACAAATACAGCACTCACTGCTCACAGTGTGGACACAAACTGGTGATGTGGGAGTTCCGTCTGTGTGCTGTGATTGCCATTAATGAATAAAGAAAACTGCCCTGGACCTATAGCAGGGCAGAACTTAGGTAGGTAGGGAAAACTAAGTTGAATGCTGGGAGGAAGAAGGGTGGAGTCAGAGAGAAGCCACAGAGCTGGCTGAAGATAGACGTACTGAAACTTTGCTGGCAGGCTACGACCTCGTGGTGATGCATAGATTAATGGAGATGGATTAAATTAAGATGTAAGGGTTAGCCAATAAGAATTCAGAGCTAATGGGCCAAGCAGTGTTTTAAATAATAAAGTTTCTGTGTGATTATCTGGGTTCTGGGTGGCCGGGACAAACAAGCAGCCCCCTCCTACAAACTGGAGCATCTGTTTAGCAGACACATGGCACATTTGCTGATCTGATCACCTGATGGCCCATTAGGAACCTATTGTGATAAGTTCAGAATGGTTCTACTGCAATTATGAACTAAGATGGGAGGTGATTGGGCAGTTTTTTGTTGTTTTCTTCAGTGATGAATATAGAAGCCAGGTCCTTACCTATATTAGGCAAGCACACTACCACTGATCCACAACCCCCTGCCCATGGGCCAACATTTAGAGGGCAGCCTACCAGTGCCCAAAGAGCTGCCGATTCTGAAGCTGACAAGACAGTCAACTTCGGCTCTTTTCCACATCCACCCGAAGAAAAGCCAGCGTGTCAGGGACCCTGGGTGGGATTTGGCATCTGTACCCTCATATAGTCTACACTCAGAGTACCTGAGCATTCATTATAGGTGCTGGTAGCCCTTTGCCCTTAGGTATGCACCTTGAGAAATCTGAGTTCCCCCTTCCCAGGTCCTTGCTGCTTTCTTCCCTCTTGACCATTAGTCAGTCTCCATGCGAGCAGCTCATAATAATTTCATACTAACGGATTCATCCCAGCTGGAGATGCTCTACCCTGAATTTGGTGGGAAGGGATACTCTTCTTGTTAGGCATTTTCTCTGTGATGAGCCTCTACACCAACATAAATAATTCCAATCATAAATAATTCCAATTAGAGTGAATTAAACTGAATTAAAAGATGCCCATGTTTAATAGATGGCCTTACTCCCAAGTGGCCCCGGGGAAACATGGAGAGGGAAAGATCACACAAAACCCAGAGGCCATGTGTTCATTCTCTGGCTGGCAGTTTAAATAGCCTGTGGGAGTGGTCCCAACCTTTGGGGGGGTACCATTTGGCGGGCTTTCTTAGAGGTGGAGTTTGGACTTAGGCAACTCCCAGGGGATGGAGCTTATGCCAGGAGCTGGGGTGAAGCCCCCAGGCAAACAATCCCAACTTTTTGTATTAAGGGGTATTAGGGAGCTGAGGTGATGCTTTAAAGGGGTGCCAGCGAACTGAGGTAAAGCCCCTCAACCAAACATTTTCCTTGGATAAAGGAGCACTGGCTCAAGTCTGGCTGCTTCCTGTAGGCATGGGACGACATGGGAGAGGGGAGACCTGGGAGTTGGTGGGCTCACACTCAGCGACAGATGTGGCTGGAGAGGCATCCCGTTTATTGTCATCCTGGAGACCTCAGGCAGCTGTTTCTTGAGGGAGATGAGAAGGCAGGTGGCTAGGAGAACCAGAAAAGAGGATTTGTGCTTCCTTGAAAGTCCACAATACATTGGAAGTTCACAATAGCATTTCAAAGACTGAAAAGTCTTACATTAGAGAAACTGGTCTAACTTTAATTTTAGCATTTTATAAATGTGGTCCACAAACACACCTTACTGTAGGCCTGACACTGCCTATACTAAGGGATCAATTGTGGTATAAAAGACGTTTTCCATTCCTCTTAACACACACCTCAAACCTCAGCAACCACTGCCTGCTTTGGATCTCAGTCTCTTTCCCAGGCCCCTTCTCTAATGGCCTGAACCTTGTTGTTCCTAAGCCCCTAGGAGCAGAAGGAGGGATATGGTAGAAAAGATAAGGACTGGGTTTAGTGGGCTACTGAAGCAGAAGAGATGACACAGTTCTTAGGACTTAGCCGATCAAGTCCTGCTTTAATTTAGGGCTCGTGGGTATTGTTGCCTGGAGGTGGAAGGGTGGGAGTCCCGGGAGTTTCCATTCCTCACCTACCCACCCAAGAGAGCATGCTCATTCTTCTTTTCTTCAATGGATGCTCATGTGAGAGAAGCAGAAATGTATACCCACTTCGGTGCCATTTCCCAGAGTGCTCCGCTGCCTAGGGCTATCTTTGAAGCAAGAACTTTTGTCACCAACCCCAATCCTCTTTCCTCTCTTCTCACTACAGACACTTCAAATCATAGCCAAGTAAGCCTTCCCCTGTTGACCAAAGCGGTTTGGGTCACTTCAGTGTGGCAGTCAGTCCCTCTGTAGGCTGAACACTACAGACTGTGCTAGGGTTAGCAAGAGGCAAGAGACGAAGAGAAACATGGCCTTGCAGCCCAAGACCTCCACTCCAAGAGAGGGAAGGCTGTCATACAGTGAGCCGTTGACCAGCTCCCAGGTGGTGTTGGCTACTTCCTCCACCGGGGCCCTTGGGGCCAGCAGCTTGGAGAGGAGGCTGCTGAACCTGCTCACAGTGGTGGCCATTGGCTCTGGACTGGGGCCTGGGCTGGATGTGGTTAAGTTCAGCTCCTCAGGGTCCATACACAAGCCATCAGAGGAGTGTTCAAAGACCACCTGGCTGAGGTCCAGGCCAGCCACAGAACCTGGGGAGGCGCATGCCACATCAGCCACACGCCCAGAGCCCTTCATCCAATCGCGCAGCCACTCCAGATGGCAGTCACAACGCCAAGGGTTGCGGAAGAGGAAGAGGCGGCCCAGAAAGAAGCCTTGCTGGAAAGCGGTCCAGGAGAGCACGGTGAGGCGGTTGCCATTGAGATGCAGGGCCAGGAGGCCCGAAAGGTTCTGGAAGGCGCCTTCCTCCACAAAAGTGATGCTGTTGCGGTCCAGGTAAAGCAGCTCGAGCTCTGCCAGGTCAGAGAACCAGGCCCGTGCCACTCGACCCAGCTCGTTGCCACCCAGATTGAGTGTGCGCAGGCGGCGCAGGCCTAGGAAGGCAGCGGCAGGCAGCGCGGCCAGCAGGTTGTCATTGAGCAGCAGATGCTCTAGGGCTCCGCAGTCACTGAAGGCCCCGGCGTGCACTGCTCGCACACGGTTGGCCTGCAGGCTGAGAGAGCGCAGGTGCCTCAAGCCCCGCAACGAGCTGGAGGCCACCGCCTCAATGCGGCTGCGCTCAAAGTGCGCGTGCGTCAGGTTAGCCAGGCCGCGGAGCGCGCCGGGCACGCGACGGAACAGATTGTCGAAGGCCATAAGCTCGCGCAGGGCGGGCAGCTCGGCCAGGAGACGCTCGGGCACGCTGAACAGGCGGCAGGCCGCCAGGTCCAGGCGGCGCAGGTGACCGAGCGCCGCGAAGGTTCGGGCGTGCAGATATCGCAGCTCACCATTGTGCGCCAGGCGCAGCTCGGCCAAGCGCGGTAGACCCTTGAAGGCGCCAGGCGTGATGAAGGACAGGTTGTTGTGGCGCAACGACAGGCGGCGTAATGACGGTAGCGTGCCGAAGGCCCGCTCGCCCAGGATGCGCAGGCCATTCCGGTCCAGGTCGATGGAGACCGCCTCGCACGGAAACTCAGTGGGCACCCGCAGGAGGCCAGCACGGTCACAATGCACGGAGCAGCCATGCTCCATGCTGCTGCACGTGCAGGCCGCAGGGCAGACCTGCAAACAGGCCTCGGTGGCCCCGGTGCAGGGCAGGCCGAAGACCACCACTGGACAAGAGAGGGGCCAGAAGAAGAAAAGACAGAGAACAGCAGTCAGAAGTCACCCCAGTAGCAAGTCGCAGACCCTCCACCAAGTCCTGCATCATCAAAGGACCTCTTCCCATATGCTTACCAGCATACATTTCCCCACCTCTAGTGCCCTCCCCTTTGCTTCCAATTGCCTTAATCAGCAAAAGCTGTGCTATAGTCCCTGTGTCCCACATTTCTCTAAGCTTCCTGTGATGATAAGCCCATATCATCACAGTATGCTTTTAGAATGTCACTAGAAGAGTAGTCGCTTGTGTGGGTAGGGGAATCTCTGAGGATGTCACTATACCCTACATTAAGCCCTGTGCTGCCCAGTGCAGCGGCCAATAGCCACATGGGCCCCTAACCATATGAAGTGTGTCCAGCCCAAATTGAGCAATACAAGTATACAGAGGGCACCAAAATAGCAAAATATTACATCAACAATTACGTATGGGTTACATATTGAAATGGTGTTTTTGTATGATACATTGGGTTAATGTCAAATGTTTTTATCTTTTTAATGTGGCTATATTTTTATTGGTGTCATTGGCTCCTTTCACCATAAAAATTCAATTTTTAAAAACTCCCAGTGAGAGCTCACCAAGGCCAGCTGGAGCATGTGATCAAACTGGACCCCCTGAATGTGGCTGTCAATGGGGCTGACTGAGAAGCCAAGGACAATGGCACTGGGTTTTGATTCTACTGCATGGACTGGCTTTGTGGGAGCCTGGTTTGTTTGGATGCTCACCTTTATATACCAGGATGGAGGGGGGAGGACCCTGAACTTCCCACGGGGCAGGGAACCCTGACTGCTCTTAGGACTGGAGAGGGAGGGGGAGGTGGGGAAGGGGAGGTGGGGAGGGAAAAGGGAGGAGGGGAGGAGGTGGAAATTTTTAATAAATAAATAAATAAAAACATTCAATAAAATACTGGCAAACCAAAAAAAAAAAAAAACCTCCCAGTGAGTCAATTAAGCCTTGTGAAAAAAGGAAGAATTAAAGAGCAAGGGGGTTGCAAATGAAAGAAAAGCCTTTCTTTTCTTTTTCTTTAATAGTCACTTGAAAGTTAAAAATTGAGGATACTCTCAGATCCCAGTGATGGCAGGAAAAAAAAAAACTGAAACAAACAGAATGAAGTCTCAGACAAGTTCAACTGGAAGGAAGTGGGGCGACACATTGTGGGGGATCCGGGTTAGGTGCAGACATAGAAAAAAGGCAGGCATTTGACTGGGTTGTTTGAGCAGTATGCGGTCCAGTGGGTTTTGTTAGTCACCGCGGTCAGTGGCTGGTGAGTCACTCTGCAGGGGTTCTTGTTATCTTGTGATAAAGGACAAGCACATGCCATACATTGTCTATAAGGGAAAAGAGACTCCTGGTGGGTTATCAGATTATGAATTAAGGGCATGAGAACCTTTTATTTTCTTGTCCCCACGAGAATGCCTATTTCCCTTTTTCTCCGTCTTATTTTACTTTATTTTGTGCCTGTGTGGGGGTGTTTACATGCAGAGGTCAGAAGACAACTTACAGGAGTCAGTTTTCTCCTTTCTATCATGTGGGTCCCAGGGATCAAACTCAGGTCTCTAGCTTGGTGGCAGATGCTGTTACCTGCTAAGCCATATCACCAGCACTATATGGACTATTATTTCAAAGACAGCATATTAAATACACTATCAGTGACCTCCTATGTCTCAAAAGAATTGATTATGGACACTATGCAGTTAAGTTACATTCACCAGCTGTTACTCTCTAGAAACTTGTTTACATTATACTGGGAAAGAAAAATGCTTATAAATTTTGTTCTGCAAATTCAAGTGGATGATCAAATAAAGTCATCAAAACCTGCCCGCTTCCAGTATGGTTGCCACTGACAACAAACAGCATATCATTATGTGCTTTCTCATGCATGACTGTGGTTCCAAGCCAAGCCTACTCTGAGGACCAATAGAAAAGACAGAGTACTTGGCTAATACACACAAAGCCCTGGGTTCGTCTGCATAAACTGAGTGTATGGTACATGCCTGTAATGCCAACACTCAGGAAGTGGGGGCAGGAGGATCTCAAATTCATCTTCAGCTACACAGTGAGTTCCAGGCCAGCCAAGAACACATAAGAACCTGTAGAAAAGAGAAGAAAGAGAAGACCGAAAGCAGCACTGACAGATGGACCATTTGGTGTTCCAGCCAGGTGGTTTCAGGCAGTATTCATTTTCACAGTTTATACAAGGAAAAGGAGTGTCCATGTGTAAATGTGCCCAATTTCCAGCAGACACCCCTGGTCTGTCATGTCCCTCCCATCATGTCCACAGCACCTGGCCTCTCTAAGCCACTGTGGGAACCTGAAGGCAAAGACAACACAGGGTATGTTCAAGGTGCTCGCTGCCACCTCTGTAGGCTTACTCAGCCCCAGCAGTTCATCTGGTGTGAGCACTCCCTGGTTTCTCAGCTGTTCCAGGGGAGGATTCGGCCATTCCAGATTTGTCTTTGAGTGTTCAATTGAAAACGGGCTACTTCATATTCTGCTGTTAAAGAAGCTTGATATAGCTTTCCCTTCTCCCTAAAAACTGTGAAATAGACATTAAGCTACCAGCAAGATTCTTGGAACCTATACCATCAGATTGGCTGTGAATAAGATCTCTGTTGATTGGTATACCCTGCTAGGGAGGAAGGGCCAAAAACCTTAACTACAGTCCTCTGCAGAACAAAGGAGTAACCTGTTCTCATCAACCCTTCCAACTAGGTCAAGTTGAAGTCTCACATTTCCTTACCAACAGCCCTTCATTCTACTCGCTTCTCCTTTATAATTAAGAAAAGTATGCTCTCAATCCTATGACTCATTTATCTCCTGCTGAACAGCCAGCATTGTTCCAAGCACATAATATGGTTCAATAAATGTTTGCAGAAGTAAATGGAATTGATGCCTTCCTTTGTAAGATTCTTGCCAAAGAATGTCATTTGTTTTAAGTTGTAGACATCTCAGGATTTCAAGGTGACTCACAACTGTCTATAACTCGAGCCATAGAGCATTGTATTAACTATACTATATGTATAATGCAAAAGATCAAAAAGGTGATTGCTAATGATTTTAAATGCTTTCAAGAGATCGAGAGATGTGGAATGAAACTTTTCATTATATAGTGCCCTTTTGGGGGTTTATTTGCTTGGGTTTTTTTGTTGATGCAGTGATATTTTATTTGTATATTGATAAGTAAAGCTTGCCTGAAGATCAGAGTGCAAAGCTAAGCCACTAAAGGGAGTGGTGATACACATCTTTAATCCCAGGACTCAGGAGACAGAGATAGATGAACTCATCTCTGTGAGTTCAAGGCTACCCTGAGCTACACAAGATCAACCCAGAAACAGATCCAGGTGGTGGTGGCTAACACCTTTAATCCCAGTGTTTGGGAGGCACACACCTTTAATCCCAGCACTAGGGAGATGGAGACAGAAGTGATATGACTGGGCAGAGAGAGGCTTATAAAGGAGAAGAGACAGGAACTCACTGGAGTGTGGAATCTGATATTTGGTGGAGACACAGTGCAGTCTGGCAGTCGCCCCTTCGGTCTGAGCATTGGTAGAGGGAAAAGGTCTCTCTAGTGGCTTACTGCTCTACCTCTCTGACCTTCAGTTTTAACCCCTATGTCTGACTGTGGGATTTTATTATTCATGCTACAAGTTGGTTGGTTTTTTGGTGTTTTTGTTTATTTGTTTCCTTTGGTTTTGCAAGACAGGGTTTGTTTGTGTAGCCATGGCTATCTTAGAACTTGCTACAGGCCATGCTGAGCTCGAACAGATAGATCTGCCTGCCTCAACCTCCCAAGTGCTGGGATTAAAGGCAAGTGCCAGCATGCTGTATATTCTTTTTATGAGTAAAAATTTGAGCCACGTTGCTATAGTTTGAGTCTAAAAATTATGCCTCAAAGCCTCATACAGGAAAAGCTCAGCTGCTAACTGGTGGGCTTTGAGAGATGATTGGATCATAGCTCAGTGGATTGTTGAGAGGCAGGAGGAAGCAGGTGGTGGCACACACCTTTAGTCCCAGTGCTCGGGAGGCAGAAGGGCCAACCAGACCTACAGAGTTCCAGGACATCCAAGGCTACACAGAGAAACCCTGTCTTGAAACACCAAGGAGCAAAGAGGGAGGAGGAGATGGAGCGATATAAGGAGTTCTCTGAAAGGTCTGTCTCGTCCCAGGACTCTCTATCTCTCCTTACTTCTGACGGCCATGAGCCAAGCAGCTCTGCTCCTTACTATTCAACATGCTGTACTGTTTCAGTACGGGCCCAGAAACGTCAAAGTGACATGGACTGAAACTGTGAGCCACGTTGTGCATGTGAGTTAGTGCCCAGAGAGGACAAAAGAGTGTTTCCGGTCCTCTGGAGCTGGAGTTCCTGGCAGTTGTGAGCCTCCTCATGTGCATTCTAGAAACCAAATGTGGGTCGTCTGGAAAAGCAGTACTTGCTTTTAATCACTGAGCCAGGCATCTTTTTTAACATGATGAGAAAAAAAGATACCATGTGGATACTTAAGCATTTCAAAAAAATAGATTGTAGTTTACTTTAAATTTCTACAAAATGGTCGGTCAATATACTACCATTAGAGACCTATTTTTGGTCTCTGAAACCTTGAAAACCATTAGAAATAGAAACTAATTTACTGGATTAGTAAGAAAAATTTAAGTGGAATCAAGTCAGTTCTCAAAACAGACAATAAAACTCCAGTATTAGCCAGAAAAGCGGGGCACCAAAAACTATTTAAAATCACTAATAATAGCATATTGTGGTGAGTTCTGCTTGCAATCATAGTACAGTATCTTCCATCGGATGACTGTTTCTGCTGGTCGCTACAATATGTCCATACTTGATGCTACAAGGAGGCTGCAAAGAAAGGTCTAGGTGGTGTGCTACCCAGGGCTTCACGTCGGAGTCACATGAGCCTTTGTAATACTCACAAACCCAAGCTAATTCTATCACGATCTTTAGGGGTGAGACCAGGCACTGATACTTGTAAAGCTCCAAGGGGCTGATTCCAATATGCATTCGAAGTAAGAAACCAAGGACCTAAGCAGACCTACTCTATAAAAATGGGGCTCATCTGTAGGGGGTGGGGGGAAGTTACAACATCTAACAGAGTGACTGCTGGTTGGCTAGCAGTTCCAAGCCTAAGGATATAACAAAAGGAGTTAGTTGTAAGCAGGTGTTTACCAACACAGGCAGAAACACTCATAGCCCAGTCTTCCTACCATCCAAGAGATACAGCAACCACATCAACAAATGAGTGGCTGAACGAATGTGGCATAGTCATACAAGTAAATATACTGTGGGTATGCATGTGTGTTTGTACACTTGTGGATGCATGTGTGTTCATGGAGAACAGAGGTCAACATAAAGGGTCTCCCTCAGTGACCACCATATTGAGACAGTTTCCTGCTGAACCTGGAGGTCTCCCATTTAGTTAGACTGGCTCGTCAGCAAGCCCCAGAGAGCCTCGTGTCTCTGCCTCCTGAGCACTGGACTTACAGGCTGTAATCTTGCAGTTCCTGCTTTCTTTGTGGGAGCTAGGAATTGATTGTGTATCAAACTGTTTCCTTACTGAGCCATCTCTTTAGCCCTCATTTTTAGTTCCTGTCTCTCTTTTGAAAGCCATGTTCCCTATGCTTTCCCTTATTATCCTCATCTTTCCCTGTAAATTCTCTTAGCATGTTTATAATAAGCCTTTCATTGGTAATCCTAATGTAAGCTGTCTATGGGCCTGCTTGAAGGCAAAGGAAGCTAGACAAAAGCTATAAGAAGACAATGGAGAACAATGGAAATGGTAGATGTGTCTCTAAACATACAAAACCTCTCTCTTCTCACCTTAATTACTTAGCAACCAAGTGATTGTTTACAACAAAAATAGCCATGTATTATGGAGTTTATAACAAACACTAGGGAAAAATATGACAAAGTAATATAAAAGATGAAAAGAAGCATGAATTACTTTTATAAAGATCTTCCATTTGCTAGGCAGTCGTGGTGCACACCCTTAATCCCAGCACTCAGGAGGCAGAAGCAGGTGGATCTCTGTGAGTTCGAGGCCAGTCTGGTCTATGGAGCTAGTTCCAGGACATGCTCCAAAGACTGTTGACAATAGCTTTGATCTGTGAAAAGGTCAATTTAAGAGAGCTATTTCTCCAACCTGGGTAGAGACCTAACACTCCAAGCTGCCAAAACTTCAAAAAGAATCCAGTTGAGCTGGCCTATCACCTAGCCAAGGGAGTACCTCTCAAGAAGACATGTTCACTTTAAACCACACTAAAAAGCTAGGAGTATAATGAATCCCTTTAGAGAGCTAGTGTAGTCTTCCTTCCTAGAACTCCCACCTTGAAGGCCAGTAGTTTCCAGGAAGGTTAGTCTGCCTTCCTGAATCACGCAGACAAGTGTAACTGCCCTTTTCTTCTGTGTCCGTTCGAAGCAGGCTCCTTTGCACTCATTTGCAGCTTGCCTGCTTTGGTGTTTTGTTTATTGTTGTTGTTGTTGTTGTTGTTTTTCTCAAAATCTAATAAAATTGTCCTCAAGATTTTTTTCACTCTATTCTCAAATTTTTTTGAGACAGAGTCTCACTACATAGCCCTAGCTGTCCCGGAACTCCCTGTGTAGACCAGATTGACCTTAAATGTACAGAGATCCACCTGCTTCTGCCTCTCCAGTGCTGGGATTAAAGGCACATGCCACCATGCCTGACCAAATTCTTTTATTAACAAAATTCAGACTAAGACTTCTGAAAGGGTCTCCACGCTCGCTGGTAACATTTAGCAACTCAACCCAAACTCCCCAAATTTACGGTAACATGATTAGTTAGAGGTCGACCAGGACAAATTAGACCTGCATATTGTAATCCCTAGAAAATCAAAAGAATCTCAACCCCTACTTCACACCATGCACAATGAGCAAACTCCCATAAACCATGAATATAGGAAATAGTTCAGGAACTGTGGCAATGTATGTCACATGGGTGACACAAACATGTATAATGCCACTCAGATTTTATGAGTTTCTTTTTCTCACATAATAACCAAGTTTTTAAAATTTGAAACAGTGTTTCACTTGTAGTTCAGGCTGGCCTTGAACTTACAATCCCCTTGCTTCAGCCTCCCAGATTCTGAAATGACAACTGTATGTCAACATGCCCAGCTGTAATATTCAAGTTTAATAAGTGTTTGTTCATAGATACAGAACATTATTTCATTGATTCTTACAGCCTTACATCTAAGCATTATTCTCCTGATCTCAGAAAAGAAAGTGAAATGGGCGGAGATAAATGGCATTAATTTTTGTTTCTCTTTCCACTGAGCCTACTGTCTCCCAGCCCACACACCTAATCTGAGCTGCTGTGGCCAGCTTTGATATGAAAGAACAGCACGTTCTGACCTTTGAGGAGCCTTCCGGCACTCATTGTCCATGGTTCTACAGCAGTTGTTACCAAGCACCGTTTCTAAGAAAACATGCCCCCCTCAAAGTCCCGTGGGTCTCTGCTGCCTCCTCCCAGGCACAGCTGTTTGCACCATCCCACTTTGATGTAAGCACATCTAATTGGATCCATTCCTTCTGCATGAAAATGGAATAAGTGCTAAGTCGCTGGCCAGCAAGCCCTTGTGAGTGCAAGCCCATCGAGCACAGGGCTGGGGTTTGTATGGAAGCCATGTGTGATCTGGGTGTGGCAATACAGGCCTGTGATCCCAGCACTTGGTGGATGAAGGCAGGAGAATCTGGAGTTCAAGACCATCATTGGCTACATAATGAGTCTGAGGTCAGCTTGAGCTAGATTATGTTCTGTCTAATAAACAAATCCCAAAATGAACAAAACACAACACAACAACACATGACTCAAAGTAATGGAGAGGCAGAAGCCAAGGGCAGTGTGAGGAAGGCAGTGAAGGCATAGTGCTTCCACTCAGAGTGCCATAACCTAGTGTCCTGAACCAGGGTAACTTGCTAGTAAACAAACATTTCCCGTGCTTCTGCGGGCTGGGGAGGTCCAAATCAAAGCAGATTTGGCGGCTGGTAGGGGCTGGCTTCTTGTTACTTTGTCTTCATGGCAGAAGGAGTGGAGAAGTTCTCTCTCCAACATCTCCCTTATAAACATACCAATGCTGGGCCAGGCATGGTGCACACACCTTTAATCTCAGCAGTAGGGAGGCAGAAGCAGTCAAATCTCTGTGAGCTCCAGGCCAGCTATGGATACATAGTAAGGCCCTGTTCCCTCTCCCCCCCCCAAAAAAAAATCTCAGTTTTGAGAGTTCGTTTTTCATGACTTATCACCTCCCAAAAGGCCCTGCCTCCCTCTTCATTGTAGCCCACTAGGAATTTTATTTCAGTTGTGCCTTAGGAATGCAACCCAGATGTTCAGTACACTTGTGTAGAGAGAGCAATAGATCTGAGTTCCCACAAGGCCTTGCTAGAACTTTCTCTGTAACTGCCCTGATCCTGTTTCAGAAACCTACTGAAGCCATCTGCAAGTGGATTCTGTTCCTTACAGCCAAATGATCACTGATTATAGCAGTCATGCAACAGCAGAAAGGAGAGTGCCTTTCCGGTACTCTTTCCACATTCACCTAGAAGCCAGGAACTCTCCTTCCTAACTTTGTCTAGCATTTAGGGCCCAGAGAAAGTGACCCAGATTTGTCAAGCAGCCAGTCAGCAAGATTTAGAAACAGAAGGAGACTTCAGGCAGAAACCATCCTCTGGCCAGAATGGCAGGAGAGCCACCTGGCTTTCAGATTTACACAGTGGTGAAGAAAAAGAAAAAATAAAATAAAATATCTGCATGGTGGAATTGCTGGCACCCGACACCTCACATGTTTCCCATGTGCAGGTGACCCATGAAAGGGCAATAGCTGGGGGTCTGTGCTAGAGTTGCCCACTTCCTGATATAGGCATTTCTCCTGTCAGTGAAGCTTCTGTCGAAGAATGCTAGGAATACCTAATGTCAGCAAATAAGCTCCTATCAGCCTCTGCAGCCTAGACTACATCCTAGAGTTTGCAGCCGGATTTTTTTTCTATTCATTTGTGTGTTTGTGCATACCCACATGTGCATATACACACACGTGTGTGCCATAGCATGCCTATGGAGGTCAGAGGACAGCTTGTGGGAGTCATTTCTCCCCTTGTACCATGTGGGTTCTCAGGCTCAAACTCAGGTCATCAGTCTTGCTGGCAAACACCTTTACCCGCTTAGCCATGTTGCTGGTAAAAATCCTTAGGCAATAGCCTAACGCAGCTGTTATAGTTTGGCTTTGAAATATCTTTCCAAAGGCCCACATGCTAAAACTGGGTCCACAACCCCTGAAACTGCTAGGAGAAACCTTTAAGAAACGGAGCTGACTGGAGTAGGTCTTTGGAGGGAGAGGTGTTCTTGAAGATACTGTTAGGATCCCAGCCCCCAGCCTTTCTCTCCCTTTGATTACCAAATGTAGTTGAATGGTCTTCTTCTGCCACCTGCCAGCCGCCGTGATACACTGTGCCATCTCAGACCTAAAGCAGCAGAGCCAATTGACCTCTGAAGTGCTAAGGTCAATAAGCCCTCCCTCCTTGTAAGCTGTCTATTTGAGTATTCGGTCCAGAAATGGAAAGCTAACACAACCAGACCCCTTCATTTTGTAGTATGGCCTTCCTCCTCTTTGCCTCTGAGGAATTGTGAACACTTCACCTTGCCCAAGAAAATAACCTGAATTCAGAACCAAAAGGAAATTCTTCCCCATTCCTTGCCCAGAAAGTTTGTAAGAGTGGGTTGAAAAGGGTCAGGGCGGTCCTGGTTTTTCCACCTCCAGATGGGAGGTGGTATCTCTCAGAATCAGCAGTGATGATTCCAGAAACAAGTCTCCTTGGCTGTCCTGAGCTGAGTTCCGTGGGAAACCCTTGGCCAGAAAAAGCCCATTTGCCCAATTAAAACAAAGATCGCAGTCTGTGAGAACAGAAAGTCAACTCATTTGTCAGTTGCTTAGCAATGTCTCCTCTCACAGCGGTATTCTGGGGACAGATCCATCTGGAAACCAGAAGAGGTTTCAGTGCTTTCCTCTTTGGTCTAAGAAATAGGGAGGGGAAGACTAGAAATACTCGAGATGGGCCTGGCATTGTCGGCCATGAGGCTTTCCAAACATTCCTTCTTCAAACCCTTCCCCTGAGGACATGTCCTGCTGCCCTACTTCTCTCGCACGCTTTGGGTCTTTGGGTGCTAACTCTCACCCCCACTTTCTCATTCTGCTCCCTTCTTTTTGTTTGTTTTGGTTTGGTTTGGTTTTTTGATAGAGTTTCTCTGTGTAGCCCTACTTGTCCTAGAACTCACTCTGTAGACCAGGCTGGCCTCAAACTCACAGAGATCCTCCTGCCTCTGCCTCCTCAGTGCTGGGATTAAAGGCGTGCGCCACCACTGCCCAGCTTTCTTTTTTAATTTTTATTTGTTCTTATCTCATAGAATACATCTCCACCACAATTTCCCCTCCCTCTGCTCCTCCTAGTTGTCCCACCAACACCTCCCTCTCCCCCAGATTCATTACCCACCATCTCTCCCCCACACCAAGAAAAGAGTAAGCCTCCCAGGGACATCAATGAAAGACAGCATAATGAGATACAGCAAGCCCAGGCACAGACCTTCTCGTCAAGGCTGGACTGTATAACCCAGTAGGAGGAAGAAGGTCCTAAAAACAGGCAAAAGAACCACAGACATCACCACTAGCAATGTCAGGGGTCCCCCAGAAACACCAAGCCAACCGTAACCATATCCAGAGGACCTCGAGAAAATCGTGAAGGCTCCATGATTGCTCCCTTCTTTTCAGGCCTCAGACAGGATATCCCATCCCATCACTCCGTTCCCTTGTCTCTATTGTGTGGCCAGCTGTGAGGAACAGGGCACTGGACTGCTTGGGACAGCCATGAAAGCACTGGGCCAAGCCAGATGTGGGCTCCACAAGCCACTTGTCACAGGATTAAAGCTCATCAAGGGACAAATCCCTCAAAACCAATTGGAAATATGTCCCAGAAGAAGAAGCAAAACATCAGGTGTTCTGTTTAGGTTAAATATCCCCTAAAAGCTCATGTGCTGAAGGTTTGGCCCCCAGCCTGTGGGACTATTAGGAGGTGATGAAGCCTTTCAGAGGCAGTCAGGTGGCTGGGTATGTGCCATTGTGAAGGGACACTAGGTCTTCAGCATACACACACATGCCCTCCTAGCCACCATGAAGTAAGAAGCTTGGCTCCACCGTGTGTTCCCCACCATGATATTCTGCTTCACCTGGAACTGCTCTTGTAGACCAGGCTGGTCTCGAACGCACAGAATGCTGGGATTAAAGGCATGCGCTGCCACTACCGCCCAGCTCTCCTCAGCAATTTCTTATCTCAGGTATTTTTACCATGGCCATGGAAAGCTAACTGGCACATCAGGTATCAGAATATTGAAGCTGTTACTATGGAGAGACTGCAAAGGACATAGGATGGTCCAGCCAGGGCTACGCATTGGAATCCCATAATGCCTAAGCCAGTTATAGCAAAGATGAACCCCACATTGGTGTGCTTTTCTGTTGTTTAGTTCATCTATTTAGTTGTCAATGCTGAGCATGAAACCCAAGGGCCTGTGCATACTGGGAAAGCACTCTGCCTCTTAGATGTCACATCCGCAGCCCTTGTTTTGTTGTTACTGTTGTTGTTTGGTTTTTGGTTTTGAGGCAAGGTCTTGTTATGTAGCTCAGACTGGACTGGAACTCACAATGTAGGCTAGGCTAGCTTTAAATGTGTGACCCTCCCATCTCTACCTACCAAGTGCTGGGATTTCAGGCACACACCATTGTGCCTTTCCAGAACCTTGATATCTTTAAGGTTCCACAGGTGGGGCTGGGGTGGCAGTGCAGTCTGTAAAGCGCTATAAAGGACCTGACTTCCGTCCCCAGAAAGCACACGAAGAGGACGAGCAGAGTCATGCACACACTGGTAATCCCAGAACTGGGGAGACTCATCTGTGGGGCTCACTAGTCAGTCAGACTGGCTTACTTAGCAAGTTCCAGGCCAGTCTCAAAAAAAAAAATCATCCTGAGGATGGCCTCGGAGATTGTCCTCTAGTCTCATCATGCACATACATACATACATACATACATACATACATACACAAACACACACCATCCAAGCAAATTCAGCTCCACAGGTGATTCCAATGTGAAGCTAACGCAAGAATCTTTGTGGCCTTTGTAAAAATGGGATTCATTTGTGTTGTGCAAAACGTCGTGGTAAGCTAGGTGTTGGAGCACACACCTGGAATCCTAGCATCAGGAGGCTAAAGCAGGAAGATCAAGATTTCAAGGCCAATCTGACCTACAGAATAAGATCTTATCGAGAGAGAGAGAGAGAGAGAGAGAGAGAGAGAGAGAGAGAGAGAGAGCGCCTCACAGTGCAGTGTAGAATGTGTGGCCTCGCTATGCCTCTGCTGGGTATACAGCCAAAGGAATTGAAAGTAGATATGCAGCACTGTGAACACTAGCCAAAAACAAGAAACAACTAATGGCTGTGGGTCAGCGACTGGATAATCGAATGTGGCATGCTATACACTAGAATATCCCACCTTAAAATAAAAGGGATGGGCACATGCCAAAATGTAGACAAAGGATGAATTTCAAAAACATGAAAGCTGTTTCATGTTTTTCATTTCAAAACATTTCATGTTTCATTTCAAAAACATGAAAGTACGTGGGATTACGGGTCAGTAATCCCACGTACTCAGGCAGAAGGAGCACAAGTTCAAGGCCATTCTAGACAAGATAGTGAGATCCTGTTTCAAAAAAAAGCACCTGGCGTGACAGTGTATGCCTTTAATCTCAGCACCCAGGAGGTAGAGGCAGGCGGATCTCTGTGAGTTCAAGGCCAGTCTGGTCTACTTAGTGAGTTCCAAGGCAGCCAGGACCCTGTCTCAAAACACTAAAAAGAAAAGATAAAAACAGGTCTGGGATATAGCTCAGTGATAGAGGGCTTACAGATCATGGGTGAGGCCCTAGGTACAATCCCCAGAACTGCAAAAGCAATTCTGTTTGGTGAAATAAGCTAGTCACACAAGGCCGTATATCATGTTACCTCCATTTACAGGAAACATCCGGAAGAGGCAAATTCATAAAGACAGAAAGCAGATTAGTGGTTGCCAGGGGCTGAGAAGAAGGGAAACTGTGAATAACTTCTTGATAATAACACAAAATTTCAAAACTTCTGGACAGCACAAAGCATGTAGGGACTAGATAAAAGTGATAGTTGCGTAATGTGCTAAATGTCACAATTTAGAGGAGTGGTACATTTTGTGTCTATTTTACATCAATTTGTAACAAAAGTTACAAGGTGTCCCTAAATCTGGGCAAACACCAGAGATGAGCTCTGGGTTTGTGACCTGGTGAGATGGACGGAGCAGCTCCAAGCTGCAGGGAAACATTGCCGGCCAGGCCCAGGCGCCCCACAGAATGCTATCTTAATAAGTAGCAGCTGGGAACCTCTCCCTGGCGGCACTAGGCTCGGCAAATGTGTTTTTCTCCCCCGAGGTTTGCTGGGGGAATGGTTACTCATGGAGTTTCCAACCACAGGCTGAGCTTGGAATATTTTTTTTATTCTCATTGTTTGAAAAAGGCTTGCGCCTCACAAAACTAAAATAGTATGGGAAAATATGGTCTGGTTTCTGGTTTCAGCAGAATTTATTTAGCCACTTTGGCTCTAGAAATCATTCTCTTCCCACTTCTGGCAAATGCTTCCCCAACTGCTCCTCCAGTCAAGCCCAGTGCTAGGTTTTCAAAACAAAACTAACCGGGGGAAACAGAAATGTACTGGGGGCACCACGCCATGACCTCTGGCCTCAGGCGACCCCAGAACTTGCTTCTTACACTATGCGGGCACCTTCTGTGACAAGAAGGGAAAGAAGGAGCTGAAGAGACGGCTCAGCGTCTGACATAAATAAATCAATGCAGCTTTTCCAGAAAAGAGTTGGAGAACCTTGTAACTCAGCAAATCCACACAAAACATATGAAACTGACCAGATACCACAAAACTTGTAAGAAAAGAAATAGCAATGTGGTGATGGCAGGTGTGGGACTTTTTCTTTCATCTTTATTGTTTTTGTTGCATGTCTGTGGGTGTTTTGCCTGCATGTATGTCTGTGCATGGAGTTTGTGTGGTGCCTGTGGAGGCCAGAATAGGGTGTCAGTTCTCCTGAAACTGGAGTTACAGACTGTTGTGAGCTACCTTGTGGGTGCTGGGAATCAAACCCAGGGTTTCTGGAAGAGAAGCCAGTGCTTTAACCACTGAGCCATCTCTCCAGCACCTCCCTTTTTTCCTTTTTAGTTATTTTTGAGACCGAGTCTCATGTAGCCCATGCTGACCTTGACTTATCTATTGTAGTCAAGGATGGTCTTGCCTCCTGATCCTGCTGCTGCCCCTGCCTCCATCTCTTGAGTGCTGCGCTTATATTCATGTGTCACCTTGCCAGCTCAGGTGGTAGGCCCTTCAACAACTGGAGCTTAGTTGTCTTGGTTAGGGTTTTCTATTGCTGTGAAGAAGCACCATGACCATGACAACTCTTACAACGAACACATTCAATTAGGATGGCTCAACTACAGTTTCAGGTGTTGAGCCCATTGTCATCATGGCAGGGAGCAGGGCAGCTGAAGGCAGACGTGCTGCTGGAGTTGAGGGTCCTACATCTTGACTCAGAGACAACAGGAAGTTGACTGACTGACACACAGAATAAAGCTTGAAAAAGGAAACCTCAAAGCCCACCCCCAAAGTGACATACTTCCTCCAACAAGACCACACCTACTTCAACAAAGCCACACCTACTCCAACAAGGCCACACCTACTCCAACAAGGCCACACCTACTCCAACAAGGCCACACCTACTCCAACAAGGCCACACCTACTCCAACAAGGCCACACCCACTCCAACAAGGTCACACCTTCTGATAGTGTCACTCCCTTTGGGGCCATTTTCTTTCAAACCACCCTATTTGTG
The DNA here is from genome assembly GCF_982192425.1 of Myodes glareolus. Taxonomy (NCBI): domain Eukaryota; kingdom Metazoa; phylum Chordata; class Mammalia; order Rodentia; family Cricetidae; genus Myodes; species Myodes glareolus. The sequence continues at coordinate 137,213,177 of NC_142053.1, read as the reverse complement.
CGAGTCACTTGGTCACTGAGGGTGCTGCTCTTGGAAGAGATTAATGTATTTCTTCTTCTCTCAGGAAGTCCCACAAGAGTAGATCATTAACAAGCCTGGCCCCTCCCCCAGAATCTTCCTTGCTTTCTGTCTCACCATGTAAGCTCTGCCTATTGCATATTCATCTACTATGAGGCTCTCACCAAGGCTGAATACATACTGGTGCCATGTTCTTTGACCTCCAAAACATGAACCTGAAGTCACCTCTTCTCTTTATAAAGTACCTAGCCTTGGACATTTTGGTATAACAACCAAAAATATGCCCCTAACAGGAAGCAATTTAAATCCCTAACAATAAGGGAATATATAAACAAACAATATATCCATTCGAAGTCAAGAGCCACTAGTCCATGCAATAGCATCATTGAATCTTCTGTATGTATTGCTCAACATTCCATAGTATCTAAGGAGAGAATTCCCCTTGGAGTACAGCTGGTCTCTTCCTCCACTCCTGCTTTCTTCTCATTAATTCAGTTGTTTGGGGTACAGTTAAGATCGTCTTCAAAAAATGTACTCATTTTGGTTACTCTATCACTGACTGTGGCTCTGCTGGTAGAATGTAGCATGCATAAAGGCCCAGCTTGAGAACCATGTAGAAGCAAGTGTGGTGGAACTCAAAAAAGTACCATTTTAAAGTGCAGTTCGGTAAGTACAGCAAGTGTTCATGCCTACCATACCAATCAAGACAGAGCATTTCTAATGGAATTTCCAGAAAGCTTCTTCAAGTCTCTTTGACACGTGTCCTCTCTGCAGACGACAACAAAACTGCTTTCTGGACTATAAATGAGCTCTGCCTTCGGAGGAGTCTATAGAAATGGTAGCAAATGGCGCTTTCAATCACCAGTATGTTTATGGGCTTTTCCATATTGTGACATGTCAGCTGACCGTGACTTGTTAGTTCTGAGTTGACTAGACTGTGAAAGATAATGGGGGTACCTTGACTAACTTATTCCCTTACCTGTTGAGCCAGGCTATGATATGAATACAGATGGCCTCTAGTAAATGCAGATATTGAGTGCTTGGTCCCAGATGTTGGATTTATTTTGAGTGTAAGTTGAGGAAGTGAGGCCTAGTTGGAGGAAGTAGGCCTGGTGGACAAATCTTTGAGTGTATTTTGCCACACCCCCTTTCTGTATTCCCTTTTTTCTTCTTCCCGGCTGCCATGCTGATAATTGTTCTATTCCACCGTTCCCTCCTTGCCATGAAGGACAACCAAAACTGTGAGCCACAAGAGAAAGAAAAAGTAACTAACAGTTGGCATTTGTATTGTTTCCAGTTTTAGTCTGTTGTAACAAAAGCTGACACAAGGAGTGTGTGTGCGCGCGCGCGTGCGTATGTCTGTGTTCATGGACATGTTTTTCATTTTTCACTTATCTAGGAGCGGGATCGCTCAAGCCACATAAATATGTTTACCAAGCCATGAAACTGACTGATGGTTCTCCCAGATGATCGCACCATTTGATATTCCTGCCAGAGAGTCCAGCATTCCACTCAGTCCCATCAAGGCTTGAGATACCTCAGTCTCTCACATTCGGGCTATTGCTGTGGGTCTTAAAATAGCATCTTGTGACTTTACTTTTCTATAGACTTCTTTTAAAATGCAATCCTTATCCTTCCAGAAGGAGACCTAATACCTAGTAGGAATGAGGGCATCCAACTGAGCAAGAGTCTGCACTGGGATGATTCATGTGTTCAATCAACAAACAATTATTAGCCATGTACCACCTCTTAGATTCTAAGAGAGAAAAGTAGACAAACATGAACTCGGATGACTCTAAAGACTCAGTGTAAAGCAAGCAAGGTGTGAAGGACCCTAGAAAGCAAGTCTGGAACTCAAATATGATGCTATGAACGCCAGGGAGCTAGGGGTTGGTAACTCTGGAGGAAGCTGTGGGAGTGTCTGTCCTTACTCACCTGTGAGGAGAAGCATGTCCCCAGGAAGACTGTGTCTGCTGCATTCAGAGTTGCCTCATGTCTCCCCTGCTCTGAGCCACTTCTGATTCTCAAGTCCAAGTTTGGGGAAGCTCAATCAGCCTCCCCGCCTCCCCCGGCCAAGGAGGCAGATCGCTATCCCTGCCTGCTTCTTCAGAACATGTTGTTCCCACTGCTTGTGACTCGTCATCAGAGAAATAGTCTCTGTGCTGATGGAGTGTCTTTTAAATGAAGCACTAGGGGATGTGGAACTGGTCATTAATTTTAAGTGTGTCTATTGTTAGTAAATGATGTCACCATTGAGCTTGCCAAACTGTCACAAGTAGTCTGGATGTCTTTCAGGGTTCTGTAGGAAAGACAGCTCCATTCTGCAGCATCAGGCTCAAATACTGTCTGGATTGTGTGAGTGGCAGCGGAGCTTTGGGTACCCCTTGAAAATAACCCTGGCTCTTGGAAGCAAACATTCTGTCCCCATTACTCAGTCAAATCTCCTTTCTAAGGAGGAGAAATGGCAAGTCGCTGGCTATTAGTGATTATATAAATGTCAACCTCTGTCCTTTGGAGGCTCCTCCAGTCAGAAGTCATATCCTATTTATCGTGATGTGCCCTATGCCCTACTGATGATTTTTATTTTCTAGTTTTTGTTGATTGATTGATTCTCCATTAAGGAATGTAGGCTTCTCAAAGACACAGGCCATGTGACTGTACCCCTTATAGCATCCCTTGCACACACTAAAGGTGTATTGTCTATTGCTTGATAGAATAGAGCATGTCCCACTTTTTAAAAAAAATGGAATATAGAGTGTTCTAGTTAGCTTTCATTGTCAATTCGACATACCCTAGAGTCATCTGAGAAGGGATCCTCGATTGAGGAAATCCCTAGATCAGATTAGACTGTGGGCATGCCTGTGAGGGATTGTCTTGATTGTTAATTGATTGTAGGAAGACACAGCCAACTATAGGCAGCACGATCCCTAGGTAGGTGCCTCTGGACTAATAAGAAATCTAGCTAATGACTCTTTGGAGCCCATTCCCTATGGTGGAATGCCTCACTCAGTCTTAATGCAGTGGGGAGGGACTTGGTTCTGCCTAAACTTGGTATGCCATGCTTTGTTGACTCCCATGGAAGGCCTTACCCTCTCTGAGGAGTGGATGAGTGTGGGTAGAAAGGAGGTGAGGGAGGGGGAACCATGGTTGGTATGTAAAATAAATTAAAATAATATAATAAAGAAAAAAGAAACCCAGCTAAGTATAAGTCAACCAGCAGGCCAGCAACCATACTTCTTTGGCTATGAAGTGAGCTCCTATTCCTGTGTGGAATAGAAAGTAGCCTCCCCCAAGTTCCTGCCTTGAGCTTGCCTTGACTTTCCTCAATGTATACTATGACCTAAAATTGTGAATTGAATAAATCCTTTCTTCCCCTTGCTTGCTTTTGGTTGGAGTGTTTTCTCACAGTGACATAAAGAAAGCTAGAACACAAAATAAGAGGATTCTATTACTAGTATTTTAGAACCATCTGGTAAAGTGTTCTGTACCATGTGCCATGTATACAACATACATACATAGATCACCATAACATCAAGTAATTAATTCCCCACAGGGGTCATAAAAACAGATTCTTTGTTTAGAATCTGAAGAACTGAAAAGGAGATGATTGATTGATTGATTTTTTTTTTTTTTTGCCCTTAGGCTAACTGGAATTTGAACCACAGGATAAAGTATTTTGTGACAATTATTTCCAGGTTTTGGGGACAGAGGTGTTTGTGTTTTTGCCATGCTGAGATGGTTCCCAGTACCCTATTCATGCTAAGTACTCATTCTACCACAGAGCCACAGGCTCAGCCCCATCTTGATATACTGGAGTGGGGGAGGTTTGGTGGCACAGATTTGTAATTCCAGTACTTGGGAGGCGAAGTTTAAGGATAACCTGCATATATGAGACCCTGTTTCAACATGGGAGGCGAAGTTTAAGGATAACCTGCATATATATGAGACCCTGTTTCAACATACACACGGGGTGAGGGAGTAAAGTTTGAAAAAATAAAAAATATTTAAACATCTGTTATGCCACAGTTCCATTGCGGCCCCCCTTAGAAAGATTTTTTCCTAAGAGATTTTTGTTTTTCACTAAGTGAGTTTAAAATATGAAACTCTTTTAAAGACTTAGACTCACTATGTAGCCCTAGAATGCATTCTGTAGACTCAGTTGGCCTCAGACTCAGAGTGATCCACCTGCCTCTACCTCCTAAGTGCTGAGACTAAAGGTTTGAGCCACAGCATCCACCTTGACTTTAAAATAGTATGTCTAGAAAAATCACTGGTTTGGGTTATAACACTAATAAACTCACATACAAAATATAAAGATATATAAGAATGTAATTTAAAAAAAAAAAAAAAGTGGGGGTTGAGTTCCAGGACAGCCAAGACTACACTGAGAAACCCAGTCTCGAAAGCCCAAAAACATAGAAATAATAAAATAAAAAAGAACCCTATTTCATATTTGGAGCAGGAGTTTTGTATATTGACAAATTAGGGAAAAACAATCTGCTGCCTACTGTTTTCTCATTCTCTAGCTCTCCGCCACAGTCCCACAGCAGGGAAATCCGCTAAGAAAGAGCAGCCAGAGAGAGCTGGGACTGAAGCCACTTGGAGCCCCCATTCTTCAGGCAGAAGCCGTGTGACTCTTGCCTACCGTCCATCCCCGGCCACAGCAGCAGGACTCACCATGAAGAAGCAGGATCAGCATCCCTTGGCCTTCCTCACACCAGGTGGCTCAGAACCATTGAGCTGTAGGATCCCTACCTGGAAGAAGAAAGGGCAAGTCACCAACCAGGTGATAGGATTCCCAAGACTCATCCTGTCGGCACCTCCACGCCTGGCTATGCCCAGCCACTTTCCCTTCTAGTGTTAGACTAAGAGAAACCAGTGAGAAAAACCGGTCAGAAGCTCTCCCCAATTTCTCCGCATCCATCAGTTGGAAACCCTTCATCAAGCGAAGGCCCAACAGCAACTCAGGTATCACTCAGGATCCACAAGAAAATGGACGGTGGAAAGCATCTGTGGAGAACCCTTAAAAGGTCCATCTGAAATGCTGCTTACCATCCTGGGGGGCTGCCCCCAGCGCCCCCAGCCCCTCCATAGCCCAGGAAATGTTGCAATAGGAAATAAAGGCTGGAGCAGGGGGCACACAGACGACTGTGCGTGCAGGTTTGACTGCTTGCTTTGTTTTTTTCTGGAGATATAGTGGCTGGAAAATCCGCTGTATCAGATGAGGATTAGCAGAGATGAGAGAACGTGTCTGCCTTTTGAATCGCCAAAGCCAATGACAGATTTTGCTGACACACCAATCAATTTTATCCCCAAGCCGTGGCCACTCCAGGCTTCCTGCCCTCTCCATCTGCCAAGCCCCTTTCATTTCTTAAACCCTTCCCACATTCAGCCGGGTACCCTGACCCCAGCCCAAGCCCCACCCACCAGCCTTAAGCAGTCAAAAATCTGCTTCCTGATCCCAAATGGTATTATCAGTCTTTTCAACAAGGTCACATTATGTAATTTAGAGGGCTGGAGCAGGGACCTGGGAGTTTGACCTAACAGTTGAACAATTTGCCCAAATTGCCGACTGCTGATTTCATCTGTTTGGAGAGGTGGATGAGCCCCAAGCAGAAGGTGGCAGAGGCCCTTCGAAGCAGGCAAAGAGGCTTTGGTGTTAAGGCTTACAGCCATGCTTGGCCTAAGGCCATTAAGTCCAGTGTCGTGTTCAGAATCTAACTGAGATTGTACAACCCGGTAACCCTGGGCATAAGGTCTTGTCGCTGTGTTCGGTTTGTGAATGCGGCAGAGACGACAGTTGCAGCGCCTGGGAGCTGGTTAACTCAGGCGCCCCGCCCCGACCCCAGACCTTCTGATCGGGACATTTTTATGAGTATGTGAGATTCCTCTGCCTGTAAGGTTTGCCGAGACTGATGTCGTGTGGAGGCAACAGGAGCAGATTCTCTGGTCACTCGGCCACCGTTCAGCTATCCTCCATGTGCCTGGTCCCAGTAGCTCCTCCAAGGCCTAAGCGGAGGTGCAGGGTGGCTGGTGCCCCTTTGTGAAACATCAGCCCCCGGAATCCACAAAAACATGCTAAATTCTGGCTCTTCTGGGAGGAAGCTTGACATTCCCTTCCCATAATAAGAGCTCTGGTTGTGAATCCAGCCATCCTAGGTCATTGTACTCTGGGAAATTATTGTTTCCTTACACTTGGAAAGCCAAAATATGACTGACTGAATTGGTCTAATCTCTGATACGAAGGAACTAATGGGAATGGGATAGGTGGAAGAAATGCAGGAAAGGAAACATCTTCCCCAAACCAGATAAAGTCTTTATCCCTAGTTTAAGTGAGAGTGGTAGACATAGTCTTTGTAACCCCCACTGTTAGGGGGGCAATGAGGTCCGAAGGCCTAACATAAATTATGCAAAATTAGGATTACAGGAAACTACATTGGTAAACAAAGTATCCAACCCCGGAACCACCCTGTTCCCCACCCCACCACCACATACCTATATACGCCTCCCCTCCCCAGTCAAGAGCCATGCTAGAACTGCCTGGAGACAGAGGAGCAGGCACAGAGTATCAGAGATGCTAATGAGACGGGTGGTCCATTAAGTTGTGTGTGGAACCACGTGCAAAAGAGCATGGTCAAAGAAACCTGTGCTGTACAAAGCTCCAAAGCCCACACTATGGACCATAAATGTCTTGTCCTCGTCCTAGTACAGAGCCTGCCATTTGTGCTGCTAAACTTTTCCCTGCTCTAGCTTCCTCCCTCGAAAGTGTCTTTTTCTTTTAAAGAAAAAAGATTTACTTTTTCAACTCCTTTTTAGTTATGCGTAGGTGGATGTGTCTGCATATGGGTACATGCACGTGGGTACAAGGAGGCCCGGGGCATCTGTTCCCCTGGAGCTGGGTTACAGGTGGTTGTGAGACGCCTGCCATGGGCACCAAGCATCCAACTCCAGTCTCTGGAAGAGCAGCAGGTGCTCTTAACCTTAACTGCTGAGGCATCTCACCAGCTCCCAAGTGTACCTTTTCTAATGACCCACTCCTGTTTCTGCCACCATGTGTCTCTGCTATAGCTCTTTTCTGCAGCACAAAGCCTGGAACCCCTCTGGAGGAACCCGCCAAACCCTGATACCCACCAAGATCACTTCTCTTGAGGCATCCCAGTGAAGTCTCCGTGCCTCTTCTCTCCCCACTTCAGCCCACCAGAGTCTGAAACACAGTTATAAAATGTGCCTGGTCACACTGCCCCTGCTGGTAGCTTATCGAGTCCTGTTTGCCTTCATCATCGAACCTACGGGCCAACAACTCTAGCAGAAGCGTCTTCCTGAGGAAACTGCATCTCCCCAGTGAAAAGGGAAGGAAACGTTGAGGAACAAGTAGCCTTTATCCGTCATCCGTGCCCTACTGATGGAACAGCCTAACTCTACTTCAATATTAGAAGCTATCTTCTTACAAGGTCAAAATATGTTCATTCCTGTTTTCCTTCAAACTTAAATTGGACCATGTCTTAACCCATTTGCTGGAATTTGACATGTTCCGTACTCTATGCCCTGACATTCACACTGATAAGCTAAGATGTTCTGCCAAATAATTTTGAAATGTTTGGCCAAATTTCCACATAACCAAAATATCCCCCTGGCCCTTGGAAACCTCCTAGTTTTGCAGGTTTTTTTAAAGCTATATAAACCCCATTGTCTTCTGTGTTCATGGCTGTGTCTCAAACCCTGCTTTAGAGAGAGAGCCCTGTCTGAGAGAAAATAAAGCTTGCTTAATTCAACTACAAGAATTTGGACAATGATCTTTACTCTCGTGCAGTGGTAGTAACACTATCTGTAGTGAACAGGCCTGTGTGCACACATGTACCCAGGGAAGTCTCACAACACTTTGTCTCAATTAAACAAATGTAGAAAGCCCTTCTTTGTGTAGCTTTCTGGCTTGTGGCGTGATCCATTTGACAGTGGGAGGGAGGAAGAGTGTGGGAGTGAAAATGTGAAAGAGCGGTGGTTCGGAGCCATTGCACCTCCACCCGTCTTCTAAAGGAAGCGTCCTCAGAGGAGACAGGATAGTGTTTCTGTGTTATTTCTGCCCACTGGATTAGAACTGGCCACAGTTGACAGGAAATATAAAACTCTGCTTTTGCAGAGACTTTGAGGGTGACAGGACCTTTTATAGCACAGTTGCGTGTGATCCGTGGACCTAAAATGCCAAGCACTTACAGTCATCAGAGCCTGACCTGGGACAGTAGCTGTAAGTGCGTTGTCACATGTCAAAGAATACTAATGACACAGACTCTTGTGAGAACCTGCAAAGCAGAGACAGGCTTTAGTCTGAATTATTACAGAAGAGTGAGAAATGGAGGAAAGGGGAAAAGTTAAGGAAAGTGGGAGAAACACCTGAGAATCGGGGAGAAGCTTAGAAGATGGGGTGGAAATCTGTTGAGTTCCCTTTTTCTAGAGTTTCTATGGGGCAATGGCAGAAACTGGACAAAAGACTAAGGAAATCTCTTCTGAGACTCATTATTTCTCCAGAAGGGCCCACATGCTCTAAGCCTGCTGCCCTGGCCCAATGGGGAGTCAGTCATGTGCTATTTATGTACTACCCACCTACTTAGGAGTAGTTGAAGCTCCTTTCTGTCTCTGACTCCAGCTTTGACCTTGACTGTCTACTAGCTGTTGTTACAGAAATTCTGTTTACGTCCTGGTCTGTCTACTAGCTATTGTTATGAGAATCCTGGTCCGCTGTCCAGTTGAATAGAGCGTTTGGTTTTAGAGGTAGAGTTCACATCCAGCTGGTCGGAATGGATCAGTAAGTCCTGGATAGACCCAAGATCTATTCAGAGAGAGAAAGAATGCTCCAGGGAGAACAGGCGGACCAGAAGGTTGTACTGTCTTTGTGTGTGTGTGTGTGTGTGTGTGTGTGTGTGTGTGTGTGTGTATGTGTGTGCCGGAAGGCAAATGGTAGCCGGGTGTATCGTGGTCGTAGGGACTGTATCAGGTTCTTATCTTATATTTGTCCCTAGATTTTATAAAATAATAAATGGTGAAATCTTATCATCTTAGTCATTTGGTCAATGTTCTAGTTTCATTCTGTTGCTGTGACAAACACCATGACTGAAAGCAACTTAAGGGAGGAAAAATTTACTTGGTTTATACTTCCGAGACACTGTTCATCACTGAGAGAGGTCAGGGCATTGACTCAAGCAGAAATTTGAAGCAGAAATCATGGAGGAGTGCTGCTTGCTGCCTTATTCACAGGCTCGTGTTTAGCTAATTTTCTTATACAGCCTAGAACCACTTGCCCGGAGAGTGGTGCTGATGTTGGAGGGCCCAGCCCACTATAGATAGCATCATTCCCTGGGCAATGGTCCTGGTCTGTATACAGAAACTAGCTGCACATGAGCCTGTGAACATGATCAACCTGTAGCTTCACCATGGCAGAGTGTTAGCTCAGTACCAAGATACAGCTGCAGTCTTTCTTAGTTACCTCAGATTTAGCTCCTTATCTAGGCAGTGCTGTGAGGTAGTCTCCCAGCTAGCAGCTTCTTATTAGAAGCCATCTTTGCTAACAATTAAGCCTGTTCATTAAAAGCAAAACTCTGTGAAAGGACAATAGTGTTTTCCCTGTGTTGTTGAAGGGCTTTGGCGGGAGCAGGGCAGCCTGAGGTCACTGAGTCAAAGCCCTGTCTTTCCTCTTATCAGTCTAGCATCATTATCTCACATCCAACTACAAGTATTCTTTCTCTTCCTCAGTTTCTCAGATGCTTACATTTTAACCCTTAATCTTCCTTTTAATCCCACTCTCTTTTCTTGATGCAACATATGTAAACAAGTTCCAGCCCTCACCATGGGGTCCTTTTACCCCCACCCCCTACAGAATATTACCGCCTATCTTAGGTTCCTGGCTTCAGATGTTCAGAAAGACTCCTTGAGGGCTCTCAAGGACTAAGCCACATTAGAGTCCTTTACCTACAGCCTGACTTCGCATGCATACACATATCCCATAGAGACTAGACCATTGTGAAGGGCTAAGATGTGTGCACTACTGGCATGTTTAGCCTGACACCAAATAAAATTAAGAAGCAAGGAGTCCTGTTTCCCTTGTTGAGAGGCAGAGACCTGTAAAGGAAAGAAGTCTCAGCCATAATTCAGCCCTTTATTTATGGATGCCAAGACTGGAGCATGAAATGTTCTCTGTCTCTCATTCCTTCAGAAGTAGATCCTGAGACAAGGGCACAGATGGAATTACTTTCTTTGGGAGGTGATTGACAGACGCTCCACAGGGGAGCACGGGGGTTGGAAATAAGGCACTATTGTCAGGCACCAAGAGCTACCGCTGCTTACCCTGCCCAGCACACACAAGTTCTCTCAGCCACAGGGTGGGAAGCTTGGGCATTCATCTACCAACTTCTTCATGGATGACCGCTCCCAGGGGACATGAGGTACTATCTCTTTGCTAGTCATCTTGAGCTATGTGTCAACATGATGTAGACACTCTGCTTCCTAAAGGCAGCTTCTGTTGGGCATGCACTCAAGAGCCTGAGTCAGGAGGATTGCAAGCTGGGATTTAGTCTGGACTCTGGGCTACATAGCAAGTCCAGGATAGCCTCAGATACATAGTGGGAGTTTGTCTGATGAAACAAACATGCAAAAGAAAAGGGCTGCTTTTAGTGCCATCTTGGCGGGGTGAGAATTCTGTGCAGATTCTTTCTGGAAGCTTTTGAGTGACTCTCTCACCTTGAAACTAGTAAAGTCTGGCATGGCGGTGATCACATACAATCCTAGCATTCAGAAATTCAAGGCCATCCTTGACTACCTAGGGAGTTGGAGGCCAGCCTGGGCTACATCAGATCATCTCAGAGAGAGAGAGAGAGAGAGAGAGAGAGAGAGAGAGAGAGAGAGAGAGAGAGAGAGACTCAGCAGTCAAGAATGCTTCTGGTAGCTGGGTGTGGTGGTGCCATCCTTTTTAATATCCCAGCATGCAGGAGGCTGAGGCAAGTGGGTCTCTGAAGGCGTAAGTCACAAACAATCCCACACCAGTTTGGAATTATGAATAATAGAATGGTTATTTATTCAAAGGGGGAAAAACTTACAGATTACTGTCCAAGACAACAGCTCCTCTGCGCGAACAGGAAAGGAGTCTAGGAGCCAAAAGCAGAGCCGGAAGCCAGAGAGAGAGTGGAGGACAGCCGCTGGTTTTTTAAAGAGAGAGAGACCACGCCCCAATGGGCTGGTATCTCATCGGCTATTGGCTGAAGGAGAGGAAGGAGCTCCCGCAGTATCTCCCCCTTTTGTTTAAGTAAGAGAGTTCTAAGCCTACTACAAAATTATATACAATAAGTACAAACCTATGTAATTATATACAATAAATACAAATATCCTATTCTAACTAGCTTAAGTCTTATATAACAAATAACTTGACCAAGTCATGAGAGGAAAGTAACTACATTTATATACTCTTCAATCCCATCGAAGATCTGAGAAGGGAAATAATGTTGCCTGAGTAATTAGGAAGTGCAATCAAACAACTTCCAGAACATGTAACAAATCACAGAGACAACTGGCTACCTGGGCAAACACCCAAAGTCACGTTTGCAGCATTGAAGCAACCAACTTTGGCTAAGACCTGACATAACTGACATACCATTTTCAAAGGCAAGAAACTTTTCAAAACTATCTTACCCTGTCTTGGCAGGATATGACAGTCCTGTTTTATCCATTTACAGATATTCTGTAACTCTGTCAGTAGTTGAGGTATGGGCATTTCTTTACCCAAAAGCCAGTTCTGCCAAGAAGAAAGGCTCCAGGTGGAGTGTCTTTGGTGCTCAACATTCTCTTGGGAATAGATCGGTGTTGCCAGGAGCGATTGTGTCTCACTACCACAGAACTCTGAATTAGATTAAAGGCCATTTTCTACAGCTCTTTGAAGAGGTTGAAGATTATCTATCTATACTGAATATAATCTCTATGTATCTAAAGAACCTGATTAGTCTAATTATAAATGACAAACTTAGATGACTATTGATCTATATAATTCTCAATACCTATCTAACTTAAAGACTGAGACAATAAACAACTGTGCAATAAATGAGGACAATATGACCTCCAAATATAAACAATGTGCAAGTATATATTGCAATATGGTAAATATATATATCAATACATAGACAATATATAAGTATCTTAATCAGAGGTAGAAGTGTACAATGCAATATGGTAAATATACATATATCAATATTATATATATATATATATATATCAATACATAAAAATGTTTTAAACAGAGGTAGAAGCGTGCATGCATACAATAGTCACCAAAATTTAACTTTGTATCAATATATAAGAATTGATACCAATATATTTGTCTAAAAACAATAACTCACAAGTACAAATCTATTATCTCATAATCCAATTATCCCTCTATTTTTTTTAAGATTCCTGCACTTATAAAATTCCTCCCCCAACCCTCAACTGTATACTAATTATAACCAACCCCTAAATGATGTCCTTAAACCCAAGGACAAACTTTACTGGGAGAGGGGATATCGTTCTCTAGAATTACTTCCAGCTGTCATGGGGGCGACGTTCTTTCTGGGGGATCCTGTGAAAGTAGAATGATGGTTAAATTTCAAGATCAATGTCTTTTAAAATTGCAAATAGTCTCTGAGTATTTTGTGGAGGTCTAGCCAGAATGTCGTACAAGATGTGCACCATTTCAGCTAACCACGTTGGAACCGTCTTGTGCAGCTGGTACCCAAAACAGGTCTTGTAGTGCGCTATCAGTATCATGACGTCATATCAACCGGGTGGAGTTGTTGTTATGGGGCCCCATCTTCTTCCTGGAAACTTCAAAAGTCACTGCAGGAAAAACTCATTGTTCATTGTGGAAAACTTAAACAGTAATCATATAGATATATATAGACATTCATATATTCAATGAAAGGCATGATAGATATTTAATGAAAGGTATGATAGTTATGAAGAAAAGTAAAGATGTTTTCTAAACTCATATTTCTTTCTGTCCCATATCATGGCTCTTGACATGAGACAGAAACTCCAGAAACTCTGGATTTTTCTTTTAACAACAGGCTTGGAATTAGAGATGGACTGAGCCAGAGTCCAACTCCAAAACCAGCTCTATAAATTTAGAAATATGATTTAGTATATTTTACTTACAGAACCTATTCAGCTTTCTTGATAGTCCCTATTGGGCTGTTATTTTCCATCTGTCAGTATTCAAATATCCAGGGTCCCTTGAATTTTTCAAAGATGAGTGTTTTCCTGTGGAGAAAAGAACAGAACCCTGCCCCCATTTTATATGTTTTTCTTACCACCTGTATGAATATCATCATTGTAGATGAGCTGTCATTTCTCCTTTCCAAGAGGTTTCTCCTCTTCAAATCGAACCTTTATTAATTTTGATGGTATCCACAATTTTTCTTCTCCTGTGGAAACCCCTTCCCCAACGTAGCACATCTCCTGGCTTCCATTGAGAGGTCAGCACGTCTTTGAAATAAACAGGTTGGTTTAGTTCAGAAGTTTTTTCCATTATCCAGTGCCTCTCTGCTGCTGTTGTTCCTTTCTCATTAGCATTAAGAAAATTCAAGGTTAATAAAGCATTATGCAATCTATTTCTGGGGGTATCTTTCATCACTTTCTGTTTGTTCAGCATATGCTTTATAGTACGATTTGATCTTTCTATAACTGCCTGACCTATAGGATTATTTGGTATATCTGTAATGTGTTTTATATTATAATAAGCAAAAAAGCATTTCATTTTCTTAGATACATATGCTGGACCATTGTCTGTCTTTATTTGTGCAGGTATACCCATGATGGCCATAACTTCCAATAAATGTGTGATTACCGAATCAGCCTTTTCTGAGCTCAGGGCAGTTGCCCATTGAAAACCTGAATACGTGTCTATGGTGTGGTGTACATATTTTAATTTACAAATTCCATAAAGTGGAACACACCCATCCGCCAGATTTCATTCCTTTGAGTACCCTTTGGGTTACTCCCTGCAGGCAACGGTGTTTGATTATAGAAAGAACAAGTAGGACATCTCTTTATAATGTCCTTAGCTTGTTGCCATGTAATGGAAAACTCTTTCTTTAAGCCTTTACTATTGACGTGATGTTTTTTATGAAATTCTGAGGCCTGCAGAATGCTTCCAATCAATAATTGGTCAATTTCAGCGTTACCTTGTGCTAGAGGGCCAGGCAGACCTGTATGGGACCGAATGTGTGTTATGTACATCGGACAAAGCCTATTCCTATTTATGTCCTGTACCTGGATAAACAATGAAGTCAACTCTGTTTCATCTGGTATGAATTCAGTGGTTTCAATATGCAAAATAACTCTTTCTGCATATTGTGAATCTGTAACTAGATTAAGAGGTTCTTTAAAATCCCTTAGCACCATAAGAATGGCATATAATTCTGCCTTCTGGACAGAATTATAAGGGCTTTGTTCCACCTTATTCAATTCTTCCGATTTATAACCTGCTTTCCCTGATTTATTTGTATCAGTATAAAATGTCTGGGCTCCAGTTATTGGAGCATCACATACAATTCTAGGAAGAATCCAAGAAGTTCTCTTTATGAGGTTAAGTCTATCACTTTTTGGATAGTTGCTGTTAATTTCTCCCAAAAAATTAGCACAAGATCTTTGCCATGGTTCATTATCTTCCCATAGCTTTCTTATTTCCTCAGTAGTAAAAGGCACTATAATTTCTGCTGGGTCTATACCTGCTAGTTGACAAAGTCTCAGTTTACCTTTTATAATTAATTCAGAGACCTTTTCTACATAAGTTTTTAATTTTTTACTTGGTTTATGAGGTATAAATATCCACTCTAAAATACTATCTTCCCTCTGCATTAAAATCCCTGTAGGAGAAATTCTGGAAGGCAGTATGACTAGGATGGAACTAAGATTCGGGTTCACCCTATCCACATGTGCCTCCTGTAATTTTTCCTCAATCATTGTCAGTTCCTTTTCTGCTTCAACTGTCAATTTTCTGGGACTATTCAAATCTTTATCACCATCTAATGTTTTGTTTAAATGAACTATTAAATCAGGTGTTATCCCAACAGCTGGTCGTAGACTGGAAATGTCTCCTAACAATCTTTGGAAGTCATTAAGAATCCGTAACCGGTCTCTCCTAATTTGTGCCTTTTGCGTTCGAATCTTCTCTAACCCTATTCTGTAACCTAGATAATTAATAGAATCTCCTCTTTGAATCTTTTCAGGGGCAATTTGTAATCCTCACCTAGGCAAGACTTTCTTTACTTCTTCAAACATACTTTTCAACATATCTTTATTTGAATCAGATAATAAAATGTCATTCATGTAATGATAAATTATGGACTTGGGAAATTGCTTACGAATTATTTCCAATGACTTATTAACAAAATATTGGCACAATGTGGGACTATTGAGCATCCCCTGTGGGAGGACAGTCCATTGATATCTCCTAGTAGGCTGAGAATTATTATAAGTAGGCACTGTGAAGGCAAATTTTTTTCTCTATCCTTTTCTTGTAAAGGTATAGTGAAAAAACAATCTTTCAAATCAATAACTATAAGAGGCCATCCTCTTGGTAATAGAGAAGGCAAGGGAATTCCAGATTGTAGCAGACCCATAGGTTGAATTACCTTGTTGATAGCTCTTAGATCTGTCACCATTCTCCATTTACCAGATTTCTTTTTTACAGCAAACACAGGAGAATTCCAAGGGCTGGTTGATTCTTCAATATGGTGAGCATCTAGTTGCTCTTGTACCAGCTGTTCCAAAGCCTGTAATTTATCTTCAGCTAGAGGCCACTGCTTGATCCATATTGGCTTCTCAGTTAGCCATTTTAAAGGTAGGGCCGTTGGTACCTTTAAAGGTTTGCTATTGGCTGTATGTTCTTGTGCAGCCTGAATGGCTGGTGACCTTTTTCCATAATACCTCATTATATCCTTCCCAGAATTGTGAGTTCCTGGAACTACAGGAATATTAATCTGGATATTCCATTGCTGCAGCAGGTCACAGCCCCATAAATTTATTGCAATATTGGCTATATATGGCCTTAGTCTTTCTATTTGCCCTTCAGGCCCTATGCATTCCACCCATCTTATGCTTTGTTTTACACGAGATAGGGTTCCAATTCCCAGGAACTGAACATCTACCTCTTGAAGAGGCCAATTTGGATGACAAGATTCTGGAGTAATGATACTTATATCCGCACCTGTGTCTAATAAGCCTTCAATAAAAATGCCATTTATACAAACTCTTAGCTTTGGTCTTTGATCGTTAATAGAAGTCTGCCAAGATATACGTTTACTCTGTCCTACTAAATTTTTTGACTCATTCTCCACATGTAATTCATCATTTAGACCAGTATTACTTTTTACAGCAGACATTGGAGTTTTCAATTTTCTTGGTGAGACACATTTTCCACTGTAACTGGGAATGACTGGACCACTTTTGGCTTGGGGGCCTGCGAGAGGCCCCTCAAGGAGTTTCCCGATGGTATCGGGTTGCCTTGTCTGTCTGTTGTTGACCTGCATTCGTTGGACCAATGTCGACCTTTACCGCATCTCCTACATATACCTGAAGGCTGAGGTCTCCTACTTTTGCCATTCCCAGAGGAGATATTATTCCTAGAATTTCTTTGCCTGCAATCCCTTTTCAGATGTCCTAATTTACCACAATTAAAACACCTGGTAGTTTGATGTCTCCTCATAGCTTTGGAAATTGCTTCTCCTACCCAGGATTCATCATTACAGCTAAACATCTCAACATTCATTGTATGCTGTATCCATTCTTCCATAGGTGCTGATCTAGATCTTAAAGGCCCAATTATCTTTTTACAGTCTGTATTCGCATTTTCAAAAGCTAGAGATTCAAGAAGTATTCGTCTAGCTTCTGGGTCTGTTACCCCTATGTCCAGAGCCTTAATTAATCTTTGCACAAAGTCAGTAAAGGGTTCTCTCTGTCCCTGCTTAACCCTGGTATATGATTCGACCCTTTTTGCTGGATCTTGTATTCTATTCAAAGCATTCAAGGCTGCTTTGTGACATAGGACAGCACTTCTTCGTCATAAAGAGCTTGGACCTGTGGATCAGCATATGCTCCTACACCAAGAATTTGATCTTGGGAAACCTCCACACCTTTTGCTCTTCCTTGCTGTTCCATATGTTTGGATTCTTCTCTGAAATAAATTCCAAACATCAAGGAAGGTCCATCATCTAAAACTGCAGACACTAGCTGAGAGAAATCATGGGGGGTAGTTCTGACATTAGAAGCCCAAGTCCTTATCATTTCCTTAACAAATGCAGAGTGCAAGTCATAATTAACGACAACTTGCTTAATTTCTTTTAAATCATTCATTGCTATTGGTGTCCATCTAGCTTCTTTAACTCCCTTTGAGCCTTTAGAAGTTGACCCTTTGTCAGAATAAATTACAGGGTATGTCGTTAGAACACTGGGTACGCCAGTTTTAACAGCTGGTGATGGCATTGTATCCTGTCCTTGTGCCTTCTTACTCTGTTCACCAGCTCCAATAATTTCTTCAATCATTTCTAATCTTTTTATCATTGTCTCCCTTAAATCCTGAATCTCCTGACCTACCCATGTTTCTAGGAATTTCACTAAGGTATCAGGTTTTTGGTTCCCATTCTGGAGGTACATTCTATCTGTTACCTTATCAAAACTTTGTGGTAACATCTGAACATCAAATTCAACAGCCTGAACCCTTTCAGGTAACTTCCTAGTACCCTTGGATATGGAGTCAATATTGTCTATCATAGTATCCACTTGTTCAGATAACCCCTGATTTTCAATAATTTTAATCCTTTCAACTAGTTGTTCATTATTAGTCCATAAAAATCATATCTTTCTTAATGATAAAATATTGAAAAGAAAACTGAAACCTAGTAACAAGTAAATTAATGTATCCCAATAGTCATATAAACCTTGCATGAGTTAATCTGTTGTATTAATAAAGAAAATAGTAAAATTGGCGTTGGAAACAAAAACTGCCATATTATCTCTTGTCTAGTAGGCAGCACTGTTGCCAAGTTGCGACTAGAACCACTGCAAAGGTGAAGGAAACGGGGTCCTGTTTCAGTGTCCACCTTAGTATTTGTTAAAAACTAGGAAATATAAGTTGCTCAACAAAGAAAATGTAATTAAATCAATTCCATACACGGAACCAGAAACCCAGAATCCAGGGGTAGAAAAGAGCAACCCGGAAGCCACATATGCCTCCACGTGACCGAGTCGCCCCGAGGGGTTGCAACTTTTGGCAACCGCTTGCGCTCTGATTCACTCCACTCAAGCGCCACACTTACAAGGGAAATTTAAAAACAACTCAGAAAAGAGCAAACCAGGCAGGCAGAGACTGTCCCGAGCCTGTGGAGCTTGGGAGGGAGGTGTGGGGTTTAATTGAACTGCTGGCTCCACACACAGGGCACAGGCCACAGCTGAGGGAGGGCTCGTGACTAGCCGAGCTGGCAGAAAGCAGATGGGGGGGGGGGGGAAGGGGGGTTCTACAACCAAACGTGGGGCGCCAAATGAAGGCGTAAGTCACAGACAATACCACATCAGTTTGGAATTATGATTAATAGAATGGTTATTTATTCAAAGGGGAAAAAACTTACAGATTACTGTCCCAGACAACAGCTCCTCTGCGCGAACAGGAAAGGAGTCTAGGAGCCAGAAGCGGAGCCGGATAGAGGGAGAGTGGAGGACAGCCGCTGCTTTTTTAAAGAGAGAGAGACCATGCCCCAATGGGCTGGTATCTCAGTGGCTATTGGTTGAAGGAGCGGTAGGAGCTCCCGCAGCAGGTCTCTATATGGTAAACTCCAGGCTAGCCAAG